>NC_135335.1:19361701-19670440 GCF_023851605.1 Tamandua tetradactyla | reverse complement strand
TTGTGACTCTTTAAACTGCATAATGAAGTCCTTTGACAATAAAAAAATAATTAAATATAAAGCATTGTGGGAATTCAGTGATGGCCTTATCTGTAACCCATTGGTCTCAAGGTCTGGTGTTTGAAACAGAGAGGGCTTGGAGACAGCAGCCACTGGAGTTTAGTCATGCTGGCTGTGGTCTTTTTGAAGCAGTCACAAGCATATCATGTTCTTTCACTCACTATTGGAATCGAAGGTCTGGGAATAAAAAAATGGAAATGTGCATGGCATCTCACCACACACTTTTTTTTTCAAAAGCATTTTTTTTATTTGTACATTTAATCGCCATCATTGTCCACTCTAGGTATTCCTAAATTATACCATCTCAGTCTTTATCCTCTATCTTTCCCTCTGGTTTCATATGTGCCCCCAGCATTTCTCCCTCAATCATACTCACATTCAGCTTCATTGGTTGTAGTTATATTACTGTGCTACAATCAGGTAGTATTGTGCTATCCATTTCCGAAGTTTACAATCAGTCCTGATGCACACTCTGTTTTCCTTCAGCACCAATCGCCCAATCTCTACCCTATTTCTATCTCCCGATAACCTGTGTCCTTAACTTCAGTTCTCCAAGTTCACTCATTAATGTTAGTTCATGTTAGTGAGACCATACAGTATTTGTTCTTTTGTTACTGGCTAATTTCACTCAACATTGTATCCTCAAGTTTCATCCAAGTTGTTACATGCTTCATGACTTTATTCTGTCTTACAGTTGCATAATATTCCATCGTATGTATGTACCACAGCTTGTTTAGCCATTTGTGTGGTGATGGACATTTGGGCTGTTTCCATCTCTTGGCAATCATAAATAACGCTGCTATAAATATTGGTGTGAAAATGTCCATTTGTGTGCTTACCTTTGGTTCCTCTGAATATATACCTAGTAATGATGTTGCTGGATCATAAGGCAATTCTATACTTAATTTCTGAGGAACTGCCAAACTGCCTTCCAGAGTGGTTGTGCCATTTTACATTCCCACCAACAGTGGATAAGTGTGCCTCTTTCTCCACATCCTCTCCAGTACCTGTCATTTTCTGTTTTTTTTTTTTTTTTGATAATGGTCATTCTAGTGGGTGTGAGTTTATATCTCATTGTGGTTTTGATTTGCATTTCCTTAACAGCCAGTGAAGTTGAACATCTTTTCATGTGCATTTTAGACATTTTCACCACACATTGATGATTAAATAAACTTGTAAATAGCGCACAAACATTAGGTTATCCTTCCTAGATGAACCTTATTTTGATCCCAGTTCCCCCTCCAGCTATTACTCTATTTTTCTGCATCCTTTTCCAGCTTTTTCCAACTATTTCTCTAAATATTTGCCCATGCCCATTGTCTCTAATTCATTTCCTCCCATTCTCTCTCCAATAAGCTTTTGCCTCCATGACTCCACTGGAAACAGTTCTTTTCAAGATTTCTAAAGCGTTATTAAATCCAATGGTGCTTTCAGTTTCTCTTACTTGACTTTTAACCCACTCAAACTTACCTATTCAGTTTAATCAATACTTCACATATTGGCAGGGCTTGACCCAGTTGGTAATATTAGTATCCCTGAGGCATTTTTTCATTTGGCACTCACACAGCACACACTCTCCTGGTTTTCTTCTTACCATTAGCTGCTCCTTCTCTGTCTCTTCTGTGTGCCCCTTTTCATCTCCCCCAATTCTTAAATGCCCAGGGTGAGTTCTTGGATCACTTCTTTTCTCTATTATACTCACTGCTTGGGTGCTTTCATATGTTCATTGCTTTAAATGTGATCTACAAGCTGATGACTTCCAAATTCATACACCCAGTCCTGATCGCTCCTCTCAACTTCAAACTCACTGGCTAAATTCCCTACTCTATCTCTCTACTTGAGCGTGTCTAGTGGGGATCACTCATTATGTTCAAGACCATTCCTGACCAAACCATCCACAAATCTGCTCATCCCGAGTTCCTTCCCACTTGATTTAATGGCTGGGGTCAAACCTTGGCATTATCCTTATGCTTTTTCTTTCCTTCAAAAACTCCTCATCCTATTATCAGAAAATCCTGTTTTGGGTACTTTCTAAATACACCCAGAACTTCCTGACTACTTCTTTTCATCTTTGTTGATATGTCTTTGTTACAAGCCACTGTCATTTCCTGTTTGGATTATTGCAGGAGCCTCCTAACTAGTCTTCCTGTTTCATCCATTACTCCTTTGCAGTCTCTCTCTCTTTATATATATTTTAATCCAAAAGCTGGAGCCATTCTTTTTTCTTTTAATTTTTAAATTAATTTTTAAGTTTTTAAAAAAAATGACAACAAAGAAACACATTCTTAACTTATGACAATTCCGTTCTACATATATAATCAGTAATTCACAATATCATCATATGGTTGCATATTCATCATCATGATCATTTCTTAGAACATTTGCATCAATTCAGAAAAAGAAATAAAAAGAAAACAGAAAAAAATTCATACATACCATACCCCTTACCCCTCCCTTACATTGATCACTAGCATTTCAATCTAAGTTTATTTTAACATTCGTTCCCCCTATTACTTATTTTTATTCCATATGTATTATGTGTCTGTTGATAAGGTAGATAAAAGGAGCATCAGACACAAGGGTTTCACAATCACACAGTCACATTGTGAGAGCTATATCATTATACAATCATCATCAAGAAACATGGATACTGGAACACAGCTCTACATTTTCAGGCAGTTCCCTCCAGCCTCTCTATTACATCTGGACTAACAAGGTAATAGCTACTTAAAGCGTAAGAATAACTTCCATGATAACCTCTCAACTCTGTTTGGAATCTCTCAGTCATTGACACTTCATTTTGTCTCATTTCACTCTTTTGTCTTTTGGTTGAGAAGGTTTTCTCAATCCCTTGATGCTGAGTCTCAGATCATTCCAGGATTTCTGTCCCACGTTGCCAGGAAGGTCCACTCCCCTGGGAGTTATGCCCCACGTAGGCAGGGGGAGGGCAGTGAGTTTGCTTGTTGTGTTGGCTGGAGAGAGAGGCCACATCTGAGCAACAAAGGAGGCTCTCTTGGGGGTGACTCTTAGGCTTAATTTTAAGTAGGCTTGACCTATCCTTAGTGGGGTTAAGTTTCATATGAACAAACCCCAAGATTGGGGTGGAGCCATTCTTTTTAAAACCTAAGTCAGACTGTAGCAATTCCCTGCTAAAAACTCTTCTGTGGCTTTTCGTATGACTCTCCTCATATGGATGCAATTTTTCCTCAAAATTTTAAACAGTTTTGCTTCATAAAATTTGAAGTTACATTCTTAGATTCATAAAGTATATTCTTTTTCTTATAAGAGAACTTGTAGGCTTACAGAAAAACGATGCTAGAATTCTCATATACCTCCCTTCACATACAGATTTTCTTACCATTAACACAATAGAGTTCACCTTATTTTATAGACCTATAAATTAAAAAATTTTTATTTTAGCAATATATATGCAAACTAAAATTTCCCTTTTTGAACACAAATATATAATTCAGTGCTGTTAATTATGCTTTCAATATTGTACTATCTTCACCACCATCCATTACCAAAACTTTTCCATCTACCCAAATAGAAACTCTGTACAATTTAAGGGTTACCTCCCCATTCTCTACCCTCATCCTGGCCCCTGATGACCTGTATTCTAGTTTCTGACTCTATGGATTTGCCTATTCTGGTTCAGATCAGTGAGATCATACAATGGCTGTCCTCTTGTGTTTGTTTTATACCATTCAGCATGATGTCTTCGGTGCTCATCCACATCGTCACATGTATAACTTCATTCCTTTTCACAGCTGAATAATATTCCATTGTATGTATACCACATTTCGTTTAGCCATTCTTAAGTTGATGGACACTTGTGTTGCTTCCCTCTTCTGGCACTTGTGAATAATGCCCCTATAAACATTGATGTGCCAATATCTGGTCTAGTCTCTGCTTCAAATTATTTTGGGTATAAAAAATATATATATTTTTTGAAGTTCTTATTTATATATCCTCTAAGTCAGCTCTCTCTTGTTTCCTGCTTCTGAGATAAGGTGTGTGCAGTTTCCTTTTTGCCCTGAGAAACTCAGCAACTTTTCTAGTGTAGTCTTCACAACAGTCTTGTGACTTAGGTGTAATTATCCCCATTTTACAGATTGGGAAATATAGACCAGAGAGGTTATGTGTCTTATCTAACATCACACAGAAAGTAAATGGCAGAACCAGAGTGCCAATGTGAGGTTCATGACTCCTATCTTGGTTTCAGTCCTCCGCCTGAATTCCTGGGTAGCAGACTATCAGATATGAAGATTGAATCCTGTTCCATGATTCTAGACTCCTTTCAGACCCCACAGCTCTTTGCTGCCCTCTCCTGACTGCTTCCGTTAAGATAGAATGAAAGTTGCACTTAGCACCTTGTGCTCTGGCAGTTACAACCTGTGTCCTTTCTTCCTCTTCCTCTTCTTTTTTTTGTTAATGTTTGCTTTATTTTTGTGGCACACAATAAAAGTAAATCCCCTCGGTAAATAAAAATTAAGATCAAATTGAAATTTTGAAATGAAAATTAAAAGTAACATGCACAGAAAACAACTTTTCAAAGCTCTCAAAGCATACAAAATATAAGCCCAAATTTCTTAACATTACATTCGGTAGGCATTAAAGTATTCCGTTAAATTGCTGCCCGTTTTCTCAAGTTTGCTTTTGTCTTCTGGGTTCCTCTTTTTTCTGGTAATGGCAGCTGGCACTCTTCCAGTTACAGTGGACTACAATTGAATCTTTCATGGTGTAGACTTGTTGTTTCCTCTTCCAAAACCACTAAGAGCAAATTTACTTTGCATTGTCATTTTGTTTATGATGCATTTGAACAATGAGTCAACAGTGGAATGAATGAGTCAGCAAACTTCCAAGCACTCAGCAATCCAATACAAACACACTAAGGCAGCAGCTGAGACTACTGTGGCTATAAACAAGCAAGGTGGCATCATGGCACACATATACTAGCTGGAGACTCAGTATGCAAGATACAATAATCTTATTTTTATACCCAGACTTTATTCTTGGACATATCATCTCACTCAGCTTAAAATTTCTTTAAACACTTTTATTGAGATATATCCACGTACCATACAGTCCATCCAAAGTGTACAATCAAGGGCTCTTAGTATAATCTTGTTGGGCATTCATCACCACAGTTTTAGAACATTTTCATTACTCCGAAAAGAAAAATCCCATACACCTTAGCACCCACCTCTCAATCCCTCTATCCTTCCTCAGTCCTACAAAACCACCAATCTAAATCTGTCTCTATAAATTTATTTATATTTACATTCCGTGTAAATGGAATCATACAATATGTAGTACTTTGTGTCTGTTTTCTCTTACTTATAATGTTTTTTAAAAATATTGTAATTATTACTTTTAAAGAAAGGTTGTAGGTTTACAGAGAAGTCATGTGAAAAATACAACATTCCCATATACACCCCAATTATGAGCACTGCATTAGTATGGTAACTTTGTTTTAACTGATGAAAGAACATTAAAATATCACTGTTAACTAGAGTTCAGGTTTTAAATGAGATGTTTTCCCCCATATACTACCCTATTATTAACATCTTGTAATTGTGTTGTACATTTGTTATAATTCATGAAAGAATATTCTTATTGTGCCTTTTGGAAGCGATTATGTACCCCAGAGAAGCCAATTCAATATTGCTGGTTGGAATCTTTTTAATTGTTTCCATGGAGATCTGATCCACTCAATCGTGGGTGGTAACTTTTGATTAGATGGTTTCCATGGAGATGTGTCTCCACCCATTCAAGGTGGAGTTGGTCACAGTTCTTTTAAGAGGGAACCATTTTGGAAAAAGCTTTAGAGCAACCAGAACTAACAGAGCCCACACAGCCAGAGACCTTTGGAGATGAAGAAGGAAAATGGCCCCAGGTGAGCTTCATGAAACAAGCAGCCTGGAGAGAAAGCTAGCAGATGTCACTATGTATTCTCCCAGCTGAGGGAGACACCCTAAACTTTAACGGCCTTTCTTGAGTGAAGGTGACCTCTTCAATTTGGACATTTTCATGGCCTTAGAACTGTAAAGTTTCAACCTAATAAATTCCCCTTTTTAAAAGCCATTCCATTTCTGGTAGATCGCATCATGGCAGCTTGCAAACTAATACACTTATATTTGCACAATTAACCCCAGTTCATTGTCCATGACAGGATTCACTGTGTTTTATAGTCCCGTGATTTACCTTCTAGTTTTCCTTCTAATAACTTACATGACCAAGAACTTCAAGCAGATTCACTAACATAATTCAGTGCTGTTAATTACATTCCTAATAACGTGCTATCACCACTATCTATTTCTAAGCATTTGCAATCAACTTGAATAGAAATTATGCACAAATTAAACATCATCTCCCATTCTCTCCCCCCATTCTCTCCCCTGGTAACCTATGTTTTAGATTCTAATGCTAGGACTTGACTTATTATACTTAGTTCATATCAGTGAGATCATACAGTATTTGTCTTTTTTTTGGTCTCACTTGTTTCACTCAACATAACATCTTCAAGGCTCATCTACCTTGTTACATGCTTCAGGACTTCACTCATTCTTATAGCTGCATGACATTCCATCATATCTATATACCACATTTCACTTATCCATTCTTCAGTTGCTGGACACTTGAGTTGCTTCTCTTTTGGCAATTGTGAATAATGCTAATAAGAACATCAGTGTGCAAATATCTGTTTGAATCCCTGCTTTCAGTTCTTCTGGGTAGATGCTAGCAGCAGGATTGCCGGTATATACACAAGATTCCATATCTTTACGGTGGCTGCACCAGATTACATTCTCACCAGCAGTGAATGAATGTTCCTATTTCTCCATATCCTCTACAACACGTGCAGCTTTCTGTATTTTTAATAGTGGCCATTTTAGTAGGTGTGAAATGGTACCTCACTGTGTTTTTATTTGAACTTCCATAATAGCTAGTGAGGTTGAACATCTTTTCATCCATTGGTATTTCCTCTTTGGAAAAATGCCTATTCAAGTCTAATGTCCATTTTTAAAATTAGGCTGTTTCTCTTTTTATTGTTGAGTTGTTGGGTTTATTTATATATTTTGGATATTAAAACCTTATCAGATATGTGGTTTCCAAATATTTTATCCCATTGAGTAGGTTGTTTTTTCACTTTTTGACAAAGTCCTTTGAAGCACAAAAACTTTTCATTTCTAGGAGGTCCTATTTATCTATTTCTTCTTTCATTGCTTATGCTTTGGGTGTAAGATCGAAGACACCATTGCCTACCACAAGATCTTTTCTTTTTATAAATACTTTTTTGAGATATGCTCATGTACTATACAATCCACCAAAGTATACAATCAGTAGTTCACAATATCATCACCTAGTTGTGTATTCATCACTATAATAATTTTTAGAACATTTGCTTTAATCCAGGAAAAGAAAAACCCCTTATATCCCATACCCCTCATCCCTCACGCTTATCAACCACTACTATTGCAATCTACCAAATTTTTTTTTTTATCCTTTCCCCCCCTGTTTTAGTTTGTTAAGGCTGCTGGAACACAATAAACCAGAAACAGACTATCTTTTAAAGAGAATTTATTAAATTGTAAGCTTACAGTTCTAAGGCCATGAAAACATCTAAATTAAGGCACTAACAAAGGTTACCTTCACTCAAGAAAGGCTGATGCCATCTGGAACACCTCTGTCAGCTGTGAAGGCACATGGCTGGCATCTCCAGGGCCTTTGGCTTCTGGACACCTCTGTCAGCTGGGAAGGCACATGACAACAACTAAAAGCTTTCTCTCCCTGCTTCTTCAATGGCTTCCCAAGACGTTTTCCTCCTGCATCTCCAAAGGTCTCTGGCTATGTGAACTCTGTTGGCCCTGAAGTTTTTTCCAAAATGTTCCCTCTTAAAGAGCTCCTCCAGCAACCACAGCTTGAATGGGTGGACACACATCTCCATGGAACCATCTAATCAAAAGATCTCACCCACAACTGAGTCACATCTCCATGGAAACAACTTAATAAAAAAGATCCCACTCAGCAATATTGAATGAGGATTAAAGAACATGGCTTTTCTGAGGTATGTAACAGTTTCCAATGAGCTCACCCCCTATTATTTATTTATTTTTTATGGTTATTGTTTTACTTATCTGTCTATATTCTGGAAAAGGGAGCATCAGCCATAAAGTTTTCACAGTCATGTGGTCACACTGTAAAAGCTATATAGTTATACAATCGTCTTCAAGAATCAAGGCTACTGAAATACAGTTCAACAGTTTCAGTTATTTCCTTCTAGCTATTCGAACACACTAAAAACTAAAAAGGAATATCTCTATAATGCATACGAATAACCTCTAGAATGACCTCGTGACTCTGTTTGAAATCTCTCAGCCACTGAAATTTTATTTTGCCTCATTTATCTCTTACCCCTTTTGGTTGAGAAGGCTTTCTCAATTCCATGACGCCCAGTTCCAGCTCATCCTTGGATTTCTGTCCCACATTGCCAGTGAGATCCACACCCATGGAAGTCATGTCCCACATAGGGGGGAAGGCAGTGCAGAATTGGTTTTGAGAGAGAGGCCACATCTGAGCAACAAAAGAGGTTCTCTGGGGGGTGATTCTTAGGCATAATTATAAGTAGGCTTAGCTTATCCTCTGCAGGAGTAAGGAGTAAGTTTCATAGGGGCAAGCCCCAAGTTCGAGGGCATGGCCTATTGAATTGGTTGTCCCCACTGCCTGTGAGAATATCAGGAATTCCCCAGATGGGGGTGCTCCTTTTATCCAGGGTATGGACAGATGATGAAATAAATAAATAAATAAATAAATAAATAAATAAATAAATAAATAAAAATAATATTGGGAGCAAATAAAGGGTAAAGATTGAATAGATTGAAATATTAGAGGTCAATGAAAAGGATGGATAAAGGGTATGGGATGTATGAGGTTTTTCTTTTATTCTTTTTGTTTATTTTTCTGGACTGATGCAAATGTTCTAAAGATGATCATGGTGATGAATACACAACTATGTGATGAGATTGGGAGCCACTGAGATTGCACACTGTGGATGGGCTGTATGTGTGTGAAGTGTTTTCAATAAAAATATTTTTTAAAAAAGAGTTGTATCGGCATTTGAACCGAGATTCCTCTGACTTTAAATTTTTCGCTTTTTGAAAAACGAAACCATCATGCCTACTTTCCTTTAAGGCTAATTCCAATTGCTACTTAATGAAGGTTTTCTTCAGTCCTTCTTCTCCCTTTCCAAATTAGTCATAGAAGCAGCAATTAAAGTTATAAAAGGGCTACAAGCGCATGATTGGTGTCTTCTCTGCCTTTTGGTCCTGAGAATGAAGGTCTGTATGACCTCCTGTAGGAATGGTGAGTATATATGACTTGGGAGCTGCCACCGCTACTGGAACTTCTTGGCAGATGTTGCTAATTATAACACACTTTCCAGGAGTCAGCCTGGGAACCTGTCTCTCTGCTCCTGCTCTGGTCTATGATGACCATCTGTTGGAAGCTTGTGAAATCAAATTTCTGCTCTAACATGTAATGCAGTGTGGGATTATAGAAGGGGCAATTTTGTTGCATTTTGGAAGGGAAGGGATCTCAGAGAATCCTGAGAGCCTGGACTTCCCTTGTTTGGGTGGTCACTAGCAAATCAACCCTCAGGAAGTCTTGGATCAGTTCTTATCTTTTCCACTGATTAGCTCTAGGATACAAATCATTTAACAATTCCAAGATTTGGTTCCTTCATCTCTAAAGCATTATAATGTTATTTTAATGGGACATTGTGAGATTAAATGAAGTAGTGTGTGTAAAGCACAAAAAAAGCAGTACTCATTATGTGAAGATTATTTTCTTTGTTGGCTGTGATGCCCTCTTGTCCTTTTTTGAGCCATGCCCTGATTCAATTGTAGAAGGATTCTTATCATTCGAGGCAGCTCCACACTGTTTTCTTATGAAATCAGGCCACAAAGCCACACCTTGGTATCCCTTTCAGTACCTTGTACCTGCCCCACATTAGGTGTTCTGGAAATGCTTGTTGAATATAAATAAATGTAGTTTTTCTGCCTTCTATAAACTAGTTTGCCAGGGCACGTATTATTGGCTCTGTTCACATGGGAAAAATGAAAGCTGAAGCTGTGACTGATTTTGCCTCGGTTCTTTGATCCCCTAAAGTATGAGATGGGTCTGCTGTGAATTTTATCTGACAGGTCATTTCCTCTTCTGAATATTGAGATCTGTGAATCCTGCCATGTCTCTCATTCCTGTCGTTCTGGGTCACTGCACTGCGTTGCCACATCAAAACCAGGCTTCCAGTTCCCTCAGTTGTTCTGCTTCCATGTTGTTCTCTCTCACGTCTTTCCACTTGGCTCCCTGGAAGCCCTGTTTCTACTGTAAGCAACTTCTTTACCTCAGTAATGTTTTGAAACAGTGCCTGCACCTCCTTAGCTGAAACCTGGTTGTCCCCTGAGGCTCCTAGCTTCTCTGTAGCTCATCTTCCTACATCTCTGAACCAAGGGCCTGGAAGAAGGAACAGCAGCCTCTTTGCTTCCCTAATTCTAATGCTTTTAATTCAGAACAGTTTTTTTTCTGAGACCAGATCTCCCTCTTCCTTTTTTCGTCATTGCAATCTGTGGGCCTGCTCCTCACACGTCCACATTTTATTTTATTTTATTTATTTATTTATTCTTTGCATGGGCAGGCACCGAGAACCGAACCCGGGTCTCCTGCATGGCAGGCGAGAACTCTGCCACTGAGCCACCATGGCCCGCTCACACTTCTACATTTTTGAAAACCTTTAGCACTTGATGTATAAACATTCTTCTACTCCAATCCTGCCTGGATTCTTGTGTCCTCAATGCCCTTTGGAATGACCTAGGGGAAATTCTAGCTGCATATTGGAAGCTTTGTCATCCTATCACCTCTAGAGCCCTTTTGTCCTCTAGAAACAAGGTCCCAAAGCCACACCTGAACTTTGCCATCACCTGAACTGTTCCACTTTTTAAATCCTAAACTGCACCTTCCTATTGCACCTTGTTCATAGCTTCTTCACCTTCCAGATTTTGTGTACCCTCACTCAATAGAGGACTCCAGTTGCTAGATGATTTTATTTTTACCTGGTTTATTATTTCCCTTGAGGCCTCAACTTTTCCTCCAGTTGCGCTTGTTTCACTATATATTTCATTAGCACCTTTAATTTTATTTTGGAGTATGTGGGCAAAAAGAGTTCTTGGAAGGCTGTTCCCACTGAACTTTAATATAGAGCCCAAACAACTTTTTCCCATCTCATTTCCCTGGTCACTAAGTCTTTGAAAGATCAGTATGATATTCTAGAGGATAAAATTAGAACTCTCTGAAACATGATAGAACATAACATGGCAGTTGGCAATCAGCTATTTACATCATGGGACACAACTAAGAGTCATGATTATTTCTTTGTTTTGTGGTAGTGTAAATGTTGGGTCAAAGCATAATTTTCAGTTTAGAATATAACTCATACAAATAATCAGTAGGCATGTGTAAAGATTTATTAAACTTGTTACTGAGGAAATCAACTGGGTGACAAATCTAATTCACAGAAGGATACAAGAGATTGAGGTAAAAATTGTCAGTGAAAGAAAAGAATGCTAATGGAGGAGTCTAAATTAGGTACAAAACTTAATGTCCTAGAAGAAAATAAAACCATAACCTTAGGGGGCATCTTTTCCACTGGACAGTATTCCCTTGCACATGTATTGGACAATTGACATCTAACTTTACAGGTCTGGGTCATTATTAATAGTAAATAATGAATCAAAATTGCATTTTCTTAGAGCATCAGATGATTCTTAGGTAGGTTTGTTAGATAAACAGGGGTCAGAAAAGTTTTTGTGTGAAGGGGCATATAGTAAATAGTATAATGTTACTGATAATATTATCACCTAAGCCTTAACCACTATTATAATTAGTGGTAGTAATAACAATTCCACATATAATTTCCTGAGAACCCACTGTGTGTCAGGCACTGTCATGATGGATCACCTATTTTCCATCTTGCAGTTATAGAAACCAAGGCTCAGTCAACATCTGCCTTAAGTCTTTTAGGAACATAGTAGTAGAAGTTCATAAATGTATTAACTTTCCTAAGAGCACTGAGTCAGCAAATAGAAAAATGTGGATTAAAATCTATGTTTTTCTGATTTTAGTACTCATGTGATTCTTTCTTTTAAAAAAATATTTTTATTGATAAATCTTAGCACACAAACATTCCATACATGGTGTACAATTAATAGCTCCCAATAGCATCACATAGTTGTGTATTCATCACCACGATCATTTTTTAGAACATTTACATCACTCCAGAAAAAGAAATAAAAAGAAAAAAGAAAAACTCATACATGCCATACCCCTTACCCCTCCCTTTCATTGAAGACTAGTATTTCCATCTACCCAATTTATTTTATCCTTTGTCCCCCCATTATTTGTCTATTTTTATCAATTTTTTTTACTCATCTGTCCATACCCTAGATGAAACATCAGACCTAAGGTTTTCATAGTCACACAGTCACATTGGAAAAGTTATATAATTATACAATTGTCTTCAAGAATCAAGGCTATTGAAACACCGGTTCAACAGTTTCAGTTACCTTCCTCCAGCCATCCAAAACACCTTAAACTAAAAATGGAAATCTGTATAATGCATAAGAATAACCTCCAGGATAACCTCTTAGCTGTTCGAAATCTCTTGGCTGCTGAAACTTTACTTTGTCTCGTTTTTCTCTTCCCCCTTTTGGTCAAGAAGGCTTTCTCATTCCCGTGATGCTGGCTCCTAGCAAATCCTGGGATTTCTGTCCCGTGTTGCTAGGGTGATTTACACCACTGGGAGTCATGTCCTACATGGGGTGGGGTGGGGGGAGTGGGGGCGAGTAAGGCAGTGATTTCACCTGCTGCGTTGGCTTGGAGATAAGAGGCCATATCTGAGCAACAAAAGACATTCTCTGAGGTCTATCATGTGATTCTTGATGCCACCATATTGCCTTCCTTCTGGACTCTTGGAATATGCATAAGAAATAGAACTCTTTCCACCATCTAGAAGATATCAGATGCCAAGGAAGAGGGTTGAATGCTTGCCTTTGTTGGAAAGCTAAGACCATTTTGGCTCAAAGCGAGCTGGTGGTTCCCTGTCTCCTGGGGAGGACAGAGTCCACAGGAGGGGATGGACACTTTCCAAAATCTATTCTTCCTTTGACTATGCTAATAATGGTAGATGACCTTTAAGGTCTTTGACATTATAGCTCCAATCTTCCTTTCATATCATATTCCCACTCCTTGTCATCATGCCCCCTTGTCCCCATTTGCCTTGCTCTTGAATATGCTTCCCCTGCAGGCCTGACTGCCATGACTACTGGTGCTCTATTGGGTTAACCTCTTTTCTGCTCCCATCTCCACTGTCCCAGGTTCCCTAATAACTGATGGTTCAGCCACTACATCATCTCATCCTTGATACCCTACATAGAAGGGTCCATTCTTTCCTCCAAGGGAGCTGATCTTCTGCCCTCTCCTTAGGTACCTGATACTTTGCTCCTGCCTTGAAAATTCTATGCACTGTCTCATCTCCCCTACAAGGTTGTGAGTTTCTTGAGGATAGGATTCACATATCAGTATTTTTTTTAGGTCATTCCTTCTCATTTCTGGTCAATAGAATCCTTTGTAAATGTTTGTTAAATAAATGAAGAGTGGGCTTATGGGTGATTCATTGGCAGAATGCTCACCTTCCATGCAGGAGACCTGGGTTCAATTCCAAGACCATGCACTGCCTCCTCCTCCAAAAAAAAAAAAAGAATAGTGTCCTAAAACCTACTCTATTTTAAATTGAAGACATGTTGATGTATAAATAGATTTGAGCCTGCACTTGAGTCTAAAGTACTTCTTGAGGGGAAGTATGAAATTATCTTTTCTTGGTTTAAATTTCAAAGAAGCATGAGTTATGATTCAGCTCAAGACTTCTTTTTGAAGGCCTTGAGTCTAAACATCTGCCCAGTATAGGGTCAGGAGAACCAAGCCTGTGCTGGCTGTCAAATGCCTTATCTTTCTGGGTCATAAGCCCTCTTAGCCCACAGACCATGGAAACTGGAAGGAAACTAGGGTTATCCCTCTGTCCAGTTTGAAGTTGAGAGCTCACTGTAAGAAGCTGTGGTAGGTAGACTTCTAAAATGGCCCCAATGATCCCTGCCTGCTGGTATTCATGCCCTATTTCCCTCTCTTTGAGTGTGCATTTAACCAGCAGAAAATAACAAAGGTGATGGGATATCACTTCTATCATTAGCTTAAAAAAGACTGCAATCTCCATATTGCCTGGAGACTCTCTCTGTACTGGCTTTGATGAGACAGCTGCATATTGGAGATGCTTACATGGAAAGGAATTGAGGGTAGCCTCTGGCCAACAGTGAGGAAGAGTGGCTGTTCCTCATCCTAATAGTCCATGAGAAATTTAATTGTGCCAACAACCAGTTAGTGAGTTTGGAAGCAGATCCTTCTTTAGGCAAGCCTTCAGATGAGACTGAAAATCCTTGGCTGACATCCTGATTAACAGCCTTGTGAGACACTGTGAAGCAGTGAACTAGCCAAGCTATACCTGGATTTCTGATTGTTTTAGTTTGCTAAAGCTGCTGCAGTATAACATAGCAGAAATGGATTGGCTTTTATAAAGGGGATTTATTAAGTTACAAGTTTATGTTCTAAAGCCTTAAAAAAAAGTCCAAATGAAGACATCCAGAGATGATACTTTGACTCCGAAGAAAGGTCGATGTCTGCCATGTGTGAAGGCATGTGACTGGTGTCTGTTGGTCCTTGTTCCTGGTTCTGTTGCTTCCAGCTTCTGATTTCAGTTCCTTTCTAAGCATCTGTGGGCCCTCACTTAGCTGCTCTAGGGCAAAATTCTGGTTTCATCTCCTGGGGATGGAGATTTCTTCTCTTCAGTTTCTGGCTATTTCTGTGAGTCCTTGTTTAGTACCTGGGCTTTTTCTGTCTCGATCTCCAAATGTCTGCATCTAAGCTTTCTCTAAAATGTTTCCATCTTTAAAGGACTGCAGTAAACTAATTAAGACCTACCTTGAATGGGCTGGGTCACACCTCAAATATCACATCCACAATTGGGTCTTTCATATCTGCATAGAAACAATCTAATCAAAAGGTTCCACCCTACAGTATTGAATTAGGATGAAAAGAACATAGATTTTCTGGGGCACATAACTGTTTCAAATCAGCACACTGATTCACAGAAACTTTGATATAATAAATGTGCATTCTTTTAAGCTAATACGTTTTGGAACAACTTGTTACACAGCTACTGATAACTAATACACAGAGACACAGAGGAGTGTGCTGGGTTATAATGTGGAATTCCTAAGTGATATTTGCTTTCGCATCTGATAAGGATGCTTATGCATGGATGAAACTTCCTCCCAGAAGGTCAACTCACAGTTTCAGAGTATATATGGCTTCTTGGACAGGCTCTGGAGAAAAGAAAATGAACAGGAATGCCATACAGACTCCAAATCCTAATCCTTTGCCTTTTTAATACTTTATTCACTTGTGTAGGAAATCCATCTTGCTTGTATTTATAGTACTGAGTGTTCAAGTTGATTTAGTGATGAGAACTCTGGACAGGCAGTTTTGAGAGTTTGGTTCTAGCTCTGGCTGTCCTGCCAGCTTTCCAGGAGACCATTTATTAGCTATGTGGCTCTGGGTGA
The DNA here is from genome assembly GCF_023851605.1 of Tamandua tetradactyla. Classification (NCBI taxonomy): domain Eukaryota; kingdom Metazoa; phylum Chordata; class Mammalia; order Pilosa; family Myrmecophagidae; genus Tamandua; species Tamandua tetradactyla. The sequence continues at coordinate 19,654,658 of NC_135335.1, read as the reverse complement.
TGTTACCAAGACAGAAATATTCATCTATTTCTCTAAAGACTATAAAACCCACAAGGTTGAATATGACATTTCTGCTTTATCAAGGATTACAGAGTTTAGGTGCTGGAGACAAAGGACTCTCCTGGGTTTCTTAGTCATTTCAGTTGCGGTGTTCAGACTATGCCTTATAAAATGACAGCTTGGATCTGTGATCTTTTCCTGAGCCTTGACTTCTCATGTAAAATGGGGATAATAAAGTTTCTTCCCAACAATGGCAATGACAATAATCACCATCTATTGAACACTTACTAGACACTGGACACTGAGCCTACCTATTGTTAACACTTAGTTGGCGTTATTCCCGTTTTACAGTTGAAGAAACTAAGGCCCAGAGGTTAAATAACCTGACCGAAGTAATAAATTTAGGAAGTAGAAAGCTTGGATTGAAAGCTATGCCCGTCTCTAAAGCTGTGCTTGTAATCAGAGTGCTACAGTCCAGTTCACTGAGGGATGAGTTCTGTCTTATTCATTCTTCATTCCTTGGAGAAATGACTTCATAAATAATTACATGAAATGAATAAATAGGAAGAGATTGTAGCTATAAAAGCAGATCAGAAAAGCATATAGCAGGTGCTTTTTGAAGGCTTCCCTCTCTTGGTGCATCTTCTACTCTTCTTCCTGTTCCCGTTTCTGAGCACTGACCTATGTAGTTATATGTTCTCCCAAGCGGGACCTCTCTCTTACTGCCTGCCAACAAGCAAAGGGCACTGACACCCTACAGCTTAAGCAGTAATTTCAGGGAGACCGTGAGTCCCAGTTCTAAGAGGGTCCCATATGGATTTAGGATTAGGAAGCATCTCTAAAGTGCTTCTAATTTTCTATGGGTGGGAAATGGTACGTCACTGTGAAAATGCAAGAGGTTGTTTAAGAAGCAACAAGATGGAATTGTACTGAAGGGGCCACTTGTATTCCATTTGCTGAGTCATCTAAACTACTTTTAGACCTGGACTTCCTTGGCTATTGTGGTAGGCTGAGTAATGGCCCTCCAAGGATGTCCACACCCTAATCTCCAGATCCAGTGAATATGTTAGATTCCACGGCAAAAGGGATTTTGCAGATGTAATGAAGGTCAGGTACATCAAATAGGAGATAATCCTGGATTATCTGGGAGGACTTAATATAGTTTCTTGAGCCCTACATGCAGAGGAATTTTTTGTGACTGAAGTCAGGGTGAGGCAGAGAAGAGGAAGCAGGAGAGATAAAGCAGAAAGAGAAGTTAGAGAGAACTGAAGAGTGGGAAGGAGGTTGTAGGGACTCCTGGGTCAAGTCATGTGGGCAGCCTTCTGAAGCTAAGAATGACCCTTGACCCTCAGCCAGCAAGGAAAGGGAGACCCCAGTCCCACAACCACATGGAAGTGAATCCTGCTCACAACCTGAGCGAGTCTGGAAGCAAACTCTCCCCAGAGCCTCCAGTGAAGGATGCAGTGCAACTGACAGCTTGATTTTAGTTGAGCCCACAAGACTTATCTTCAGAACTGAAAATAAGTCTGTGCTGTTTTAAGCCACTAAGTGTGTGATGCTTCGATTTACGACAGCATTAAAAAACTAACCTTGGCATTAACTTACAACTGAGAAAATTGATCTGGTTGCTGGATGATTACTGATGTCCAGCTTTTCTTTATATATTTGGACCAGTCTGGAAATTGTGTTGATCTTTCTCAGGGAACTGACCAGCAAGGCTTGGGGCCATTGGCAACATTGGCTGCCCTGGATGCCCACTCTCAACTGTTGGGATTTCTATGATGCCAAATGCAAAATATACCCTAGGGGACAGTGATCAGCTTTACTGGATTGGAGAATGTGGCTTGGTCTTATAGACAATATCAAGCCTTCTAATCCTCAATCCCCCAATTAAATGTTCCCACTCAAATCTGTAGGCTTTTCTCCAGCAAGGATACAGGGAAGGAAAGGGGAAAGAAAATGCCGAGGGAATCAGAAAGAGCTGACACATGCATGCTCGGGGTATCCACCCAGTCACTAAGCAGAGTGGCCCTCCTTCTATGAGGTGGGAGGGAATACAAGGCTGGCATAGAGACAGAGACATCTTGGAGGAATGGAGCATGAATCCCATATCCTCAACGGAAATGTAAAGAGGGTGGGAGAGGTGGCAAAGATTTAGGAGTGTGAAGGGAGGGGATAAGCCTTCTTCCTGAGTACAAATTGAGGGAACTGTGTCCACCCTGGGTGAGTGGCTGGGGTTCAGTGTTTCCTCATCCTCTGACTGCCAGCTACACTCTGAGGATGTGGGATTACACCTTCATGTATGCGATTTCTTTCTGAATCTCCTCAAAATTGGTTCTACGGGCTGTTTTTTGGTTGTCATACTCTCCTTTCCTAGTACTTCTGGGAAGATCTGAAACTCAGGCCAAGCACTCTTACTACATAATGCATTGATATATTTAATCGAGGGAATGTAAGGGTAGTCCAGTGATAGAATTCTCGTCTGCCATGCAGGAGACCCGGATTCGATTCCCAGCCCATGCACTTCCCCAAAACAAACATGCAAACAAACAAATAAAAAAGGATCAGAAATTCAACAAATGGTGCTATAATGACGGGATACTTACATGGAAAAAGAATGAAATGTGACCATGCCATATAGCATACAAAAAAAATTTTATGTTTAATTGACAGAAAATATATCCACCCCCATCAAACATTTTATCACTAATGTTTTACTCCTGTGGGTGCACTAACCCATAATTTAAGATCTCACCATTTCTTTGCTGTAAAGGGATGACCTTGAATGTACTTACTCTGCTTCTCCCAGTGGTCAATGTTGGACACTCATTTATTGGGTTGAATTCTCCCCTTTTATACTTGATTCTGGAGACCTAGAGAATACGCCCTCTGCCGATTTGCCACCTCTCCGTAGCAACCTAAGTTTGTTCCCACAGGGGCCGGAGTTGGGATCTGCTACAGTTACCTCTTTCTGAGCACCTTTAATCTATTTATTCTTTCGGCAGTTATTAAATACTCACTATGTGCTAGGCATAAGGTTATAAACAAGAGAGATGAATCACAGCCTTCAGAGAATGTTTCAATTCATGTCAGAGGGTCTCTGAGATATGTTGTCTTTCAGCAGCTTCTCTGAATTTACACAGCCTATGTGGATTTATGTTAATAATTCTTTGCTTACTGTGTGCAGGATGAAGTTTCCTGGAAGGGAAGGAAACTTCATTTCATTGGTGATAATCATCTTTCTCTGTGTTTAGTCCTTTCTCCTTATTGGCTGGAGAGCCATTTCCTTTGTTTCTCTTTTCCTGTTGATGCTCTAAAGACCTCTATCCCCACTGAATCCCCTAGCCTCTTGCAGCGCATTCTAATACCAGGTGCATCCTAATGTAATTAACACATGCCTGACAGGGTACTAAAGTGCCTTACACATATCTTATCATCTAATCCTCACCCTGAGAGGTTCTACATTTATAGTTACAGGAGTGGATTTTTGTAAAATAAACTAACTCAATTTCATTTCATTTCTATTCAATTCAACTCTATGACTGAATTCTCAATTTTCAGAACCAGATTCAGCTAACATTTAGTCTTGACTGCCTCCGGTATGCCTGGTGCTTCAGGAATATGCAACAGATGGAGAAAAAAATAAGCCTGGCTAAGTGGCATTCAATAGAATTGCTAATCTGTCTGACCACTCTGGGCATCGAAATTTTGACTACAGTTGAGGTTCATACAACCCAACTATGTAACTTTTTATCTAGTGATATCTAGGTCAAGATGTAGTAGTAAATTAATGCTTCAAGAATCCATTTTGCTGTTGAACTGTGTTCCAATAGCTTTGATTCTTGAAGATGATTGTATAATTTTGCAATGTGACTGTGTGACTGTGAAAACCTTGTGTCTGATGCTTCTTTTATCCAGGGTATGGACAGATGAGTAAAAAAATATAGATAAAAAGAAATAAATAATAGGGGGGACAAAGGGTAAAGTAAATTGGATAGATGGAAATACTGGTGGTCAATGAGGGAGGTGTAAGGTATATGGTATGTATGAATTTTTTCTTTTTTCCTTTTCTTTTTATTTGGAGTGATGCAAATGCGAATGATCATGATGATGAATATATACCTGTGTGATGATATTGTGAGCCATTGATTGTACACCATTTATAGAATGTATGTGTGTGAAGATTTCTTGGAAAAAAAAAAAGAATCCATTTTGCTCCAGAAACATAGCAGTTCTGGATAAAATAAAAAAGAGAAAACAGGTAAAAAGCCTTTTCAGGCTCAGATAAAAGACAAACATTTTTGAGACTCCAAGTCGGCATAACAAAAAAGCGAATGGGGCTGAAGGGATGGGTGGGCTTGCTGGGTTTGGGATGTAGAGTGGGTCAGGGGTGGTAAATGAGTCAACGTTATTCCTCATAAGATGGGAAAGCAGAGACACACACACCGATTGGAGCCCAGGGCTAGGGTGGTGTTCTTTTTTCATTCCCCACCTTCATAGAAAGAGGATAGAAATAAACTTCTTGCCAAATGCTGATAGAGTGATGGCTTATACCTAGCTTGAGGCTGGGGGAGAAGGATGAAGCATAACCTTGCGACTGGAGCTGGTCAAGCTCTCCTTTGTCTTGGCCCACATCTACCACAGCCCCGAGGGCTCTAACTGACCTTGGGAACCGTGGTTATTGAGTTTGGATCAAGGTGAAGGTCTTCCAAAGCTGCTGGAAAAGATAGTTGAATGTAGGAGTAAAAGAGGGTTGGGTGAATAGGGAGAGGGAAAGAAAGAGAGAAGGAGATGAAATAACATACTCCAAATGAGACTGTAAAATAAGCACAAACTTATGAATGAAAGTTAATACTAAGAAACGGACATGAATTAACTTCAGATGGAATTAATTTTATAGGATGATCAGAAAAATCTTAAAAATATATTGATTATTTAAAAAATACAGTTACAACTTTCATTAAAAATAATGAAAATTATGAAAAATGTACAAAAAACAAGATTACGCAATAGGAAAAAGGGCCAATAAAATTTTGAACATAAAAACATAGTGATTGAAATGAAAAATAGGGGGCTTTGAGTTAAGATGGCAGTTTGGTCACATGCACCTAAGTTGACTACCTCTCTGAAGCAGAGGGAAGCTACAGAAAAATTATTAAAAAGAGAAAAAAGAAATAAATCAATAAAGATGGAGAGAACAGATAAAGAGACAAGGGCAATAATATTCTGGAATCAGGTTAGGAGATGGATGAGTGGTGATGATTAGCAGATCTGACACAACCGGACTTTAAGTTATCCAGACAGAAAGCTGAGAAAAACCCAATTCACACTGCAGAATCTCTAGGTCTCAGGAACTAATAATTCATGAAAACTTTGGACTTGCAGTAAAAATAGGAGCTAAAGCAAAGAGAACTAGGTGAAAGCTGCTTGAGACCCTGTCTCCCATCAGCAGGGCTAGACAACTCTCCCTTCCTCATAGCAGGAACATTTTGAAGGTTTATCTTTGGAAATGATGAGTGTCTTGACTGGAGTATCTCAGGCACAGTTAAGAGTGGGGTTACTGTACTAAAAGCAGGGGAATCAGGTGACCATTTGCATAATGAACTCTGAATACTAAGAATCCCAGTCTCTTTCCTTCTAGGGTCTAAGAATGTTGGTGGCACAGAATTGATGAAGTGTGTTGAAGATTTTACCAAGTGGTTAGACTCTAAAAGTTATAATATTTTTGTTTTAAAAAACAATGATAACAAGGTAGAACAGCTGTTCAGTGTGTACTTAAAGCATACTTAAGTCTCTTATTACATTTGGAAGGAAGACAAAAATACTGAATAGTTTTAGACTTTGTCAGAAAAATGTATAGTTAAGTATGTAGATTAAAAATTTCAGGGTAACCAGTAAGATGATAGACTTAAAATTTAAGGCTTTCGGATCAGAAGAGGATAAAAGGAATATAGTATCCTTGCTAAAACTAAAATAAGGTGAACAGAAGAAAAGAAGCAAAACATGGTAAACAGAGAACACAAAGACAATATTATAAGTCTAAATTCTAGTCATCACAAGAAATGTAAATGGATTAAATTCATCTATTAAAAGACGGAAGCAATCAGATGGATCAAAGACAAAAGGCAGCTCCATGCTTCTTCCAAGGCACAGAATGAACAAAGTTACATGGGCTAAAAAAAAAGAATGGGAAAAATGTGTAATATAAACACTAACAAAAAATTCATATAGCAAAATTAATGTGACAAAATAGATCTTAAGGAAAAAACATTATAAGGATAAGGAGAGAAACCACAAAATAATAAGGTAACCATACACCAAGAAGATGTAATTATCATGAAGTTGCGTGCTGCTAATGCATGTGTTATTTATTATAACTTCATAATAAATAATACAAACAGGATATTTACGGGCAGAAATTCATAAAACCTCAACTGTAATAAGATATGAACACAACTCCATAAATCAAGCAGGCAAAAATTAGAAAAGATATAGCAGCTTTGAATAATAAAATTAGCAAGTGTGATCTAACATGTAGGTACATGTGTATATACAATTTGCACACAAGAAGTGGTGCATATATATTCTTTTTGTTTGCTTGTTTGAAAACTCCTGCCTTGGGTATACTTGTACAAATAGTACAGGAGGTGCCAGCCCCATGCAGATGGCAACCCATGGGTCACACCAGTCCTTCCATCACACTGGCCGATGGACGGCTCTACTCAACAGCCCTCCTGGAAGCCTGGGCACCTTTGAGAGGATGACCAGGAACAGTGACCTGAGTCAGAGCCTGGGCCTTTATCCTTGGCCTTGGCCTTTGGTTCACAGAGGTTGAGATCCTTGGCGATGTGTACAAGAGCACACTTCCCGAGCTTGGGGTGGGCAATGTGGGCAGGTTGGTCGAGTTTGTGACTGCTGGTTTTTGGGATCTTGGGTTTGACCTTCTTGGTCAGGACGGAAGATGAGTGTTTAGAAAATACAAAAGGCTTAGAAGAACCATTAAAAATGATAAACTCAACAACAGCAAAATGAGAGAAGGCAATTCACAGGAGAGGAATTCCATAAGGCCAATGAGTATTTGACAGCGCTCAGATAGTCAAAACTGTAAAAATCTGTCTTTACCAAGTGTTAGTAGGAGAAATTTGTCAACTCTCAAACATTCCTGTGGGAGGAATATCGTTGGGTAACCACCTTTGGAGAGCAGTTCTGCATTATTTAGCCAGGTGGGAGATGCTCATTTAGGTTTATTCCCTGGAGAAACAGTTCTCAAACTTGGAATCCCTGGACTGCTTGTAAAAAAACTACAGATTTCTAAGGCCCCACTTCCTCAGTAAGTTTGAGGAAGGGGCAGAGGATTTGAATTTCTAACATGTTCCCTTCTGCTGGTGGGGATTACACCTTGAGAACCAGCCCATATAAATAGATTTGCAGATGAGCACAAGGAGATGGTAGAAGAATATTTATTATTAGGAATAGCAAAAATTTCAAAACAACGCAAATGCCCATCAACAAGAGAATGAATAAATAAACTGTGGTGTTTTTATGCATTAGAATATATATATATATAAATTAAAATTATATAATTTGAATTAAAGCTAAAGTTGAACTAAAGTATCAACATGGAAAAATATTAAAAACAATGTTCCATGAAAAAAGGCAAATTACAAAATGACATCTAGAGTTTGATGCAATCTATATAAATTTTAAAGATATGCAAAACTAAATTATATAATGTTTATGGATAACAATTATGGATACAAATAATGCATGAGCAGGATAAATACTGAATTCATGACAAGAGTTAATCCTGACAGGGGAGTAAGAGAGATGCATATTTCTGTGACACTTGAGACTCAGAAGTAGAGTTCTTCAGCTGTGAAAGTCAGCATTACCCCATACCACAACTGTTAAAAAAGCTGAAAAAGAGATCAGACTTCAATATGAGATATGAATGAAGCTGATCTGGTTAGATCTAAGGTAAATCAGAATACAGGGTAAAGAATAGTATTGACTATGTTTTAAAACTGCAACTTCTGTGTGAGACCAAAGGAAGAGATGTTAATTTGGTGCAAACTTTATATTTTTGGTAGAACACTATCTAATTTAACTTGTAGGATCAGTTTATTCGAACACCATAATTACATGGAACTTTAAATAGGGAATGAGATCTTGTTGGTTTGTACAGGTTAGTGTGATGCTCCGATACATTCCCGAGTAATTTGGGCCGAGAATAAAAAAGTATTTTGCAAAGGCCCCTTGAGGTACTGGGGGAAAATGTGGAAATATTAAACTTCCCCACTTGGGGAATTCCTAATATTCGCACAAGCATTGGAAACTACCAATATAACAGGCTGAGCCCTTGATCTTGGGGGTTTGCCCTCTTATTTCTGCAAAGGTGAAGTTAAGCTACTTAATGTCATGTTTAAGAATCACCCCCAGAGAAGCTCTTTTGTTGCTCAGATGTGGCCTCTCTCTCTCTAAGCCAACTCGGCAGGTGAACTCACTGTTCAGTCCACTATGAGAGACGTGACTCGCAGGGATGAACCTGACATCATGGGATTGAGAAAGGCTTCTTGAACAAAAGAGAGAAGAAATATGAAACAAAATGAAGTTCCAGTGGGTGAGAGATTTCAAATAGAGTCAAGAGGTCATTCTGGAAGTTATTCTTATGCAGTATATAGCTATCCCTTTCCAGTTTTTGGCTTATTGGAGTAGCCAGAGGGAGATACCTGAAACTGTTGAACTATAATCCAATAGCCTTGATTGTTGAAGATGACTGAATAACCATAAGCTGTGACCGTGTGATTGTGAAAACCTTATGATAGACACTCCTTTTATGCACCGAATGGACAGATGAGCAAGAAAAAGAAAGACAAAAAACAAAGAGTAGGTAGGAGGTAGGTATGGGATATTTTGGGTGTTGTTTTTTACTTTTATTCTTATTTTTATTTTGTTTTGGAATAATGAATATGTTCAAAAATTGTGGTGATGAATGTACAACTATATGATGATACTTATATGGTGTGTGAATATATCTAAAAAATTACATCAAAAAGAAATAATAATAATAATAATAATAATAACTTAATTGAACTGACTAAAGAAAAAAAAGAAAATGGATACACAAAGGGCTTCAGCCCTATATGCATTTTTTCTCTCTCTCATCTCTATATCCACTCATCCACCCATCTTTCTATCGCTCTCTCTCTATCATATCTATTTCTAGCATCAATTTTGTTTCTTAAGAAAAAGTTTCAGAAGTAAATATTGCAAAGTTTAATTATCGATAAGACTGTGTGAGTGTAAAGTTTTCATTACATTATGCTTTTCTTGTGTATAATTTTGAATTATTTTCTGATAAAATACATAGAATATATGTAAAAATCCTGGGCTGCACTTTGCTTCTGGACTTTGTTGAGGTTAAATAGCATCTTTTGAGAATGAGCTTTAGCTATGGCATGAGAACTGCATGTAATTTAGTACACTTCATCATAATAATGTACAAAATGTAAGTGCTATAGAGTGACATTTCAAGTATTGATTTCCAATCCCTTCTCAGAGGAATGGTGAAGGCTCTCAGCTTTTGTGCTCTGCTCTGTATTTCCCTTCCTTTGCCAAAGGGTTGGATCTGCTTCTCCCTGTTTATATGTCCCAGTTTCTGGGCTGGAATATTTTATTACTGGGTAAGAGGAAAATGAGTATGATTATTCAAAGCCTCTTCATTACCCTTATTCACAGCAGAGAATTCGATCTCTAATTGTTCCATTTCTGGACTTTTGTGATATAAAACTGGGACAACAGATAGAGTGGCAAAACTTAAGAAGCGATAAGACTAGACTGATTTACATTGTAAAAGCAAAGTTGCACTGTGCAGAAAAGTAATGAAGTGTCCCAGAAAGCATGAGACGAGGAGAAAAAACACAGGAGCCATTGAGGCTTGGGTTTGAGAACAGAGGTTTAGGGGTTTACCTCTCTCCTTGGCCCTCCATGTTGTTTTTTTCCTGAATACCCTTGGCCTTTGGGAATGGTGCTCTCCTGAATTGCTTTCAATCAGCCTTGTTTGTTGGTGCACAAGAGTGTTTTTTACTTTGTACGTCTCTGTCAGATTGGGTCTGAGCTGAAAAGGTTCTTTTTCCATTGAGTGGGAATATAGATGTGACATTGTTTTAACATATTGCCTAGAGCAGTCCGAAGTGACACAGTATAACTATCTCCTGTCCACTGGTAGGTAGGTTAACACGTCACGTTTGCTACTTCATTGATCTCTAACCACATTCGGATCAGGTAGTGTTGTTTTTCTAGTTTTAGAGATGAGAAAAATGGCACAGAAAGATTGATTTGCCCAAGATACCACATCCTTGAAGAGGCGTATATGGGACTCAAATTCAAGTCTGTGCGTTTTTTTTTAATTAAAAAATGTTTTTTATTGTAAAACATAACATATAGACAAAGCAAGGAAAGAAAAAAGCAATAATTTTCAAAGCACACTTCAACAAGTAGTTACATAACAGATCTCAGAATTTTTCATGGGCTACTATTCCACCTAAACATTGAAAGGTAGAAGGAATATTAATAGAGTGATTCAGCAGGCATACATGTTTGCCAAATCCTATACTGCCTGTTATACTTCCTCCTTCTCCTTTGGTCCTTCTCCCAATCTATAGGGATCTTTGGACAGTGCTTGTTCTGACTTTTTTACTTTGAGAAGGGGTGCCGACACTAAAGGATAGGGGGATGTAATGAATTGCTAATCTTGGAAAGGCTGATCCCTCTGGGTTTCACGTTTTTTTCTGACTTAGGTACCCTCCTGGAATTATAAGTTCCAGGAAAACAAACTTAGTGTATGAAACCTTTACAGAATCTCAGTTCAAGCCCTAGGTGTTCTCAAGAGTCAACAGAAATGATGTTGGTTGGGGTTTAGCAAACCATGGCAATTAGCACTAACTGAAGCTTGCCTAAGAGTTGCCTCCAGAATAGCCTCTCTACTCCATTTGATCTCTCTTGGACATTGATGTCTTATTTTATTACACTCTATCCCCCCTTGGTCCAGAAGGTGTTGTTGATCCCGCAGTGCCAGCACCAGACTCACCCCCGGGAGCTGTGCCCCGCGCTGCCAGGAAGACCATCACCCCTGAATGCCATGTCCAATAAGGGGGCAGGGCAATTACTTTTCTTCCAGGGTTGGGCCTTTACCAGAGTCATAAAAACAGAATCATTCAGTATTTGTCCTTTTATGTCTGATTTATTTCACTCAACATATCATCCTCAAGGTCCACCCATGTTGTCATATGTTTTGGAACATTATTTCATCTGACTGCTGCCTAACATTCCATTGTTTGTATATACCACATTTTGTTTATCCACTCATCTGATAATGGGCACTTGGATTGTTTCCATCTTTTGAGATTGTGAATAATGCTGCTATGAACATCGGTGTGCAATGTCTGTGTCACTGCCTTTAGCTCTTCTGGGCATATACCCAGTAGTGGTATTGTGGTCATAGGGCAACTCAATGCTAGTTTTTCAGAGGAATCGCCAAACTCTCTTCCACGAGAGCTGCGCCATTTTACATTCCTGCTACTAATGAATAAGTTTCCAATTTCTCTACATCTTCTCTAACATTTGTAGTTTTCTGTTTGTTTAATAACAGCCATTCTTTTTTTAATTTTTTAAAATTTTTTATTGTATATGTTATGTATTCAATTCCTGTGTAATTGTCCATCTGTGGTGTTTTATACTGAGCCACTCCATACTAGGTTCTGTGGGGATATAGTTAAGTATAAAACCTGGTCCTGTCATTTAGGAGCTTTATCATTTATTTGGCAAGATAAGACATCTGCACCTGAAACATTAAGGCTGGACCCTCATCATATGAAATAAAAGGAAATTATTCTATGTGTTTGTTCTAGTTTGCTAGCTGCCGGAATGCAACACACCAGAGAGGACTGGCTTTTAATAAAAGGGGATTTATTTTGTTGGTTCTTCAGAGGAAAGGCAGCTAACTTTCCACCGAGGTTCTTTCCTACGTGGAAGACACAAGATGGTCTCTGCTGGTCTTCTCTCCAGGCCCCTGGGTTCCAACAACTTTCCCCGGGGTGACTTCTTTCTGCATCTCCAAAGGCCTGGGCTAAGCTGCGAGTGCTGAGATGAGGAATGCCGAGCTGCTTTGGCTGTGCTACATTGTGCTCTCTCATTTAAGCACCAGCCAATAAAGTCAAACATCACTCATTGCAGCAGACACGCCTCCTAGTCGACTGCAGATGTAATTTACAACAGATGAGATTCATGTACATTGGCTTATGTCCACAGCAACAAGACCAGGTATGCTCACCCTGGCCAAGTTGACAACTGAATCTAACTAACACAGTGTTTAAGATATGATAAAGGCCAAGTTATCTAGTGGGGTCTTGGGTTTTTTAGCTTTCACTGGGCTGCCTCTTATAATCAAACAGTGGATATTCATCATCCCTGGTGTTCTTTTGGTTTCATAGTGAAATGATCCCATTTTTCCATTTTGGGGAACATTTCCCAACTTGTACACAATTGTCAAATGTTCTGAAGGAAGGTCTTTGGAAGGAAGGTGATTGGGTATGGTTACATTCAGGATAAAAGTAACTCAGTGACAGCCTTTGTAGGATTGTGAGCTCCTTGATGGCAGGGCTGTGCATTCTACATCTGCATTGCACACAGCCCAGCCCAGACTGGTTACTCAGTGTTGTCGTTGCTGTCACTGTTGATTATTTGCTGGACCTTGGGATAAAGGGTGGGTGGGGGATTTCTGATCCATCCTGGTAAAGTGCAGCCTTGATAAGTTTGCACTTGAATTTTGAATTTTCATTTCATCCTATCTCAGATTGGTTTAGAGTCAGAGACCTCAACAAAGGGTATAGTTGGCATGGATTCTTCCTTAATTGGTCCCTCATCCATGGTTCTGAAATGTTCATACTCATGGGCTATAAACTTGGGGCTCCCTCATAACCTCTGCACACCCTCTGGGGCAGAGCTTTCCATGATTTATTTTCTTCTTTTCGCTGTTGTCTGGGTGCTTCAACCCTCCATGGGCACCTGCTCCCATGGATCATCCCTAGGGTGTCAGCGGCACATTAGGTGGGATGTGAGCCATTTTATAGCCAGTGACAATTCTTGTTTCTTCCCCTTCCACTTCAGTGGATGGTGGATCTCTGCCCTTTTCCTTTGGGTCAGAGGAGCTGTGAGCCTTACACTTGGGATCTCTGCTCCACAATGGGATCCAGTAACCTGTAGTTGCTACCAGCTCCCAGATCCTGAGCATGGTGAATCTTTATGTTTACACCAAGGAAGAAAGCAAGAGAAGTAGCAGGGGGCAGGTGAGTGGGGACAGGTGAGTGACACCTGGATACCTGGACATGGGCTATGTTGGAAACTAATAAACACATGTCCAAAGAGTGTACAGGACATGGTACATGGAAAGAGTGTTATTCATCAAATAGATGCCAAATCTAGAGTAACAATCCCTGGCCTCAGTATAATCCAATTCTCTCTTCTGTGTTTTCCCAATTTGTTATCTTATTTTTCTCATAAGATAAAAATTCTCTAAATTAATTTCCTAATTTCTCTAAAATTAGGAAAATAATACTCCCTGATAAGGTTAGAGAAAAATGAGGTAAGAAATGTGAAGGAATAATCCATTAGCAGAGGAGGGCGTTATACTGTGAAACTTTGGGCTACTCGTGGCAGGGAGGATGGTGAGAAGTACTGTATCTATATTTCCATGCAATGGAAAAGAGCTTAGCAGTTCTTTTGCAGAGCTTATTGTGTTTTAAATATCAACCCATTTTTCAAGTGGGAAACCGAGGCACAGAGAATTCATCTGATTTGCTTATGCTCACACAAAGAAGGTGTCAAGTGACCTTTGAGGTTTTAGTTCTCCTTTAAGTTATTCAGCCCCTCGAGTCACCCCCAATAAACCTGTAATATAAAAAAAAGTCAATTTGCTTGTTACTGGAGTGCAGCTTCAAGACCACCACCAGAGCCTCATTGAGATTTCTATCCCCTAGGCTTCCCCTTTGTTGAAATTCTTCAGTAATCACATAGTCCACAAGCAACAGAGGCAAGATAATGAGTAGGTCTTCCCAGAATGTATCTTTAAAGTTGTCAAAGACCCTGCTTATTCACCATCTCAGACTCATATAATATTCTTGGGGACAGGCAGAGCAAGTGCTCTTCCTATTTAGAGATCCTAGACGCCCAGAGAGTTTGACTTCCATCTCTGTTCTTGTTCTCTTTCAATGGCTTCTCTAGTTTAGCTTGGGTCTGGGGTCTCTGTTGCACACATAACTGGAGAGACTTCCCATTCTTTCCTTTTGCTTCCATTTCCCATTAGTTCCCACATATGGGAGACCATATTTGAGTAGCTTTGAGGAACAAGTTGTGCCTGCTCAGAATTGAAACTACTGGAAAAGTGAAGTGATGAGACGTTTGGTTTAGGAAATTTAAAAACCCCGAGGAGGTGTTATGTGGAAAGATGGTGAGCTCTGGGGTCAGACTGGGCTGTGTTCTTCTCTGGATTCTATCACTTGCTGGCTGATTGAAGCAATGGGAATCCCACCCGCTAGGTCCTTTTCTGTCCCTTTCCAGCTATATGGCAACTGAGAAAATCTAGGGCTTGATGGAGCATAGCTTGAAAATATCTGATATAGTACAGCTTTTCAGGAAATTTAAAATTAAATTCAGCACTGAGAAAAATAAGTTGTATATAAAAATCAGTTCCACTTGCCTCCCACCCAAGGCCATAGAGAGGGAGGGGTACTTCAAGTGCATGATGCATTGTTCTCCTAGGACTGTCAGTCTTGGAACTGATTGGAAGGATGGTTGCATAGATTTAACACCCAGATTGGATGGTTATTCTGTAAGTATTGGTGGGCTTCCTTTCCTTGAAACACATAGCTGTCAGTGGAAAGGAAAAGAAATGCTCTGAACCAGCACTATGCTAAGAGCACGTATCCATTCTTTTATTATGCCGACATAATAAAATTTATTGCATGCAGGCTACTTGCCAGCAACTCTTTTGTAATACTAGCAACACAGCCATGAACAGAGAAAAGCACTGCCTTTAATGAGCTTACTTGTGTGTGTGTGTGTGTGTATGTGTGTATATGTAGATATTATAGACATGTAAATATCTAACATTCCAAAGGACAATGAGGCTGTAGCAATGACAAAAAAATCCAGCTGAGAAGGGGGTTGAAAAGTGATGGGAGTTGCCTTTAAGGACAGGTGATTAGAAAAGGCCTCTAGCTTAAAGTGGCTTTCAGCAGAGAGTTGAAGGAAGGGTAGGAGAAAGCTACACAGAAGCTGCAGAGGGGATAAAAAAAAAGTAAATCTCCCCAGCTTTCACCTTCACTGTCTCCTTCAATCTTTAGACCAGCCTTGCAAATGTGTTTATTAACCCATCCATTTGAAGATGAGAAAGCTGAGCCTCAGCAAGAATAAATGACTTTCCCCAAATCCCAGCTGGTATCTGACGGAACCAGGTCAAATTCAGCTCCACTGATTCTACAGGCTGGGAAGTGAGATATGCTGTTCCTGTTGGGTTGCAGTGGGAGCTGGGAAACAGGCAGATGTGAAGCTGAGAGGATTCCGAGAGCAGGACTTGGTGTCAGTTCCCAGGCATCTTGTTGCTTCCTCAGTTGCACCCATGACAGCCTCTGGCAATTGCCTGCTAAGGTTGGTTTGCTGGTTATTTCCTGAAGTCATTGTCTGGATCTTATTAAGCTCATTTTCCAATTCCTTTCACCTTTGGGGACAAGGCTCCCAGAGGCAAGATGGAGAAAAGTGAAACAGGGAGAAATCTGCATCTCCCACCAGGCTCATCATGGAGATGCATAAGTAAGTCAATAGCTGCAGGAACCAAGTTTTAATTTCCCTGCACTGGTCCCAAACCGTTCTTCTATATTCATTAGGGAAAATCTTTACCCTTAGGCAAGGAACACCATCTTCTCAGGACGGCTAACTGGGCAAAATTCCTCTGCAGCCTCTCTATTCAGTGGCTGCCCTGGAAGCCTCTTTGCTCTACTCTTGTCTGCTTGTTCAATGCATTGTGCTTGGTTGATGAAGTTCTCTCAAGCTCAGAGAGCAAGTAATCCTGTTAGTAGGTCTGGGGGCTTCCTTGGAGCTCTGCAGGTGGCCAGGGCCTGTGGGAAATTCCTCCAGTGAGGACCCAAGCCACAGAGAAATTAATCTCACAGTCAGGAATGCAAGTGCATCATTCAGGGAAAAGAAATGGTGGAGGGAGATGGCACAGAGGAAGATGGTATGGCAAGGAGAGGGCATGGTGCGGGGGTAGATGATGGTCCGGCGTGGAGGGAAAGCCCAGGCTTTGCCCTCAGAGACACTGGGGGTTGAATCCCAAATCTCCTGTGCACTAATGCTTTGATTATTGGCAAGTTACTATTTCTGAGTTTGTTAATTATAGTAACTATGTTGTAGATTTTTCAGGAGTTTCTCTATATAGTATCAGGTCATCTGTAAATAGTGAAAATTTTACTTCTTCCTCTTCAATTGGATGCCTTTTATTTCTTTTTCTTGTCCAACTGCTTTGGCTAGAACTTCTAGCACAATGTTTAATAACACTGGAGACCATGGATATCCTAGTCTTGTTCCAGATCTTAGACAGAGAGCTTTTAGTATGTCATCATTGAGTATGATGTCAGGTGTGGATTTTACACCTATACTCTTTACCATGTAAGGAAGTTTCTTTCAATTCCTTTCTTTCAAATGGTTTTTATTAAGAAAAGATGCTGATTTTGTCAAATGTCTTCTCTGTATCACTTGAAATTATCATGTGGTTTTTTCCCCTTTGATTTGTTGCTATGATGCATAGTTATCTATTCCACATCATGATGCCTAGGGGTGTGATACCCTACAATCTGGAAAATCCATGGAAAATTTTTTGGCCCTCCCTTTATATTGGAGAAGAAATCTGAATTTTTAAATTTTTCTTTTATGGAGTGTTTACAGTACTTTATTGTAAAATTTGGGTTAAGTATTTGGTCATAGGCTATATGTAGGTCAATGTTAAGTAAAAATACTGTATGAAAAAGAAATAAAAATTGCAAAATTAATATGCAAATTACAAAAATGAAGCAAATTTGAAGACAATAATGCTGAACATACTGCATATATAATTAAAGTCATTAAAAAAAATAACCTTTGAAATTGCCTGCTGGTACTCATCATCAGTCTGCAGTACATCTCTGTTGGCCTTCACATGTCGTCTGCAGCTTCCACAAAACTCCCTTAAAATTCTCATTTAATTTCTTCCACTGATCTGCAATATATTGAAACTGTGATGGGGAAAGTCATGATGTGGAAGGGATAACTGTATTACGTCAATCGAGTTGCTTGTGTGGAACCAACCCACCTTGCATATCTGGGATAAAACCCACTTGATCATGGTGTATAATTCTTTTTTTTTTTTTAACTTTTTTATTGTATAATAAAACATAAAAACAAAACAAAGAAAAAAGCAATAGTTTTCAAAGCACTCTTCAACAAGTAGTTAAAGGACAGATCTCAGAGTTTGTCTGGGCTACCCTATGTTCCTCTCAGATTTTTCCTTCTAGCTGCTCCAGAATATAGCAGACTACATGGCATAAATACTTTTTTACTATTGCAATCCACTTTTTCTTTTTTTTTCTGAAAAATAGCATATATATAGAAAAAAGCAATAAATTTCAAAGCACAGCACCACAATTAGTTGTAGAACAGATTTCTGAGTTTGGCATGGGTTACAATTCCACAATTTTAGGTTTTGCTTCTAGCTGCTTTAAGATACTAGAAACTAAAAGAAATATCAATGTAATGATACAGCAACTGTGTTCATTTGTTAAATCTTATCTTGTTTGTATGACTCCACCATCACCTTTGATCTTTCTGTCCCACTATTTAAGGCTGTTTGGGCTATGGCAATTCTAAATTCTTGATATTGGAAGGGTCTGTCACTAATATGGGGTAGGGAGATAGAATTATCTGATGTTCTGGAGAGGCTGGGCCCTCAGGTTTTAGGACTAATCTGGTCTCGGGACCCACCTGGAGGTTGTAGTTTTCTGGAAAGTTACTCTAATGCGTGGAACCCTTGTAGAATCTTATATATTGCATTAGGTGTTCTTTAGGATTGGCTGGAATGCTCCTGGTTGGTGTTTGGCAAGTTATGATAAATGACAATGTCTAACTTAAGCTTGTGTAAGAGCAACCTCCAGAGTAGCCTCTTGACTGTATTTGAACTCTCTCTGCTGCTGATACTTTATTAGTTACACTTCTTTCCCCTATTCTTGGTCAGGATGGAGTTGTTGATCCTACGGTGCCAGGGCCAGACTCATCCCTGGGGGTCATCTCCCATGCTGTCAGGGAGACTTTCACCCCAAAATGTCATGTCCCATGTAGTGGGGAGAGCAATGATTTCACTTGCAGAGTTGGGCTTAGAGAGAGTGAGCCCACATCTAGGCAACAAAAGAGGTCCTCCAGAAGTAACTCTTAGGCATACCTAAAGGTAGGCTAAGCTTCTCCACTACTTACATAAGCTTCACAAGAGTAAGCCTCGAGATATTTGGCCTATTGACTTTGGTGTCCCTAAAGTTTGACACAGTATCAGGGGTTTCCCTGATGGTAAAGTTGAATGGTTCCATATTTTTTCTCCTATCCCTCAAGGGACTTTGCCAATACTTTTTGATTATCTGCTTAATATACTCTAGGATGTATCCAGGCTTAATGTATTATATTAAGCTATACAGAACTAAAGTACCTCTTTCTTATTCTGGGGCTCCCCATGCTTCAGTTGTTCAAATGAGCTATACAGATAGGTTGAGTTAGATTATGTGCTATAGAAAATTTCAGTTCCAGACCAAATAAACCTTTCTTCCTTTGATCTCAAAGAGCATGTGTGGTTCTAAAATATAGACAATGTCTTCCTTAACCCTGTGTTCTGAATTACTTTAACCCCAACCTGATCAGCTTCATTCTTATCTCTGAATACTAGATTATATGTATATATAAAACAGCCCCACAAAATCCAGAAATAATAATTATCAGTCAGGACTAAATGCATCTGCTATAAAAGCTTACAATCTAGGCCTCTGTTTTCTCATGCGCATTTTCTAAAAGAAGACCACATCATAATTGTTCTTTTATTTCTGCCTTATTTTGCCACACCAAATGTCCCACACATTCATTCATCTTTTTTTTTTTTTTTACATGGGCAGGCACCGGGAATCGAACCAAGGTCCTCGGGCATGGCAGGCAAGCATTCTTACCTGCTGAGCCACCATGGCCCGCCCTCATTCATATCTTTGCATGCCTCACGATTTTGTTCCTTTTTGTAGCAGCACAGCATTCAATCATATTTATACATCATCATTCACCAACCTACTTCTCAGTCAGTGCATCCTTAAGTCACTTGCATTCATTGGGCATCATGTGTAATGCCTGAAGTCCACAGTTCATCAACACTCTCAATTTTAGATAATTTCAGTGCTCCCAAGAGAAAGATAACAAATAAACACACCCTCACCAAATAAGAACTCTAAACCTCTTCTTAACTCTTGTCTCTCCCCCCATTATTTACCTCGTAACTCTTGTCCCTCCCCCCACTATTTACCTCTTAACTCTTGTCCCTAAAATGAAATTTTAGATAATTTCATTGTTCCCAAGAGAAAGATAACCAATAAACACAACCCCTCACCAAACAGGAGATCTAAATCTCCCCTTAACTCTTGTCCCTCCCCCCATTATTTACCTCTGCTGTTGCAGTGGTAGTGCTGATATTTTCCTTTCAAACATAACCCATAGCATGCAAGGGAAGTTTTCCCCCTGTACCCTGGACTTAAACACGTTTTGTACACAAATCATACTTTTGAAGTAGTTCTTGCAAAAACTAATTTATATTTCTAGTGTTAATCAGTGGGACACATAGGTCTGTATAATTCTTTTGATATGTTGTTGGATTTTATTTGTAAGTATTTTTTGACAATTTTTCCATCTATGCGCATATGAAAAATTGGTATGTAATTTTATTTTCTGGTAGTCTCTTTATCTGGCTTTGATATAAGGGTGATGTTGGCTTTTAGAATAAGTTAGGTTGTGTTCCTTCCTCTTCAAATTTTTTGGAAGACTGTTGAGCAAGATTGACAAGAACTCATGGAATGATTGATAGAATTCACCTGTGAAGCCATAAAGTCCTGGGCTTTTCTTTGTTGTGAGGTTTTTGATGACTGATTCAATCTCTTTACTTGTGACTAGTCTGCTGAGATCTATTTCTTCTAGAGTCAAGAAGAGCTCTATAAGAGTATAGATTGTTCATGTGTTTCTAAGAATTTGCTCATTTCATCTAAGTTATCTAATTTGTTGGCATGCCATTCATAATATCTTCCTATGATCCTTTTTATTTCTGTGGGGTCAGAGCTAATGTCCCTTCTCTCATTTCTGATTTTGTTTATTTGCATCTTCTCTCTCTTTTTCTTTGTCGGTCTAGCTAAGGTTTTGTCAATTTTATTGATCCTTTCAAAGAACCAGCATTTGGTTTTGTTGATTCTCTCTCTTGCTCTCTCTTTTTCTAATTCTCAATTTCATTTATTTCTGCTCAAATCTTTGTTATTCTTTCCTTCTGTTTGCTTTTGAATTAGTTTGCTGTTATTTTTCTAGTACCTTCTGATGTGAAGTTAGATCTTTGATTTTAGCTCTTTCTTCTTTTTTTAATGTGTATGCCTAGGGCTATAAATTTCCCCCTCAGTGCTGTCTTTGCTGCATCCCCTAAGTTTTGATGTATTATGTTCTCATTTTCTTTCATCTCGAAATGTTTACGGATTTTTCTTGCAATTTTTTCTTTGACTCACTGATGGTTAAAGAGTGTGTTGCTTAACATCTATATATTTGTGAATTTGCCAGTTCTCTGCTTGTTATTGAGTTCCAGGTTCATTCTATTATGGTCAGAGAAAGTGTCCTGCAGAATTTCAGTCTTTCAAAATTTATTGAGATTTTTTTTGTGACCTAACATGTAGTCTACCCTGGAGAATGATCAATGAACACTTGAAAAGAATGTGTAGCCTGCTGTTTTGGGGTGCAATGTTCTGTTAGGTCTAGTTCATTTATCATAGTATTCAAGTTCTCTGTTTCATTATTGATCTTCTGTCTAGATGTTCTATTATTGATGACAGTGGTGTATTGAAGTCTCCAACTATTGTTATAGAGGTGTCTGCTTTCCCCTTCAGTATTTCCAGTGTTTGCTTCATGTATTTTGGTTCACCATGGTTAGGTGCTTATTTATGATTGCTATTTCTTCTTGGTGAATTGCCCCTCTTATGAGTATATAGTGTCCTTTATCTCTTAGAACAGTTTTGCATTTAAAATCTATTTGTCTATATTGATATAGCTACCCCAGCTCCTTCTTTGGTTACTATTTGTGTGTAGTATTTTTTCTTCCCAAACTTTTACTTTTAATCTTTTTGAGTCTTTGGTCTAAGGTGTGTGACTTGTAAACAGCATATAGTTGGATCATTCTTTTTTTTTAAATCCATTCTGCCAATCTGTCTTTTGATTAAGAAGTTTAATCTATTAACATTTAATGTTATTACTGGAAATGGAATACTTACTTCAGCTGTTAGGAAATTATTCTTGATCTCACCTGTCCTGTTTTCTTTCTAGGCCTTTCCTTTTGTTCTCCCAGATATGTAATAACTAATTCTCTATATCTCCATCTTGGCACTTGAGAAATTTTTTAATCTCCCTGAAATACTACGGGATCTTCAAGAGTGGGGCTTATAACTTAGTTATCATTAATATCATCAATGTTTGTATAAGTCTTGACACTCAGTGGTTCCTTGATGACTGTTTGAATGAGGAAGTGGCAGGCATGGAAGTTTGGGTAAACTACATCAAGAAATTAATGCAGGGCAGGCCACGGTGGCTCAGCAGGTAAGAGTGCTTGTCTGCCATGCCCGAGGACCCGGGTTCGATTCCCGGTGCCTGCCCATGTAAAAAAAAAAAAAAAAAAAGAAATTAATGCATTAATAGATTCAAAATGCTGTAGATATGAAATTCAATGAGTTTATTCATTTAAACTTTCTGAATGTTTTTCTCAATATATCAGTTCAATTCATTTGACAGCTTGTGTTCATCTCTTGAGTGTCTCAAAGAATGCAATTGGGTATTGTGTAGGAGAAGAGAGCTGATAGGAATTCAAATTCGTCCCTAGGATCATTTAGTTTAGATTTTGGTCTTTTGATTTAGAGTTCAAGAAAGGATTCCTTTGTTCTCTGCTAATTAGTGATTAAGGTTAGGGGAAACAATAATAATACATTCAGCTTCTGAGCAACATGCCGTTGCTCATATATTCAGCCTGTAGCTTTCTGAGTATAAGTTGGCCCTCCCATCTCTCTTTAGAATGAGATAGCACATGATTTGAGAATGAGCTGACTGCTTGGTAGTGTCAGGTATGATAATGTGTCCATCAGTTAGGGTGACTATAGCTTAACAGAATAAGATGGTGGTTAATTTTGCTCATGTAATGGTCCAATGTGGGTTTACAATAGTGGTTGGCAAATTACAGCCTGCAGACCCAGTCCAGTTTGCAGTCTACTTTTGTATGTCCATGAGCTAAGAATAGTGCTTACATTTTAAAAGATTGTAAAATATGAAAACAATTAAACAACACCCCCCCCACACAAGAATATGTGACAGACATGGAATATGGCCCATGATGCCTAAATATATTTATCTGGTCCTTTATTTAAAGAAAAAGTTTGTTAGCCCCTGCTCTAGGAGGTCACAAGTTATTTTCCTCAGGGGTCCAGTCTCCTTCTATCTTATGACTTTGTCATCCCTTGGGTCTCAGAATCCTGTGCATTTAACCTGTGAATGCGGAAGGGCTAGTGGGGAAAGTACACTTACTTCTTAAAATGCCAGCCCATGAGTGACACAGTTCTGTGCTCACTTTCTGACACGTGGGTGAAGAGGGCTGGAGATGTAGTCACAGGCTGGGCACTAGACTCCTGGCAACAGTTGCACACTAAGGGAGGGGAAGCATGAATCATCAGTGTATGTTTTGAAATATCCCATTTCCTTATCCCTCACTCAGCTTTTGATAAGGAAAGCAGGTTCTTTCAATGTAGTTTACCTTACATGTAATTTACCTTTCAATGTAATTTAACTTATCATGACCTGATAAAAAAATCCCTCAAATTCTGGAACCACCCCTCTCCAAATCATGCATTGGAGAATTGAAAACAAAGCAGTCCTTTCTGTATATAAAGGACAGCTGTGGATGTGAGAACACCTGCTCTGTGCCAGGCCCAGGGGTGGATGCTGAGGGCACCTGTTCTGTACCAGGCACCATGGTGGTTGCTGAGGGCACCTGCTTTGTACCAGGCACCATGGTGGTTGCTGAGGGCACCTGCTTTGTACCAGGTTTAACTGTGGATGCTGAGGGCACCTGCTCTAAACCAGACACAGTGAAGGATGCTGAGCCTGTGTAATCAGTACCAGGCAGTTGTGTATGCTGAGGGCATAAAAGGGATGAAGAAGGAGTTACTTCTGGAGGAGCTCACAATCTAGAAGAATTAACAGACTCATTAACCCTTCACATCCTGGAGTTGACAGCGAGGAGGAAGATGTTGAGGAGGGTGGTGGCTGAGACAGGGGGCCTGTGGAGGTGTTTCATTTGAATGACCTGCACACAAGTTTGGAGGAATGAGGTAAGGAAAAGACTTTTTGTTGAAGGTGGGACTATAAAATTTGAATTATAACTGGAAGGACAGGCAGGATTTAGAAATAATAGTCATAATTCACTGATGGGGCAACTGATGGTAAATTCCAGAACCAAGGCTTGATCCCAGGTCTGTTTGACTCTATATCTTGTGCTGTTAATGACTAAGGAAAAGAATGCGTCAGAGCTTTACTATGAAAACTGTGCATAACATAGTAAATCAGGTCAGTCTTCTACAGCATCTGTGAGCTGTTAGTATTTCTGTTGGAAAGGGCATCTAGGAAGGGTAAGATCCATTCAGACACTAGGTATGTTATAAGTTACATTGTGAAGGAGAGGAATGCATGGGAATAGTGCTCTGGGATTTCTGGAGCCAAGAGAAGCATGAAATGTCTGGGGCTGCAATGCAATTCTTCCACCATGAAGTCAGTTTTTATAGGCCACCTGCTGTGGGAAGATTGGAGCATGGATTTAGTCACAGTGAAGATATACCCAGAAATCCAAAGAGTTTGGCCAGGTGTATTTCTGATTTTGTACCCCTACATGTTTTCATTGCCAGGAAATCATGGCTTGTTGAAGCCAGAAGGGACCTGCTTAATTATCTGCCAGTGAAAGAGCAAGAGCCTTGGAACCCGGCAAATCTGGATTTAAATTCCAATTCAGGTATTTGTGACCTTAAGCAAATCACCTATTTTTTTTGGTTTTACCCTAAAGGGTCAGGGATGTGGATTAATTTGTCCAAGCTTACAGAACCAGTGTGTTATTGTTTCAGCTAACTCTTGCTGTTTAATCAACCACCCCAAAATTTAGTAGCTTAAAGTAACAACCATCACTTATTCAGCTCACAGGTCTGCAAATTTGGACAGGGCTCAGCAGGGAAGGCTGATGTCAGCTGGGGCAGCTTGACTAGGGGCTAGAGGATTTATTTCCCAGATGATTCATTCACTGGGCTGGCAAGTTTGTGTTGGCTGTCAGCTGGGAACTCAGCCAGGGCTGAGGACCTGGGGTGGGGCCTTAGTACATTTCCATGTGGGCTGCTTGGGCTTCCCCACACCATGGTGGCTAGTTCCAAGAAGCTGTAAGAGGAAACAGTTTCTTAAGATCTGGGCCCAGAAATTGGCACAATGTTTTTGATAAAGCTGTCACAGAGCCCAGATTCAAGGGGAGGGATAATAGAGCTCTTTTCAATGAAAAGAGTGTCAAAGAACTTGGGGTGTATTTGTAAACTGCCACAGTAATGAATCCATTAAATTCTCTCATTTAATCCTAAAATAAGAGAAGAATTCATCTTTTTGGACCTCTTTTTAAATCATCTGTTAAAAATAGTATTTTATTAAGTAATTCAGCTGTGGCCATATTTTTCAGGTTGATGGTTGTGATGTTTAATTTCATGTACTATCTTGGCTAGGTTATGTTGTCTAGTTGCTTTGCCAAACACTGGTCTACTTGTTACTGTGTAGGTATTTGTAGATGGAATTTGCAGTTATACTAGGTTGGCTGCAACTACAATTAATTGATTGCATTTATAATCAACAAAGGAGGTTGCCCTTTACAATGTGGATAATCTCCTCATACCATCAGTTGGCAGTCTTAAAAGCTAGAATTGAGGGTTTTGGAGTCAGAAGAATTCCTGCCTTACCTTCTACATAGGCTCTTGTTGGAATTTCCAACAAGAAATTCTTGTTGGAAGTCTGTTTCCCTTGGAGAAATTGGATTGAGAACTTCAATATCACCTTTATCAAAGTTTCCAGCCCTATGGAGTTTGAACTTGCCAGCCCCCATGGTGAAGTGAATAATTTCCTTATCATAGAATTTTTATATTTATATGTATGTATGTGTGTGTGTGTGTGTGTGTGTACAGTTGTGTATGCATATACACACATGCACTCAAACATATCCTGTTGGTTCTCTTTCTCTGGAGAACACTAATACTATAGCGGAAACTGAATTTGAGCCCAGCTTGGATTCTAATTCAGTCCTGTCAATATTTTTGCTTAATAGCTCTTCATTCTCCACATCTAGTGACATTTCCTTAGTTCTGGCCACCACACCTCCTTGCTATACTTGCAACAGTTTCTCAAACAGGCCTCAACACTGCCTGTTCTCTCCTTCTAAAGGAAAAAAAGCATAGCTTTCCTCCCCTGCTTAGAATTCTTCAAGCCCAAGCTCTTTCCTTTCTCTTAACTTGGTTACTAGCTCTTTGCAATGTTGTCCTAGCCTAATCCTCAAGTTCAACAACAGTCCTCTTCCCTTCATAATTTACATTCCAGAAATCAACACTAAATTTTTTTCACTAATATTTATTGACCCAAACATAATGCTAAGTGTTTTACAGGTGTTATCTAATTAAAATTCCCAGAGCAGCTCCATTAATTTGGTTCTTTTATCATATTTGAAGCCAGGTGTGCTAGATCAGGGTGGTTCAACCTGCATGGTAAACTCTTTCTATTTAAAGTTTCCTCAAAGCACAATGTTCTCTCTGGTGTCTGGGATTTTATACTTGCTATTTCCTCTCTCTTTTTCTACCTTTTATCTCACTAGCTTTTATTTGTTTTTCAGGTGCCACCTTAGACAGTCCTTCCTCAAGAAAGATTTCTCTGATTCCTCAAGACTGGCTTAGCTTCTCTGCTCTTTTCTACTATAATATCCCACCTTCTTCCTATCCAGCACTTTCCATTTTGTATTGAAATTGTCTGTTGCCCAAGTCCCTTGTAGACTACAAATTTCTTGAGAGTAGGGGCAGTATTTTGACTTGTCTTTCCTCATCTGAACTGAAAGGTATTCCAGTCCAACATCCTCACAAGTTCTCTTTGAGCTTTCATTATTCACAAGGCTATGAGTGCACTGCCTTCTTGCTCCTACAAATGCAGCCATATACCCAAAACTGGACCCAGGTAACAGAGTTTATCATGGTGGGCTTTGCTGGGGTGCACGAAGCACATCTTCTCTTCTTCACACTCTTCCTTACTATGTATCTGTTTGCCATCGTGGAGAACTTGGCTATTATCTTGGTGGTGAGTTTGGACCACCGGCTACGAAGGCCCATGTACTTCTTCCTGACGCATCTGTCCTGCGTTGAAATCTTGTATACCTCGGTCACAGTGCCGAAGATGCTGACTGGTTTTGTTGGGGTGGATAAGGGCAAGAACATCTCCTATGCCGGCTGCTTGTCCCAGCTCTTCATCTTCACCTTCCTTGGAGCAACTGAATGCTTCCTATTGGCTGCCATGGCCTATGACCGCTACGTAGCCATTTGTGTGCCTCTCCGCTATCAGGCCTTGGTGTCCTGGGGCACCTGCATCTGCTTGGCAGCTGCTTGTTGGTTGGTGGGCTTCCTTACACCCATTCTGCCCATCTACCTCATGTCCCAGCTAACATTTTGTGGCCCCAATGTCATCGACCACTTCTTCTGTGATGCATCACCCCTGCTTGCTCTGTCCTGCTCAGACGTCACCCTGAAGGAGACTGCCGACTTCCTGGTCTCTTTGGCTGTGCTCCTGGCATCCTCTTCAGTAATTGCGGCATCCTATGGCAACATTGTGTGGACATTACTGCACATCCACTCGGTTGCTGAGCGCCGGAAAGCCTTTTCCACTTGTGCGGCTCACCTGACTGTTGTGAGCCTCTTTTATGGCACTCTTTTTTTTATGTATGTCCGGACCAAGATGGCCTCCTCCATCAACTTCAACAAAGTGATATCCGTATTTTACTCCATCGTCACGCCAATGCTCAACCCTCTCATTTATAGTCTTCGGAACAAGGAGGTGAAGGGAGCCCTGGGAAGAGCTTTTTCCCTGAAGTCTTGGAAAGGACAGTGAGGATGTAGGAGGAGGACCCAGTTTCTTTGGGTTGGATATTTAGATGGAGGGAGATGAGTACTATGGAATGGAAGAGTGGCCTGGGTAGTTAAGAGTTTATTTTTCTGTGCATTAAAGTAAAATGCTAAACTGCTATAACAAGAGAGACTTAACTATAATATAGCTTAAAGAATGAAGGTTTTCTCTTTCTTTCAATAGCCCATGGTGAGTATATGCTGGGGTGTGGGTGTCTTTGCTTAACAGATGCTCAGGAATCCAAGTTCCTTCCATCTTGTGAGGTTACTATATCACAGAGTAGAAGTTGGCAAACTAAGGCTCATGGAATTAATCTGGCTCACCACTTTTTTTCCCAAGTTGGTAAGAAATTTATTAAGCACACATACAGAGAAAGGAGCATGCAGGCACTCTCACAAGTAAAGGAAGATGGAGGGTGAGAGGTGATAGTCAATGCAAGCTAAGAATGTTTTAGTTTCTTTTTTTTTTTTTTTAGCATTTTTAAATGGTTGAAAACAAATTTTAAAAAGAATAATATTTCATGACACGTAACAATGGTAAAATTCAAATTTCAGTGCCCATAAAACATTAGAACACATTCACATGCTATGTATTGTCTCTGATTATTTTTGTGCTATGATAGCAGAATTGAGTAGTTGCAACAGAGACCAAATGACCCACAAAGTTTAAATATTGACTATTTTTCCTTAACAGAAAAAGTTTGCAATACCCGATCTATGCCGTTTTTTCATAAATTGCATGGTCAACACAGGGCTGCAAACATTTCCGGATCCCAGCAGGCAAGAAGGATGAGGATAGAGCATAGAAGAGACATACTGTGTCTTAGGGTTCCTTGACTAGATGTGGAAATCATCATTTCCATGCAACTCTATTGGTGAGAACTCAGCTATAAGGTTACATCGACTTTATCTACATTCCCTTATTTGAAATATAGAACGACTTTCCTCCCAATCCAAAGGTATTTTGAAATTGATTTGAGAAGATATTTATTATAAGACCAATTCGCTCAATGTAAGGCTTAAAAAGACAATTACAATTCAAGTAGTTCCTTACATATATAGAGTTGCATTCTCCAGGACATTTATAGTCATCATTTGAATTCTATAAACTACAGTATACAGAAGAATAAAATGTTGACTTGGGAATGGGTGGGGGGAAGGGCAGATTTTCTGTGATGTCATTTTTTAATTGGCTGATAAATGAGCAGCTTATGTTATGGTATTCCTCCTTGTCACAGTTTAACCATCTCCCCCCACCCCACTGGTATCTTAATTGTCATATTTTCCATGGTTAAAAGAAAAGAAATAAATCACACATTTTGAGAAGCATTTCATTTATTGGAGATTACATCAGTAAAGTGATTTAGATTCTTTTGGATGACTGCAAGATGCAAAAAGAGTGGAAGGGTGAAAAACTTTCAGGATCAAATAAAAGTATCCATCTGAGCAAAGTAGAAAGAGTAGATACTTTCAGCATCTGACCTGAGGAGACTTGAATCCAAAGTTAATCTTGTTTTTAGGTTTCTTGGGCTGGTGGGAAAGAAAAAGAAACATCTGGGTTATATAATTCTTGTTTATGGTTGCAGGACAAATTTAAATTCAATAACAGAGGATGTTTTGGGATTTTGAGAACTACTCTAAGAGCAACTCCATGAGAAGTATCAGGAAACCTTATAATTTTAAGTTTCTTAAAGGACAAATCTATGTTTTTGAGATAAATTACATAAAATGGTAAAAACTCTGTGGTATGTTCTTAGAGAGAATCTAATACACATGAAACTGACTCTTCATTTAATAAAACAAGATATAAGAAGCTAAACTGAAAAAGAAAACCCACCATGCTTATGAGTGTGATTATTTATATTAAGAAATTAAAGCAATCACACCCTTAAAAATTTGGATTCAGCGTATGTGTAGATACTGACTAAGCATTTAAAACCATGAGTAGGGCAGATCAACCAGCAATGGAGAGAAGCGACTAAATCATTTCATGAAACATGCATAATTTTGTAAATAGTGAATTTCTGTAAGCACAATTCCTTTTTTATTGGGATATCTATTGCACACAGTGAAACAAATTATGTGAAGTGGTAATCCAATGTAGACACTACTTCACTGATATTCAGAGAGTGTCATAGGAAGAATTCCAGAAATAAGCAAGACTTTTTAAGACAGAATTATGTAAGGAGTGCTGCTTGTCTCATTTTGTCCACCCTGGGTACCAGGATCTTGAATTGATTGTTAGTTAAGGGTTACCTGGTGATCATTCTAGAGCAGATTCTTTGATTTGGAACTGGAGAATGACTGGATCTATACTCTAAAGTCAGAACTCTACCTAACCTCCTGTATACTGTTATATACAACCATCATTAAAGGCTTTGATATGGGTCTAGTTCAATGAGGAATGAGAGCCCATTAGGACCTTCTATGGATTCACATTGTTCTTAGCTCTCATACCTGTGCTGGGGTTCTTAGTCTTTGGTTAGTCTCTTGATTTTCACATGCCACATCCTTAGAAGTTGATTTCTCAGGCATATTTGTCAAAATGCTGGCTTGGGCTGCAGGATGCTACAGATACCTGTTTCTCTAAGCTGAGTCTTCTTTTTATCTATGTCCATGTTTTTCTTTGGTGATTTAATTTTCATTAGCCCAAATAATATTCTTAGCCAGGCCTGGCAAAATAGATAAATTCCTTTGGACAGTGTGTTGGTTTGAAGCTGTTATGTACCCCAGAAAAACCATGGTCTTTTAATCTTGATCCACTCTTGTTGGGGCAACATGTCCTTTTAATCCTGATGCAATATTGTAGGGTGTGACCTCTTGATTAGGTTGTTTCCATGGAGATGTGACACACCAATTGTAGGTGTGACCTTTTGATTAGATAGAGATGTGACCCTGCCCATTCAAGGTGGGTCTTCATTAGTTTACTAAATTTTTTAAGAGAGCTCATGGAGAAAGAGTTCAGAACTATCACAGACACAGACATTTGGAGATTGAGACAGAAATAGCCTGGGTGCTAAGCAAGGACTCACAGAAATAGCCAGCACCTGAAGAGAATAAATCTCCAGCCCCGGGAGATGCTAAGCTAAGAGATGAAATCCAGTTTTACCATGGAACAGCTAAATGAGAACCCACAGACACTTAGAGAGGAAGACATGGGAATCAGAATCAGAAGCTGGAAGGAACAGAACTGGGAACAAGGACCAGCGGACACCAGCCATATACCTTCCCATGTGACAGACAATGGCCTTTGTTTGGAGTCAAGGTATCTTTCTCTGGATGCCTTAGTTTGGACATTTTAAAGGCCTTAGAACTGTAAACTTGTAACTCAATAAATCCGCTTTATAAAAGCCAGTCCATTTATGGAATTTCTGGTATATTGCATTCCATCAGCATTAATAAACTAAAACAGACAATAAATTAAAATGGACCTCATTGCCCAGAAATGTAGATGCTTTCATACCTTGAGACATTTTGCTTAACACCACTGAGTGCCATCCTTTCCCAGGAAGTAAGCCTGAGTCTTCCCAACCACTTGAACTTGTTGCCTTCTCTTTTAGCTCTCTTACAATGCTAACTTTGGGTAAATTGATTAATCCATTCATCAGACAAGTATTCTGTCTCCTCAAGGGACTGACGGGCTGGGTGCTGAGGGACCACAGGAGGAATTAAATTAGATGCTGTCCTCAAGGACTACATTATTTGCAAACATGGCTCATCTCCCACCGATAGCCTGAGACACAAAAGAGAAGCAGCCAAGTGAAGAGGAGGGGTTCCAATCAGGGTGACGGGGCTCAAAAGAAGAGGTGTCCTCCTGGTGGGGAGCTCAAAGAAGGCTTCTCTGTGAAAGTGGCATTCCCTTGGGATGCTTCTGTTTTTCTCACTGGAAATGATGCATGGTAAGCATTTGTACTTTCATGTCCTTTTCAGGTCTGAGCAGGAGGAGGTAGTATTTGGGAAAGAAGAGGCAGAACAGGAGCCCTGTTCCTGATGCCAAGATAGCAAAGATTTCCATGGCCACTGTGTCTTTGCCTCAGGCACTTATGTGGGAAGGGATGAAGGACACCCAGACACAGGAGCAGATCAGCACACTGAGAGTGAGATACCTTCATTGAAGGCAGCCAGGGGGCAGGGAAGGCCACCAGTAAGCTGATCAGACCTAACAAACCCATGTATGGCATAGAAGAGTTCAGAGGAGCCCTCATCACACTTCACAGTTACTGTGGATTCAGGCTCTGAAGAATTCATGGGCTGTGGAGGCCATCTGGTCACCCAGAGCATACATAAGGCTGCCTGGACCAGAGAACAGACAATGGGGATGGTGTTAGGGAGAGCCTGCCTTGCCCACTTCCTAATCCAGGTGTCTGGCTGGGTGGTATGGAAGGCTGCCACTGCCATGGTGGTCTTGGCCAGCAGAGTGGACATGCAGATTGTGAAGGTGACCTTGACAGCCGCCTGGCACACAGCCCAAGTGATGGGGCCTCGGTGGTCAATGAACATGAAGAGGCCAAGTAAATAGTGCCAAGGAGGACAGCAGGAGGTAGCTGAGCTCATGGTTATTGGCTTGGGTGCTGGGGGCGTGATGGTGCCAAGTGACAATGCCTAAGATGCCAGGGCAAGGGGGAAGAACAGGGCTGCACAGATGGTCAACACTGCACTGAGAAGCTCGTGGTAGGACTAGAAGTCAAGGGTTTTGGGGATGGACTGGTTCTTCCCCATGTTGGACCACGGGTCCTCAGGGGACTTCTGACATGCAGCACTAGCTGACAAGAGAAAGAGAAACTGGGTCAGAGAACAAAGCAAGGAAGGATCTGAAGTTTCTGGAAACCTTCCCAAGGCCAAGCAGTTATGACTTGTGATGGTTTTTCCAGCAGGCTCAGTGCATTTCATTCTCATTAAGATGGGCCTTCCAGATTGCCTGATGTCCTCAGATTTAGGGCCAAATGCACAGATGGCAGAAATCCTGACAGCAGCTGCTTATCATGCATCAGACTATAGTGAAATAACATTGAGACAACAACACACAGAACCTCTAACTAAGAGTTTAGCTAGGCTTCATCCCTTCAGATTGAACAGTTCACTTTGGCAATATCATGATTCATAGTCATAGCTAATTTCTTTGTGTTTTTGTTCGTCCGTGGTCTATTTAATTTAAGGAATGTTTATGGGGCCCTTATTAGGTACACAAGCACTCTCTCTCTCCTTAAATGAATTCACTGACAGAACTTAGAGTTTAGCAATCCATAATAATATTAGGAGAGGCTTTGTAGCTGGAGCCCTGGAGCAGTCATAGATTCTCATTTCACCTCTTTCTTTGCTTTGATTATGCCTCTATGTTATTTAGCTCTTTGATTCGATGTCCTCCTAATTTCCAAGTCCAAGAATTTCTTCTTATTTATCATTTATGTCATCTTCTCTTCAGCCTCTGAGGGTTCCATCTCAGCAGCTCCTTTCTCTTAAATGGGTATTAAGTTCTCATCTTTCCTTGGGAAAGTTTGCAATGTGAGAAGAGACCTCATCCAAATCTGTGGCTGCAACAATTATCTGGATTCCAATCTTGGACTTTCTGATCCATTCGTTCTCTTCAGGTATGTCTGTTCTCTGTCAAGCTCCCAAAGTACATATTGA
Organism: Tamandua tetradactyla; assembly: GCF_023851605.1. NCBI lineage: Eukaryota > Metazoa > Chordata > Mammalia > Pilosa > Myrmecophagidae > Tamandua > Tamandua tetradactyla. The sequence goes on along the minus strand of NC_135335.1, from coordinate 19,621,464 downwards.
AATGCACACAATTTCTCTACTTAAGTAATTCAGGTGCCCCCTGTTTCCCACAGAACGGTTTACACTGCTTAGTCTGATATGTAAGATTCTCCATGAGCTTCCTGTTTAGACTCAAATATGCCTCTATCTCCCATCACAACCTATACTGTAATGTATCAATTTGGGTTCCTCATTGCTTTCATGCTTGAGCCTTTATTAACTTACTCCCTGGTCTGGAATAACTTTATCATTCTTCATTGCTTTTGAAATCCCATTTGTTGTTCAGGCCTGTATCACACGCCACTCCATCCAGTGAAATGTTCCCCTATGCACCCTCTGTTGGAATTAATTTTCCTCTGTGGTCTCATGACTGAATACTTGAACTGTTATTAAAGCAAATGAGTTTACTTTGTAGCCTAGTTTGTCGATAGACAAGCACTGTGCTGGATGCGGTGGTACACGGTCATTCTCCTTTAATGGGTCATGAGTTCTGTGGATCCAGGAGCTGTGTCTTATTATTTGCTGTCTTCCTTGTACTTAGCACAGTGGTTGCATATAGGAGGTGCCGGGTGATAACTGTTAAATGAACGGTATTTAGCAAAATATGGATTAAGTCATTAGGGGGATTTATTCAACACTGATGGAATGCCTACCATGTGCCAGACATCAAACTAGGCACAGGATCTAGACAAACTCATGACTGATGAAAGAAAGAATGACTTTTTTTTTCTCATTAAAGGAATCACTCCTTGATATGAGTATCAGCTCTGCAGCCCTGCTGGCAAGGCCAACCTCCCTCATTACCTGGTGTTCTAGTTTGCTAGTTGCCAGAATGCGATATACCAGAAACAGAATTGCTTTGAAAAGGGGGAATTTATCAAGTTGCAAGTTTACAGTTCTAAGGCCATGAAAATGTCCCAGTTAAAGCAAGTCTATAATAATGTCCAAATTAAGGCACCAACAAGAGATTACCTTCACTCAAGAAAGGCCGATGAAGTTCAGGGTTTCTCTCTCAACTGGAAAGGCACATGGTGAACATGGTGACTTCTGCTAGCTTTCTCTCCAGGCTTCTTGTTCCATCAAGCTCCCCCAGGGGTGTTTTCCTTCTTCATCTCCAAAGGTCTCTGGCTGCTTTGGCTCTCATGGTTCTTGTGGCTCTCTCCAAAATGCTTCCTCTTTTAAAGGATTCCAGTAAACTAAAATGTGGAATGGGTCGAGTCACATCTCCATCTAATCAAGGATAATACCCACAATTGGGTGAGTCACATCTCTCACCCAAACAAATTTCCAACTTATAGTACTGAATAGGGGTTAAAAGAAACAGTTGCTCCTGCAAGATTGGATCGGGATTAAAGCCTGGCTTTTCTAGGGCACATAATCTTTTCAAATCAGCACACCTGGTATGATGGTAATTTCTCCTTTGGACTGGGGGGACAAGTGTAGCATCAGTTTGGCTTCTCTGATAGAGTTGGCTTCCTGGTTCCCACTTGATGTTTTTCATTGTAAATTGAGGAAGGAACCTATGGATTAAAGGAGAGAGAGTGCTGGAAGAATGCAGGGGATATTGAGTAGCATCTGTCCAACCAGGTCTTAGAGGAATTAGATCATTCTCACTTACTGTTTCCCTGCCTCCATTCTTTCTGGTTTCCTCTCCTTCTTCTTTTTTTAATGGAACTCCTCTTTCCTCCTTTTGCCTTCCTCCTCTCTTTCTTCTTTATCTTCTCTGCCTCTTTTGCTCAGATAGTTACCACTATGCTCTGTGTATCTAGTATTGTAAAGGGTACAGGGAAACAATATTAAGTAAGAATGGTTTGAACCATGAAGGATTTCACAGTCTTGGGGAGAAATTCAGAAATCTCAAGGAAGAGATAGGTTTGGGTTGGAATTCTGGTTCTCCTATTTATGGGCTGGGTGACCTTAAATAAAATATATAAAATTTATTGTAAATAAAATAATGCAACTGAGTCACATACTACAATGCTTGGAAACTTGTGAATGCACAGTGCTAGCGAGATGGGTTAAAATTCTGAAGTTTTAACTGGGGAGTATGTCTCCATTCTGAACTCACTAAATCCATCATTCGGATTTCAGGGGACTCATTTTTCCTTTGGCCCAAACAGTAAGAGCTGAATTACTCATGGTGAAGCAGCTCAAATACCAGCTAAGCCAACGGTTCAGGGTTTCTCAACTTTGGTACTCCTGGCATTTGGGGCTGGGTAAGGGCTGTTCTGCGCATTTTAGGATGTTTAACAACACCTATGGCTTCCAGGTACTGGGTGCCAGTATACACCCCTGAGTTGTGGCAACAAAAAAACATGTTTAGAAATGGCCAAATGACCCCTGGGGGACAAAATTGCCCAAGTTGAGAAATACTGAGATTCAGATCCTGCTTGCAGAATGGGTTTTCCTGGGGAGACTGAATCAAAGCATGCCGTGGTCTGGGGAGGGAGAAGTAGATGAGGAAAATAAGTAGCAGAAAGCTGTGGACCACCTGAGATTGTACTAAATGAAGACCCCAATAACCCGGGCTCAGCCCTTTTCCTGTGGAACAATATTGCTCATTACTCCTCTGGAACTCTGTTCCATTCCCTTGCTCACCAGTCACTTCTGTTTGGTCCCTCTTTCCTGGGTGGGGGGATTTGGGTACTGGGAATCAAAAAAGATAGCATTGAAACAGTGAAGAGTGAGTTGAAACATATAATAGTTTTTATGTTTGGACATGGCTCTTCAAAAAGGATAACACTGAGCTAAAATCTGATTTTAAAAATATGGATTGTTGGTGGTTCTACGTATATTGTTTTCTTAAATAAAAAAATAATAAAAACCAGTTTTAAAATATGGAGCCCAAACTCAAAGTTTCAATGATCAGAAAAACTTTTGCTTACTGAACTTGCTGCTGACAGGTCCCTTTTAAGGAATCAGGCCCTGTCTGTGTACAGAGTTGTGGCTAGACTACCTGAGGTTTGTATTATATGACCCTGCTCCCCACCTCCACCCCAGCTGCAGCTTCTTGGGCACTAGACCCAAGGTGACGCATATTAGGCTGGCCAACAATCTGAGATATAGCCTGGCTTGAAAACCTGAGCTGAGCCAGTCAGATTCCCCATACAGGTATTGGCAACCAGTACATAGAGGAAGAGGGGTCAGTTAGCCATAAGAGTCAAGTCAGGGGTCACTGTAGGCCCTGGGCAAAGAGAACGTACAAAGAAAAGAGGAGGACAGAGTAGGTTGAATCACAAAAAAGAAGCAGGAATCATCTGGCTGCTAAGGAAGTAAGGGTCGGACTTGTTTTAGTGATTCTCTAGTCCCAGTACCCATGTATCCCTATATTAAATTTCTTTATCCTTAAGATACTCCATGTGGGTTCCTTTCCTTGACATCAAGAGGGACCAAATGCACCCAGCAAATCTTTCTCTAATTACTCCAGTTGTTTCGAGTTGGAAAAACACTTATGCTATTTGTAGACATTCATACTCGTATCCTAAGGAAAAAATGTGTTTTGGCAGCAGGTATAGATTCAGGCTTTGTGGGACCTGAAGCTTATTCAGATACGGTGGCTGTGCCGGTTTGGGGCGATTTGTGTGCCCTGGAGCAGTCATGTTTTGACCTTAGTTCAGTCTTGTGGTAGCAGCCATTTCTTTTGAAACCTATTCAGCTCTAAATGTTGCACACTTGATTGGATTGTCTTCATGGAGGTGTGGCTCCATCCATTCCGGTGGGGGTCTTGATTGCTTTACTGGATTACTTTGCTTGAATTAGGACAGTGAAGGCATTTTGGAGAGAGTCCCTTTGGAGAATGAAGAGATAGCCATGGGAACTACTGGAGCCCATGCAACCAGAGGCCTTTGGGGATGCAGAGGGTGGGAAGCCCCTGGGGGAGCTTCATGAAGCAGGAAACCTGGAGAGAAAGCTAGCAAATGTCGCCATGTTCACCATGTGCCTTTGCAGTTGGGAGGGAGGCCCTGGACTTCATCGGCCTTTCTTGGGTGGAGGTGGCCTCTTGTTGGGGCCTTGGTTTGGACCTTTTTGTAGATTCGCTTTGCTTGGGATATTTTCTTGGCCTGGGAGCTGTAACTTAGCAACTTATTGAATTCCCCCTCTTGGGAGCCATTCTGCTTCTGGTGTATTGCATCCCAGCAGCTAGCAAACTAGAACAGTGGCCAGCTTTAAGAAAAAGAATGCAAATGACATGTAAAGACTAGGTAGAGACTTAGGTGAGGGGCCTTAACCCCTGAGCTTTATGATAAACTCAAGTTTGTTTATAAGTGAGAACATGATCCCAAGGAGTGATGCGACTTAAGGCACTTTACACATAACAATAACAATGTTTAATTTAAATAAAAGGTGATCCCCTAGAAAATTACCTGATAGTTTCCGCGTGCTCTGGTGGAGTGTTTTCTAAGCTGTTGCTGGGGAATCTTAAATGATCACAACTGGCATCTTTTCTTACTTCAATGATTTTTTAAATTGAGATATAGTCATTGAAAGCATACAATCAGTGCCCAGTATCAGCATAAATCATCACGATGGATTTGTGAGCATTTTCATTACTCCAAGAACAATAAAAATAAAAATAAAAGTAAAAAAGAACACCTGAAAGATACCATATTCTCCGTGCTGGTTTGAAAGGATTATGTGGCCTAGAAAAGCCATGTTTTAATCCTGATCCATTTCATGGAGACAGCTGTTTCTTTTAATCCTTAATCAGTTCTGTACATTGGAAACGTGATTAGATTATGCTTATGAAGGTGTGACACACTCAATTGTGGGTGTTAACCTTTGATTAGAGGAAGATGTGACTCCACCGTTCCAGGTGGGTCTTGATTACTTTCCTGGAATCCTTTAAAAGAGGAAACATTTTGGAGAGAGCCACCAGAAACAGCAGAACCCATGCAGCCAGAGACCTTTGGAGACAAGGAAGGAATACACCCCTGGGGGAGCTTCATGAGAAAGAAAGCCTGGAGAGAAAGCTAGCAGATGTTGCCATGTTCATCATGTGCCTTTCCAGTTGAGAGAGAAACCCTGAACTTCATCAGCCTTCTTGAACCAACGTATCCCCTAGATGCCTTGATTTGGACATTTTTATAGACTTGCTTTAATTGGGACATTTTCACGGCCTTAGAACTGTAAACTTGCAACTTAATAAATTCCTCCTTTCAAAAGCCAAAAGAACTCCACAAAAGATAGTATTGACCAAGGTGAGACCAGAGGGAACCATCTTGAAATCATGGGGGGTGGTGAGAGAACATACTCTGCCTGCTATAGTAATTTTCTTGTTCTTATTTGTATTTTAAGGTTATGCGGGGAATGCTGTAGTTGCTCAGAGGAGAGAATGTTTAACCCTGCCTTGATAAATTGGAGAAACTACATGTGGTATGGCATGACAGTTGAGATATAACCCCACATAAATGCAGAGTACTTTACCTGGTGACCTTGGACACATAGGGGTCCAAGAAGAAACCGATGCGTTCCAGTGGTTACTGTCCATTATTTCAAAAGCTTGGTTTCACTTGTGTATTTCTTAACATCAAGGCTAAAACAGTAGCAGCTCAAAGTAGACGCATTGGCTAACTCAGGGTAATCTCTAGTTGGCAATTATACATAATTTAGCTTATCATTTGCTCATAAATTATCTTTGCTTTAGCAAGCAGGGTTTTCTTTTGAAACACATTTTGGGAACCAGGGAGTGGTTTTGGAAGGCTTTGTTTGCTGAACAACCTCAGAATTGTCTAAGTCAATAAGCCCATCATTTTTGCTCATTCAATACCCCACATCTATATAATGCATAAAAATAACCTCCAGGATAACTTCTTGACTCTGTTCGAAATCTCTCAGCTACTGACACGTTATTTTGTTTAATTTCTCTCTTCCCCCTTTTGGTCAAGAAGGCTTTCTCAATCCCTTGATGTGAGCCTACTGATTTTTAAAGCCCCTTGCAATTCTCACACCATTACCCTTATTTACAGTAACAACACACTACCATGAAAATGCTGCAATTGATAATGCACACTGATAATGTGCAGGTGTTTCTATGCATGAATTTTTATTCTCATAACAATCATACAATGGGTGTGCTATTGTAATCACTCTACAGAGGAGAAAGCTGACACTCAGAGAAGGTTAGTGAAAAGTCATACATAAATGTAATCTTCAGATTTGTGCCTAAGTCCCTTTGGTTCTAAAGCCAGCTCTCTGAAAGACCACACTAGGCCACACTTTATCTCAACTATTCTGTGACTCACATGAAGCGAAAATGGACAGAAACTGGGTGGGGGTTTTTGGTTGCTCATTTGCCAATGCCTGGCATTCCGTGCGGTGGCATACGCACCTCCCAGGAATGATCCCTCTTCTAGGGAGCAAAATATCAGGTTCTGATAACAGGGTTCTAGCTGCCAGGCAAGTTTGGTAAGTGGTGGTCAGTTGAGGAAGTTTGAAGGTGGACAAGTGGGCGGCTGTCAGGTTCTCAAGGCCTGTGCAGCTCTGGGCCCCTTCTCTGGCACTTTGGGTGGAAGTACCAATACCAGCCACTTGTATCCCTGTAGTTCCTCCCACGGCTTCCTCATCAGACTGTTGCTTGGGCTTATGGCTGGGTGCAGCTCTAACAGGAGGTCCTCAAAGCCAGGCACTCTTCCTGGGGGTATGGTCAGGTTCAAGCTGCTGCTCAGGAACTTCTGGACCCTGGAGCTCAGCCCCGTGGGGTTGGAAGAGAAGGAGGAACGGGTGAGAGCTCATTCTTCCCCCAAAGGGCCTCAACCAGCAGTCTAAAGTAATGGTGGTAACAGTCATAGGTGATGACTGTGGTGGCAGAGGATGCAGGCGCAAGGCTGGCCAAGCTGTTGATGCTCTTCACGGGTTGCTGATTTTCTTTGAGAAGGCCAGGCACCACCCATGCGCCCCATCTCCATCTGCAGCTGCTGGTGCAGTCACGAAAAGCTGTCACTATCAGAACCCACCAGGCCCACCCACCAGGTCCAGTGAATGTGACTCAAGAGCTTGATGGGACCCAGGGCTGGTGGGCTTGGCTGGGACCTGGATGTGGAAAGGATGGAGACAGGAAATGGTTGAGAACCTGGGGTGTTGGGATCCATGGCTGATCTGGCGAAGAAACTGGGCTGGAAATTCCTGGCCAGGACATCCGAGCACCCCCCTGCTTTTTACTCACAGGTGTTCAGACAGCTGCCCTGTGAGTTGTCCTCGTTTCGCCTTCTCTCTGCCTTTTGCTTTAAATGACCTGGTATACTGAGTTGAATAGCATCCTCCCCAAAATTCATGTCTACCTGGGACCTCAGAATGTGACCTTATTTGGAAATAGGGTCTTCACAGATGTAGTTTTTAAAGATGAAGTCATGGCTCGAAAGGGAAGGGTAAGGGGTATGTTATGTATGAATTTTTTTCTGTTGTCTTTTTATTTCTTTTTCTGAATTGATGCAAATGTTCTAAGAAATAATCATGACGACGAATATGCAACTATGTGATGATATTGTGAATTACTGATTATATATGTAGATGGAATGATCAAAAGTTAATCATGTTTTTTTGTTTTTTGTATTTTTGCATTTGTTGTTATAGTTTAAAAAAAATTTTTAATTAATAAAAAAAAGATGAGGTCATGCTGAATTAGGGTTAATAGTAACCTTGTAACATTCTTTCATTAGCTGTAACAAAGGTACTATACTAAAGCTAAATGTCAATAATAGAATAATAGTAAGTGAGGGGTATGGGATTGTTTTTTTTCATAGTAAGTGATAATGTTCTCATATAAATTGTGGTGGTGAATGCAAGTATGTGATTATACCAGGAGCCAGTGACTGTTCACTTAGGATGAATTGCATGGCGTGTAAATAAAACTGTTAAAAAATAAGTAAATGAAAAAAGAGGAGAGGCATTTGGAAACAGAGACACAGATATGTATACACAGAGGCAGAGATCAGAGTTATCCTGCCACAAGCCAAGGGATGTCAGGGGCTGCACAAACTGAAAGAGGCAAGGAAGGATCTCTTTCTAGAGGCTTCAGAGAGAGCCTGGCCCTGACACCTTGATTTTGTACTTCTAATCCTAAGAAGTGTCAGAGAATAAATTTTTGTTGTCCTAAACCACCCAGTTTGTGGCACTTTGCTATGGAAGCCCTAGGAAACTGTGTGCTCAGGGCCTAGAAATCAGTTCACCTTCTTAAGAAGGAATACGCTAAGCTAAGACTATATTCCATGGTGAATGGTAAAAGCAGAAAACTGAAGATGGGCTAAGGGTTTTATCTTTATATATTGCCTAATTCTTGACATGGTTGGAGAAATAAAGTTTCAAGTGAGTTAACAACTGGAGTAATCATTAGAAGAATAGAAACATGAAATCATCTAAGGCATCAGAGGGGAAAAAAAAAAAAAAGAATTGAAGAAAAGTGATAAAGTTAGGGAACTTCCAGAAAGGACAAAAATGAAACAAGAAGAAAGCATAAAAAATAGAAAACTTTAATAATAGAAATAATAAATGAAATATGGGAAGGCTAACTAAATAAGAAATAGAAATGCTTTCTATTTATCATTTCTAATATTACAATTTCTATTTACTAATAGAAAGCAACAAGAAAGCATAATAATATAGAATATACAGGAGACTTGAATCACATCAAATGTGTCAGCCATCAAAGTAAATGTGAAAAGTTAAATTATCCTGATTAAGAACAGTGTGCTTAGTTCTCTATTTTCCTGTCTAGATGAACTCTCCCACCCTGTCTCTGCTCTGGGTCTCAGAAGGTTGACCTACAGCAAACAGAGTCTTCTAGGAGTTTGGACGTGGAAGGAGAGTGAGCTTAGGGTATTTGTTCCCTGAAGCTCCTCCCTGCTCAGCCATGGGTTTGCAATGACTGCTTTTGTCTAAGAAAGTCTACAGCTCAGTTGGGGTGCCTTTTCCTGCTTCTTCTTCCACACTGAATGGAAGCAGCTTCCATCTGTGGTTGTCCTCTGGGTGTTTCACTCTTAATGCTCCTACCCCTTTGAAAACAGGTCCTTCATTACACTCTTCCTGGTCAGTGTTCTAGTTTGCTAGCTGCCGGAATGCAATATACCAGGAAAGGAATGGCTTTTTAAAAGGGAAATTTAATAAGTTGCTAGTTTACAGTTCTAAGGCTGAGAAAATGTCCCAATTAAAATAAGTCTATAGAAATGTCCAATCAAAGGCATCCAGGGAAAGATACCTTGGTTCAAGAAGGCCGATGAAGTTCAGGGTTTCTCTCTCAAGTGAGAAGGCACATGGCGAACACAGTCAGGGTTTCTCTCTCGGCTGGAAGGGCACACGGTGAACATGGCATCATCTACTAGTTTCCTCTCTTGGCTTCCTGGTTCATGAAGCTCCCCGGGAGGCATTTTCCTTCTTCATCTCTAAAGGTCGCTGGCTGGTGGACTCTCTGCTTCGTGGTGTTGCAGCATTCTCTGCTCTCTCTGAATCTTTCTCATTCTCCAAAATGTTTCCTCTTTTATGGGATTCCAGCAAACTAATCAAGACCCACCCGAATGGGTGGAGACACATCTCCACCTAATCCAGTTTAACAACCACTCTTGATTGAGTCACATCTCCAGGGAGATGATCTAATTACAGTTTCACACATACAGTACTGAATAGAGATTAAAATAAGTGGCTTCCTCCACAAAATGGGATTAGGATTAAAGCATGGCTTTTCTAGGGTACATAGATCATTTCAAACTAGCACAGTCATATTGTTTGAGTGCACCATCTGTGTTTTGCTTTTTCAAGGGCAAAGAGAGGAGAAATGAGGTGACCTCCCACAGGGTAGCTGGTATGAAGATTTTGACTACTGTAGATACTCTCAAATTAAGAAAAAGCAAAAGTCAGCTATGAGCTATTTAAAGGAGCTACCCCTAGAAGAGATACACCTAAAGCAAAATAAGAAAATTAAATATTAGGAGCTGGATAATATCTAGATCTTAATGAGTCCACTTAGCCTGGAGACTCTCCAGCCCTCCTGATCTATGAGAGTATGAGAGACTTTCGGAGCACAGAGGTCAGTGCAGAGAGTTATTTCCAGAAGGCAGACTAAGTGGATGCCCACATGATGACCTAAGTTTGCTTTTCCCTGTCTGTTGGTAAAAGACTTTTCAGAGGTCATGACAGGATGGTGCTACTTAGTTGACTTTTAGAGTTAAGTAACAGTCATAGAATTCAAGAGAATAATATATTTTTTTTTTGTTATTTTCGTAGAGGAGCTGTGGTTTGTTCATTGATGAGCCCTTCCCATAAGACCTTTCCTGATTCCTATTCTCCAAGCTGGGTTTGAATTCTTGCACCTTGATCTTTAGTTGTAGGACCTCACCACCATTGCTTAATTGCTGAGTTGAGCTCTTTCTTCCCCAGATTGTTAATTTGTTTTTGAGTCCTTTTCTTCTTCCTTTCCCAACCCCTGTTCTTTCTCTTCAAGTTACTTAGTGCAGGAACCAGACTTTCCTCAGCCTTCTGTAAAGAAGTTACCTCTATTCTTTTACTTCGAAGCCTTTGGTGACTCTCCAGGCCTATGTGGGGCAAAATTATATAGAGGGCTATTGCCCCATCCAGGCTGATGTTGCTATTATCGTTATTGTCGATGACAGTAACACTGACTAGAAGTGAACATTCATTATGCACCAGGCACCATGTTATTCCACGGTTAATACCCATGATGACTCAAGCGGTAGATGCATCATTGATTTTTGCTACTGTGCCAGTTTGAAAGAATTATATACCCCAGAAAGCTATGTTTTAATCCTGATCCAACCTTGTGGGAGCAACTATTTCTTTTAATCCCTATTCAATAATGTAGGTTGGAAACTTTAATTAGATTATCTCCATGAAAATGTAACACACCCAATTGTGGGTGTTAATTTTTAATTAGATGGAGATGTGACTCCATCCATTCCAGGTGGGTCTTGATTGGTTTACTGGAATCCTTTAAAAGAGGGAGCATTTTGGAGAGAGTAAGAGAGCCACGGGAACCACGAGAGCCCACAGAGACAGAGACCTTTGGGAATGAAGAAGGAAAAAGCCCCTGGTGGAGCTTCATGAAATAAGAAGCCTGGAGAGAAAGTCAACAGATGTTGCCACGTTCACCATGTGCCTTTGCAGTTGAGAGAGAAACTCTGAACTTCATCAGCCTTTCTTGAATGAAGTTAACCTGTTCTTGGTGCCTTAATATGGATATTTATATAGACTTTCTTTAACTGGGGCATTTTCACAGACTTAGGACTTAAGGTTAACTTGCAACTTATTAAATTCCCCTTTTTAAAAAGCCATTCTATTTCTGGTGTATCACATTCTGGTAGCTAGCAAACTAGAACAGCTATCTGTGTTTTTAAAATGAAGAATCTGAAGCCCACAGAGTGATGCAACTTGCCATGATCACATCATTAGTAAGTGTATTGTTAAGAATAAAATCCAGACTTTCTGGCTTTAAAACCTGTACCTTTCATGACTTCTAACTCTTTTGCTTCCCAGACTAGCTTTGTCTACACCTCTTTGCTGGTGGGACTTCTGAGACATGTGAAATGAGGAGGGGCTCTACCAGATCCTTTTGAGTTTGTGGACTCTGGGTTTTTTAGCAAAATCAGAGTCTGAAGGAGCAAGACTCTGCAAATTCATATTGCAAATGGCTCAAGAATTTCTTAGGATGTAGTGAATTTAGAAGTTCTTTGAATTTTGGCAAAATAAAGATACCACTCAACAGGGAGAGGAACCCCAGCATTAGGGTAAGGAGACACTTACATTTTAAGTGAGTTCAGTTTGTAAGAGGCTCTGAACATTGGCGTGTGTGGTTCCCAGGGGGTGATCCTGATGAGAACCAACCTAATGGACTGGGGTTAACCTTTCACAAGCAGCCCATTGGGCTGTGATGTGGTGGTGAGCCAGGTTAGCCCCAGGACTGGAGTGTAACTATGGTAGCTTCTCTCCCAGATTGGTGACAATACAGTTAAAGAATGTTTCAACTTTCCTGGGTGATTCTGGTCCTCTGTATGGGAGAGGGTTCTCAGTTGGACCAGGCATTCTGGTTGCTTGGGCAACCTGATGTCAGAGCCACAATATAGTCCAGTTGCTTCCTTCTGTCCCAATTTAGGCTCATGGAGTAGCCTTCTGAGAATAATGTGACTCCAGACAAAGACGTTTCTGAAGGTTCCCTTGGAAATTGCATTTCTCATCATGAGTTATATATAAGTGGTGTCCTGTTTTGGCAATAATTCTGGGCAGTAGGAGCCACTCCCACTGAGACCAGTCACTTCTTACTGAGTACTTCTTTCTTGGAACAATGATGTCATCTCTTTACCTGCACCCCACTTGATTGTGAGCTCCTTCAGGCTAGTGACTGGGTCTTACTCATATTAGCATCTTGGAGGCTTATGATGTAGGATATAGTGGTCAGAAAACATTTGTTGAATCGAGGCACTTCTGGAGCTACAGAGCTGAGACTAATGATCAGCACTTCAAGGCTGATTATATCAGGAGGCTTTATTGACCCAGTCATTGGGGCACCTCCCGAGAGCGATGGCTGCCACCCTAATCTCTTGAAGGCTCTGGTGGGGGTCGGGGTGGTGCCATGGGAAGGATGGCCTCAGGTCTGGCATCACCCACTGTGCTGTAGTGGGGTCTCCAGGCAGCCTGCAATGATGAGGATTGGACTGATTTCAAACAATTTAATTTTTCAAATAAGTCAGTTAAGATCTAACAAAGTGATTTATTTTGATACCTTTGTTAAGACTTTTCATACAAATTAAAAAAAATAAAAATAAGAAAAGCAGCCCCCTGTGAGCTAAGTGCCCAAATGTCTGACTTAGAAGCTGCACTCATCATCACTGTATCCCAATCTTGCAGTTTGGAACCCCCAAGGCTGCCAGATTCTGCAATGAGTCCTCCAGATAGCCAATACAGGTACCTGGGTGTTATGGTCATCTGGGCTCACCTTTGCCTTCCTGCCCAGTCTGTGAGCATTTCTGAGGACAGGGCTAGGGCTTCATATGAGCCTCTCAGCGTGCATGACTACAGTACAATGGGCGGGGTCATGAGCACAAGTTTGGAGATAGTAACCAACACTGAAATAGGCAATGATTTGATTTAAGCAAAAGTCCTTCCTCCTTGCCTCAGTACCCACCTCTGGAGTCAAATTGCCTGGGTTCAAATCCCAAGCTTATCTGCTGTGTGACTTTGTGCAAGTGACATTTCCTCTCTGAGTCTCAATGTCATCATCTGTAAAATGGGGGTAATAGTAATATCTCCTTTGCAGAATTGTGATGAATCAAAGTGATGATGAAGATGAGAATAACAGTAATCATAGGAAATATCAGTATGGCAATTATAATTGATATCAATTGTATCAATTATTAATAGTATTGGTATCACTTCATATCAATAATGTGTTCTCTGTTTTGCTTTTATTAACTTAATCTTCATAAGAACTTGAATATACGTAAAGTATCTAAAAAGCTTTCAGTAAATGTTAGATATATTTTTAATATTATTAAGCAATTCTTAGCTGATACTGCAGAGGAAATCATGTGATGAACTCATTTATACGAGAGTGTGAATGACTGGCAATAGCTATGACTCACTCCTAGAGAGTAAAGTGTTTGTACCTAAATGAATAGCCTTTTCAATTTTAGCATTTGAAGCCTCTGTGGAAACTGGGAGGGAAGACATTTAATATTTTTTGGGAAGTCTTTTAAAGTGCACAATTAAGCAATCTAGGCAGAAGTTTCATAGACACATCAATCTGTCCAATAGAATGGTCTGTCACTTGTCCAATTATCCAACTTTCTGAAAAATGTGGTCACCCTAGCTGGGTTATAAATCTTACCTGCTGTTTTCTACCCTCTGATCATAGCCTGTTAGAGGATGACAGGTCTCCAGGGTTCATTAATCCCATGAGCCCCAGGCTGTTTAACAGATCAATAGAACAATTATAGGGGTTTGGGCTAAGGTTGCCGAATTTTTATTTTGCCAAGAAAATTTACTGGAAGCTGAAACCACTGTTTACAGCTGAATAATAAAAGAAAAGGACACTTTAACACCAAAAGTGCAGAAAGAATATATTCTCAGAGTACAGGAAAGCCCTTTCACTGATCTATGATAACACCAGCTGGTTTCTTTGTCATTTTGCTGCATGCAAACCAGTGAAAACGTCATCAGGGATTTGCACCAGCCATGGACCCACATTAGGGAACCAGCAATCTCCTCCAGTCCTAGCCCCACTGTTTGGTAGAAAGGGAGTTCCAAGTGCTGGGAAGGGAAGTGACCTTCTGTTTTGGTTTGCTAAAGCTGCCAGAATTCAATATACCAGAAATGGATTGGCTTTTATAAAAGGAATTTATTAAGCTACAAGTTACAATTTTAAAGCCATGAAAATGTACAAATTAAGGCACCAAGAAGAGGATACCTTTTCGGAGGAAAGGCAGCTGGCATCCAGGTTTCTCTCTCACATGGTGACATCTATTGTCGTTCTCTCCCAGCTTCTGGTGTCTCCTGGGACATTTTTCCTCTGCATCTCCAAACATCTATGTCTGAGCTTTCTCCAAAATGTTTCCCTCTTGAAGGACTCCAGTGAGCTGATTAAGACCCACCTTGAATGAGCAGGGTCAGAGCTCCATGGAAGCAGCCTAATCAAAAGATCCCATTCAACAATAGATCTGCCCTCACAAGATTGGGTTAAAAAAGCATGGTTTTTCTGGGGTACATAGCAGTTTCAAACCAGCACACCTTCTGAAGATCACAGCCTGTGTTCTTCCCCCACCTTTGCAGCTCTGTTCTCCAGCATCCTGCTGACATGGTGTAACCAGCTAGGGTAGAGTGATTTCTTTTCTTTAAGTACATCTCTCACTCAAGGGACTCTGTTCATGGACAGTAACTTAGTTAAGAGCTTTGACTCCAGGGAGGTTGTCCCTCCAATCACCCCCAGGAGTGGTTGTTGGAGGCTGCAGCCGAAGTTGGGTTTGAGCCAGGGCTGGTTGGACATCAGGGCCAGGAGGCTCTCCAGTGCCTGGATCCCCAAGATGCAGGAGCCATACATCTTCAGACCCATACTAACACTGGGCAGGAAGGCTGGGTCCCCTCCACCTTGGCTGCACAAAGAGGAGGCCTAGGACACTTAGGAAAAAGTGGACTGTGAGTCTTGGAGAGGGTAAAGGACAGCAGATGTTAAGCCTGTCAATACTGTTCTAAACAGTCATACAAAACTGCCCCCAGGGAGTGCCTCTTGGAAGGAGCAAGAGTAAGATGGAAAATGGGATTGACCTTAGATGTACATTTGTTGGGAGAATGCAGCCTTGGGAGAACTGGGGTTGTGTAGCAGATAGACAAATACAAGTAGACAGATATGGAGAAACATTTCAGTTTCCCAGAGATGGACAATGAGACACACCAAATGACAGCCATGCACAGACACACACATGCACAAGCTCACAGCCATGCCGCAAAGAGCTGACAGCAATGCAGAGTCTTATACAGCATAAGTTCCACACACCCAGGCAGCCACTTGACAGAGGTGATGTGAACATAGATAGGCAGATACATGGTTAGGGGTAAATGATTCATATGTAGAGACAAGGGGTCTCTCTCACAGTCAACCTCTCCTAAGAGGATGAGACAGACAGACACTGACTATAGTGAACTGGAAAGACACAGGTGAAGACAGGTAATCTTAGGCATACGAAGACACAGGTAATCACATCTGTAGACAAATAGCCAAAGACACGGATGGACAGCTTTGAGTTGACACAAAATACACACACTATAATGCACTTAACAAAGTCCAAACAGGAAGAAATAAGACGGATATGGGGTAGCATGGCATGAGGGTCTTGTCTAGATACTTTCTGGTCATATTTCTGGACAGAAGGCCCAGCCAGGCTCAAAGATTGAAATCTGGTCAAAAACCTGTTAGGTCACCATAAGTACATGGAATCTTGAATAGGGTGTGAAATCTTGTTGGTTTGTCCAGGTAAGTGTAATGCCCCAATATATCCCAGAATAATTTGGGCAGTGAATAAAGAAGTATTTGCAAGGTACCCTTGGGAGACTGGGGAGAAAGGAGGAAATATTCAACTTCCCTGTTCGGAGAATTTCTGGTGTTCTCCCGAGTAGTACGGATAACCAAATCAATAGGCTGAGCCCTTGATCTTGGGGTTTGCCCCTATGAAACTTATTCCTGCAAAGGATAGGTTAAGCCTACTTAAAATTAAGCCTAAGAGTCACCTCCAGAGAACCTCTTTTGTTACTCAGATGCGGCCTTTCTCTTTAAGCCAACTTGGCAGGTAAACTCACTGCCCTCCCCATCACGTGGGACATGACTCCTAGGGGTATAAATCTCCATGGCAACATGGGATAGAAATCCTGGGATGAGCTGGGACCCAGTATCATGGGATCGGGAAAGCCTTCTTGACCAAAAGAGGGTAGAGAGAAATGAGACAAAAAAAAGTTTCAGTGGCTGAGAGATTTAAAACAGAGTCAAAAGGTCATCTTGGAGGTTATTCTTATGCATCATATAGATATCACTTTTTAGTTTATGGTGTATTGGAGTGGCTGCATAGAAGTACCTGAAACTATTGAGCTGTGTTCTAGTAGCCTTTCTTCTTTTTTTCTTTTTTAACATGGGCAAGCTCTGGAAATCGAATCTGGGTCTCCAGCACAGCAGGCAAGAATTCTGCCACTGAGCCACCATTGTACCTCCTGATTCTTGAAGATGATTGTATAAAGACATAACTTTTACAATGTGACTGAAGGATTATGGAAACCTTGTGTCTGTTGCTCCTTTTATCCAGGGTATGGACAGAGAAGTAAAACAATATGGATAAAAAATAAGTAAATAATAGGGGAGACAAAGAGTAAAACAAATATGGTAGATGGAAATACTAATGGTCAATGAGAGGGAGGGGTAAAGGGTATGAGATGTATGAGTTCTTTCTTTTTATTTCTTTTTTTGAGTGATGAAAATGTTCTACAAAATGATCATGGTGATGAATACACAACTATGTGATGATATTGTCAGCCAATGATTACACACTATGTATGGAATGTATATGTGTGAAGATTTGTTAATAAAAAGATTTTTAAAAAATAAAAAAAGCAGGTTTTGGAAACAGTTCAAAAGCATCTGTGAAAGCTGGACTCAGGGGGAGAGTTGCAGACAAGGGTGGGCCATGTGCTGCCTTCTCTTTGGCCCCGTGAACATTCCTATAAATGCATGTCACTGCAGCTCTAGCTGCCACGATCCTGGAACAAGGACTCAGATTGCTGGGCTTTGCCCTCCATTAAAGGGAAGGCACGGTCATTAGCAATGGGTTGGGGGGAGGGTGTTGAATAACAGAGAGGGAAAGAGGCCTGGCTTTGACTACTCAGCAACTTGGAGAGAGCCTGGGACAAGAACTAAGTCTTCCTGGGGGTGCAAGAAACGTTGCACCTTTCTTCCAAGGAGTTCAAAACATTATGCATCTTTTATCTCACCCACATTTCTTTTAGCCTGTTTGGGAAGGACAGTGTGTGTGTGAATCATGATTATTTCCATTTCACAGAAAGGAAACTGGGCACAGAAAAAGAAGGGCTTGCCCATGGTGCCGGGGCTCGTGGTTGGACGGAATTCACGCCCCCATCAAGGCTGCCCCATCCTCTGTTGCTTCCCTTGTCCATGAGAAGCAGCCATGGAGGTACCGACTGGCTGAGAACAATGCTGCTTAATTTTTTAAGTTAATTAAAAAAATCATTTCTGAAGAATTTAAAACATATGCAAAAGTGCAGAGAATACTGTAGCAAATCCCCACATACTCAATACCCAGCTTCTCCGCTTCTTTTTAGACGATTACAGAACAAATCCCTTCCATCATACGTTTCATCTGTAACTATTTCGTAATGTATCTTTGCATCTCCAAAGATCTCTGGCTGTGTGGACTCTCTCAGCTTTATTGGCTCTGAGCTTTTTCCAAAATGGTTCCTTCTTAAAGGGTGCCAGTAAGCAACCCCATCTTGAATGGGTAGAGACACATCACCATGGAAAACATCTCATCAAAAGTACCACCCACAATTGGGTGGGTCACATCTCCATGGAGACAATCAGAAAGATCCCACCCAACAATATTGAATGAGGGTTAAATGACATGGCTTTTCTGGGGTACATAATAGCTTCAAACTGGCACAGGGGGTCAGAGCCCTGATGAGCATGTCTCCTTTGGTGGAGGTGTCTGAGAACCTAGACAGGGACAAGCAGTCTGGAGCCCAGCCAGTGTCCAGCATGGGCATTGCTGAGAGCAGGGTTGCAAGGACCATTGGACCGGGCATAGGGAATGTCCGTTTCTGTGGGCATGTGGTTGGGTCCTCTGTTCTCAAAGCATCTGAACCTGCTTCCTCCAGGAGGTCCCAAGTGGTACCTGATATGGCTTCCAAAAAGCTTCTCTCCCTGCAGAGGAGGTTGGACAGTGACTGTGGCTAAACTCCTAGCCCTTGTCCTACGTGACTATGACTTCAGAGTTCTCCAGGGCTCTGCAATCTACTTCTGGCCCTGGTTCTGAGCAGTCCCTATCCTTGCCTCTCATATTCTGTAGACCTGAATCTATTTATAAACTTTCCTCACTTCCCAGCTGCAGTGACTGGTGGAGACAGCCCCATCTGAGTGGGCTTGGAGAAGCATGCCCTCCCCCTCAACTTTTGTCTTGTAGTAGGGACCCTTCCATGGGTCCTGTTTTTATGAAGGAGTCAAACTTCCCTGCATCCAGGCTTCCTGGGTCTGCTCATATATCATAATCTTCAAAGCCAGAATTAGTTCAATGTGCAGGTAAAGCCTGAGGTCTCCAGGGAGAGACTTGAAAACAAGCCTGAGAAAGCAACTTTCCTGAGTCCAAGGCCACAGCCACTGGACTGAGTATACTCATCATTATGTCCACAGGGACAGGACAAGAGGAGGGTTGGCCTTTGGGTTCAGCTTGAATCTGCTTTCATCTTGAATTCTAGTCCCAGCCCTGCCAAGAATTCTCTCAGTCGTTTTGGGAATTCACCTTCTCTTTCTTGGGCCTCAGTTTCCTCTTTCATAGTAAGAAAATGTTGAATTCAAGAGGTGGCTTTCAAATTTTATTTGAACAGCAAAACCCTCCCATAATGCAATGCACAGAGGCCCGGTGCCTAAAAACGGATGGGGTGGAGATGCCCCCTAATGGTGTGGCATCATTGGCCTTGAACTTTGCCTGATGGACTTTCTGCTTACCCCTCTCAGATGCCTCTTGTGCCTCTTCAAAGAATCCTGCTCCTACAAGGACCACAGTTGATGATGCAGCGTTGAACCGCCTCTACGTCTCCTTCCAGGTCTGATTCTAATTTGCATGATCAGATCAATATTATAATTGATTGGCCCAGGAAGGATAAGCAGAGGCCAGGGGGATTCCAGACTCAGGCTAAATGGGGAAGCTTCGGGCTGTGCATTCTGCACTGGAAGACCAGAAACTGCTGAGTGGGCAGGAAATGTTAATAAGCTAAGAGAGCAAAGGGAAACTTTGTTTTGTTATGGTCATGTTGGCCCTGGCCAAGTAAGGCTTGTCTCTTTGGGGCAAATACAGTCATGGTTCCAGAGAGGTCCAGATGAGTGAGTACTTGCGGGTGGTTTGAAGCTATATGTATCCTAGAAAAACATTTCGTAAATTTAATTCATTCCCGTGGGTGTGAGCTCAGTTTAATTAGGACCTTTTGATGAGATTATTTCAGATAAGATGTGTCCCACCTCAATCACAATGGGTCTTAATCCTATTATTGGAATCTTTTATAAATGTAATGAATACAAAGAGAGAGAAAAAAAAAACCACCGAAGAAGCTGAAAACAACGAAATCTGGAAGAGAAGGCAAAGACTGGCAGATGCTGCCATGTGCTTGCTATATGGTAGAGGAATCAAGGATTGCTGGCAGTCTGTCTTTGGGAAGAAAGAATCACCTTAATGATGCCTTGATTTGGACGTTTTCTCAGCCTCAAAACTGTAAGCTAATAAATTTCCATTGTTCAAGCTGAATCAATTCGTGTATTTGCAGTAAGTAGCCTAGGAAACTAAAACAGTAGACAAAAAAGATGGCTGGTGCAGGGACTCCACAGGGCAGTGTTATGGGCACTAGCCACTTTACAGTGTACAAAGTGTCCCTAACCCCATTTTCCTATTTAGTCCTTACAATAGTTCATGTAAAGCAGTTGTTATCATACTTGGTTTATAGATGGGAAAGCTGAAATGCAGAGAGATGGTGTGATTTGCTGTAGGTTACCTAGGAAGCAAATGGAAGATACAGGCTTAGAACCCAAGTCTCCTGGATCCTGCCCCAGATTTATGCTAAAAGACATGAGTTGGTCCTGCAGAGATGGGCCAGGCATCATCTGTAAGAATCACTGGTGGGCTCGCTGTCCTTCCCTTACTTAGAGGAGGTTGTGGGTGTTGGGCTGTCCATGTGTTTTGAAATATTTTTCCATGAGGGCTAGGTAGTAGGATGCCGAGTCATGTCCTTTCACACCTAAGCTGCCTTCAGAGCAGGCTGGACAACCTGTCAAGAGCTATAATAAAGGACAGAAAGCTCAGTGCCACCATGTTCCTTCTCCAGCTGGTGGTTGAAGATTGAAATTCTTTGTTATATAACTCAATGCCTGCTCCACACACCCTCACCCACACCCACCATGGTCCATACTATGTAGGAGGATCTCCTTAGTGTGGAGTCTCAGAACTTTCTCAAGTGACAGCTTAGATGATCCCGAAGATGAAAATACTGACTCATTCATTATCAGCCACACGACACTGGACAAGACATTCGGTGTTGCGATCTCCCTTACATTCCATGCAAACGATGTCTTCCTTACTTGGGTGTTGTGAAGTTTAAATGTGATAATGCGATAGGCATTTGAAAGAGTTTTGTAAGTTTTAAAGTGCTATGAAAAATAAGGGATAGTCATGCTAGGGTTGGAAAGAGAGTAACAACAACATAGGGTATAAATAACAGCTTTTTGGGGTTCTCCAGAGAGCAGCTTTCATGGAAGGAGCTGGAAGAGAGATTATGGGCAGGGACTGTACTCTGGTCTACCTGAAGGGGATGCCAGGGAAAATGCAGAGCTCAGAGGTTAAAGTCCATTAGTATAAACTCTGTCCAACACACCGTTTTGCCTGTATCAGCCCAGATGGAATGTCCAGTGTCATCCTTTTCCAGGGGAGGAAACTCAGGCTCAGAGAAGGTGAGAAATTGGCACAGTGGAAGCTTGGTCTGATTCTCCAGCCATCTGGGAGCTGTGTCTGCCTATGAGTGATAGATAGCAGTCTGATAACAATGTGGGTTTATTTTTGGATGTTCTCTCACAGGGAGCTGCTTTGTGGCTGTCACCCAAATGTGCCCATGCTTTTTCATATTGGGGACTCCAAACCTCACTTTAAATTAATACCCTGGTTTCACCAGCTCTGTCACCCTGGCAATCTAGCTGCAGGACTTCTAGCCCTGGTTTATTATTTTATTTAAAAAATATTTTCATTGTAAATAACAAACAAACGTACGAACATGTTTCTTGACATGGTTACCACAATGGCTCACAATGTCACCACATAATTGTATATTCATCACCATGATCATTTTTTTTAACATTTGCATCTCTCCAACAAAAGAAATAACAAAGAAAAAAAGAAAAAAAACTCATGCATGCCATACCCCTTATCCTCCCTGTCAATAACCACTAGCATTTCAATCTACTCAATTTATTTTAACCTTTGTTTCCCCTATTATTTGTTTATTTCGTATTCATATCTTTTACTCATCTGTCCATACCATAGATAAAAGGAGCATCAGACACAAGGTTTTCACAATCACACAGTCACATTGCAAAAGCTATATCATTATACAGTCATCTTCAAGAATCAAGGCTACTGGAGTTCTATAGTTTCAGGTACTTCCTTCTACCCACTCTAATACACCATAAACTAAAAGGGGGATATCTATACAAGGCATAAGAATAACCTTCAGGATAACCTCTTGACTCTGTTTGAAATTTCTCAGCCATTGACACTTTTGTCTTATTTCTTTTTTCCCCTTTTGGTTGAGAAGGTTCTTTCAATCCCTTGATGCTGAGTCCCAGCTCATCCTAGGATTTCTGTCCCACATTGTGAGGGAGGTTTACACCCCTGGGAGTCATGTCCCACATACAGGGGGGAGCAGTCCTGGTTTACGAGCTCCTCCATGGTGCCTGGGAGGTTCTAGAGTGTGTGGTATAAGTGATGGAAACAAGACCACTTAGATTCTTCATGTTTTGGTCTGTTGATACCTGCGTGGTATGACCTTCTCTAGGGAGACATTCTCTCATAACACTCTTGAAAGTTATCACTTCAGCTTGTACATGAAACTCTTTCTCTTTGAACATGTCTATTTGGAGGATATGATTCAATTTATAATAAGACTGTAGGGTACAAGTTTCCAAAAGGGTGTTATGTCCAGAAAGAAGTACATTGTATGAGAAGATACACATTTGCTAGGCTCAGAGGGATCCCATCCATATTTTCCAAAAGAATGACCAGGAAGAAGTAGAAACATTAAAAACAGGGGAAATTCCATTCTCAGTGATCAGTGGAGCTCATTCATAGTGATGGTGAGATTCTTCCTGGACACAGATGCAATAGTCCTTGCTGCTCCGAGATTGGAAATAGAATATTGCCTCTGGGCCTGTGGACCAGAGAATATCCTTCAGCAGTAGTAACAAAGAAGATGTCTTAGGCATATCTCAGAAAGGAAATAATATATTTGTTTCCAAGAAAACTCACCACTGGTGTCTTCTTTTGTAGCATCTTTCTTGCAAACATCTAATGCAGCTGTCATTGGAGACTTGTACCTGGTTGAAATTGACCTATTGACCCTAGCTGAGGCCTTCTACAAAATGAGAGTCTCAGGATTTCAGAAATGAGGAGGATTTTTAGGGACATCTGTTTGAGGGACATGGCACACATCCACCTTACAAATATTGAAACCAGAATTGAAACAAAGTTTTCCTAACTCATTCCCATTCTTTTTTCAGAAGACTGCATAGATCCTTCTGAGTTATTTGCCTTCTCCCTTAATTTGGCTGTTTTGTGGTACAGAACACAAGGAAAGTCTTCTTAAGGAGTTCAAGTAAAGGGTATTTACTTTATGTTAACGTGTATAATGAACTCAGATTCACAGAGGTTGAGAATGCAGATGGTTTGTGATTTAGAATGACTCTAGAGACCATAGCATTAAAGAGGGCAAGGATTTTTGCTCTGGAGTGCCACTGCAAACATGACTCAGTTATACTCTGAGTTCTGCTGCTTTTTTCCATATCACCGACTGATGTCAGATCCCTCAATTCTAGGACTTGGGAAAACATTCTACAAATCCCTGGAGGGCTCTAAAATAATGAAAATTACATACCGTTTGGAAATATTTATTTATTGATCAACAAATTGATTTTTTATATTTGTAGACCTCTAAAATAGTTTGTACTAGATTTAAATAATGGCCATCATTTTTCAGCAACTCCTGTCAAGAGGTGGCATTCTATTTCTCTATCCCTTGAATCTGGTTGACCTTATAATTTGTTTTTGCTGATAGAATGTGGTGGAGGTCATTTCCAAGCTTAGGAAAGCCTTTTGAGGCTCCCAATTTTTCACTTTTGAAATCCTGAGATTGCCATATGAACAAACCTGACTAACCTGCTAGAAAACAGTTGTCTAAGCTGTGCAGGATGAGGAGATCACTAATCGGCCAGACCCCAACCTGGCAGGCTCTGGTAGACCTATGGGCAAGCCCAGCCAATATCAGCTGAATTTGGCTCAGATCAGAAGAACTGTCCAGCAGAGATCAGCCTAAATATTTAATCTGTAGAGTTGTGAACCAAATAAATGGTTGTTGGTTAAATCCATTAAGTTTTTTTTTATTAGAGAAATCATAGGTTTACAGAAAAATCATGCAGAAAATACAGAGTCCCCAAATACTACTCTATTAATAATACCTTGCTTTGGTGTGGTACATTTGTTCAATTCAGGAAAAAATATGCCTCTAATTGTACTATTGACTATTAACCCTACAATAGGGTTCACTGTGTTGTACAGTCCTATGTTTTCCTTTTTAATTTTTATTCTCTTAACATACATACAACCTAAATTTTCACCCTTTTGACACATTCAGCTAGATAAATCAGTGCTGTCAGTTACATTTACAATGTTGTGCTACCATTGTCACTATTAACTACCAAATTTTTCCTTAATCCAAATAGAAACTTTGTACAGTTTAAGCATTAACTCCCCATTTCCCGCCCTACTCTGCCTCCTGGTAAACTATATTCTAGTTTCTGACTCTAAGAATTTACTTATTCACACTAATTCATAATAGTGAGATCATACAATATTTGTCATTTTTGTGTCAGGCTTATTTCATTCAACAAGATGTCTTTACGTTTCATATATGTTACATATATCAGAACTTCATTCCTTCTCATGCCTGAATAATATTCCATTGTATGTATATATCATATTTTGTTATCCATCCATCAAGTGATGGACACTTGAGTTAATTCCTTTTTTTGGCATTGTGAATAATGCCATGACCACTGGTGTGCAAATATCTGTTTGAGTCCCTATTTTCAATTCTTTTGTGTATATATACCTAGAAGTGGGATTGCTGGGTCATATGGTAATTCCATACTTAATTTTATGAGAAACTGCCAAACTGTCTTCCATGATGGCATTACCATTTTACATTCTCATCACAATGAGTTTCCCTCATTCTCCACATCTTCTCCAGCACTTATGATTTTTCACTTTTAAAAGAGTAGCCATTTTACTTTTTAAGTAGAATGCAAATAGTGTTTTGCCCTGGTGTTGCTTGTTTCTACTCTTTTCTTTCTCTATATTTCTTTGACAATTGAATGAAAATTTGTTGATAAACATTTGTATGAAACTCATTCGAGTCTGTAGCCTTTTCAATATCTGTGACCCTGGTCTTAGTCCCATGGGAGTCAGTTTTAGAATGTATAAATACTAGATATTAATATTGCTGAGTGAATCTAGCCAGAAGTGAGCTGACTGGAATTTTTAAATGGTGGAAAAGAAACAATACAAAGGTATTTGCCATTTTAATTGTGATTGGAGAAAGACAACATTTTAAATTTGTTTGGAATGGGTAATCATTCCTTCTTAAAGGAGCTTCTGAAGTAATTGCAAAGGAAAGGATTGACTATTTTTATAGCATATTTAATATATTTGTATAGAAATCTGAGTACAGTAGGATCCCTCTCATATGCCTCCCACTTTTCTAATTTACTTCGCCTTTGCCATAGCACTAGTATAGCCTCACCTGCATGGGTAATGTGCCTATTGTCAGTCTACCAAAAGATAGTGCTGCTACTTTTCTGAGACAGGTGAGAAGACCCAACTCTCATGCCTGGAGATCTTTTATATGAGGAACAGCACACACTTTTAAAACAACATACCACAGTCTAAAAAGCATCAGTTTGAAAATGTAACAAACACTTTATTGCAATTACTCATTTTGATAAAGTTTATCATGCTTAGGCATTAACCACTTCTAAAGGATCTCCAAATCATCACTTAGGTGAACTTAAAATTGCACATTTCTGAGAAATGTTTCAATCCAGTGAACCATAGGTTTATGGGAATGATTTCAAGGTAGCCAAATGAACTTTGAATTTTGTTTTGAATGTGGCAAGAGATTATAGATGACTACTTTCCATTTACACACTTTTGTAAACCTATCTTGCCTATTGTGTGGACACCAAGAGTCCAGTGAGCCTGCTTATTTCCAGAGGTTTAGGAAAAATGCATCAGTATGAGTAGATGTACAAAACAAACTTAAAAATGGCTGGCCATAATATTCTGGAATACAATAATTTCAAGAATTATTCTGAGAGTTTTTTCTCTGTGTCCTGAAATGTTGGCATGTCATTTCAGCCTTTCCATTTGATTTACTCTCATTATATTTTGCACAAAAAGGACTGAAAAAAGACTATTTTTTTAAGTAAAAAATTCATAATTTGTCTTCTTAAAATGTCTCCTGTGGAAACACTGCAGATGAATTCTGTTGGTATAGTTATTGATTCAGGATATTTAAAAGTGTTAAATAGCACACAAGAAATTAAGCAAACCTGGAAATATTTAAAAATTAAAATATTTTCTTTCCATGTTAAAAAAAAAGAGTAGTCATTCCAGTGGGTGTGAACTAGTATCTCATTATGGTTTTGATTTGCATTTCTCTAATAGCTAGTGTTCTTGAGTATCTTTTCATGTACTTTTTAGCCATTTGTGTATCTTTGGAGAAATGTCTATTCAAGTTTTTTGGCCATTTTTAAATTGGGTTGTTTGTCTTTCTATTGTTGAATTGTAGTGTTTTTTTTTGTTTTTTTTTTTTATATTTTGGATCTTAAACCCTTTTAGGCTATGTGGTTTCCATATTTTTTCTCCCACCGTGTAGATTGTGTTAATTTTATGACAAATTCCTTTGGGGCACAAAAGTTTTTAATTTTGATGAGGTTCCATTATTTATTTTTTATTTTGTTGTTTATGCTTTGGGTTTAAATTCTAAGAAACCATTGCCTGGCTCAAGATCTTGATGATGCTTTCTTATGTCTCTTCTAAGAGTTTTATAATCCTGGTTCCTATGTTTAGATCTTTGATCCATTCAAGTTGATATTTGTATGTGGTGTGAGGTAGGGGTCCACCATCATTGTTTTGCATATGGACATCTAGTTTTCCCAGGATCATCTGTTGAAGAGAGTATTCTTTTCCAATTGAGTAGACTTTGCATCTTTGCCAAAGATCTGTTGGCCTTAAATGTGAGGGTTTATTCTTGAACTACACTCAATTCCATTTGTATATATGTCTGTCCTTATGCCAGTATAATGCTGTTTTGATCACTGTGATTTTGTAATAAGTTTTAAGACTAAGAAGCGTGAATCCTCCAACTTCATTCTTCTTGTTCAAAATGATGTTGACTAATCAGGGTCCATTATTTTTCCATAAAAATTTGAAGATTGACTTTCCCATTTCTGAAAAGTAGGGTGTTGGAATTTTAATTGGGATTGCTTTGAATCTGTAATTCACTTTGACTAGAGTTAATACCTATTCTAGTTTGCTAGCTGTTGGAATGCAATATACCAGAAATGGAATGGCTTTTAAAAAGGGGAATTTAATAAGTTGCTAGTTTACAGTTTTAAGGCTGTGAAATTGCCCAAATTAAAGCAAGTCTGTAGAAATGTCTAAATTAAGGTACCAAGAAGAGGTTACCTTCACTCAAAAAAGGCCAATGAAGTTCAGGGTTTCTCTCTTAACCAGAAAGGCCCACGATGAACCTGGTGATGGCTGCGGACATGAGCCAATGGTATGTGAACCTCATCTGTTGCTAATTACAACTACAGTTGGCTAGGAGGTGTGCCTGCTGCAATGAATGATGTTTGACTTAATTGGCTGGTGCTTAAATGAGAGCACAACATAGCTAAGCCCAAGCAACTCAGCATACCTCATTTCAGCACTCACAGCTCGGCCCAGGCCTTTGGTGATGCAGAAAGAAGTCACCCGGGGGAAAGTTGTTGGAACCCAGAGGCGTGGAGAGAAGGCCAGCAGAGACCATCCTGTGCCTTCCCACATAAGAAAGAACCTCAGTTGAAAGTTAGCTGCCTTTTCTCTGAAGAACTGACAAAATAAATCCCCTTTTATTAAAAGCCAATCCATATCTGGTGTGTTAAATTCTGGCAGCTAGCAGACTAGAACAGATTTTGGTACCAGAGAGTCGGGTGCTGCTGCAGTTTGCAAATACCAGATATGTTGAAACGGTTTTTTGGATGGCTAAGGGGAAGATTTTGGAGGAACTGTGAAGAGAATGATGGAGAAATTCTGGGATGCTTGAAGAGACTGTTGGTATAAATGGAACCACTGCCAATCTGGACAAAGGGGGACACAAAAGGGACAAACTGGAGTTTGCAGAGTGAGAACCATGAAAGCTTGGGTCTGAAGCCAAGAAACCTTGGCCAAGAGAGTGGACCCACCATATACACGGAGAGGGTGAGTTTTCCTGTGAAGGGTGAGGATGAGTCTCTTATCTTGTTGCAGTGGAAGAGTCGTGCAACCTCAGGCATTTGAGAAAGTATAGCATGCTCCTTGGGGACTGGGGAGAGCCTGGCTGCCACCATATGGAGGGGTTGAGCATGAGCCCCAGGGTGGCCCTGATGCCTGGAGAGAGCGGAGCTGAGAGAAAGGTGGTCTCCTCAATGTTCCCCGAGGTTGATTTGGAAAGAGGTGGAACACTGCATGGGCCCTTGGAAAGGGTGGGACTGCCACTTTCTAACGCTGAAGGATAAATGACTTTCAGACTTTGAAATTCCATAGTACTTGCCCTGCAGGTTTTACATCTGTATTTCTTCCAATTTCTCCCTATGGAAATGAAAACCTGTATCCTGTGAATATCCTCCTCTGCATGTTGGCATCGGATAACTTGTTTTGAGATTCACAGGTCCATAGCCAGAAGAGAAATTTTTGCACCTGTATAAGGTAATGCGTATAGTTGCCAAGTTGACAAGAGGTGGACATGTGGTAGTTAGATTCAGTTGCCAACTTGGCCAGGTGAAGGCACCTAGTTTTTTTTTCTTTCTTTTTTTTCACATGGGCAGGCACCGGGAATTGAACCCAGGTCCTCGGGCATGGAAGGCAAGCACTCTTACCTGCTGAGCCACTGTGGTCTGCCCAGCACTAGTTTTGTTGCTGCAGACATGAGCCAATGGTATGTGAACCTCATCTGTTGCTAATTACAACTACAGTTGGCTAGGAGGCATGCCTGCTGCAATGAATGACATCTGACTTAATTGGCTGGTGCTTAAATGAGAGAGTGCAACATAGCACAGCCCAAGCAGCTCAGCATACCTCATCTCAGCACTCGCAGCTCGGCCCAGGCCTTTGGAGATGCAGAAAGAAGTCACCCGGGGGAAAGTTGTTGGAACCCAGAAGCCTGGAGAGAAGGCCAGCAGAGACCATCCTGTGCCTTCCCACATAAGAAAGAACCTCAGTGGAAAGTTAGCTGCCTTTTCTCTGAAGAACTGACAAAATAAATCCCCTTTTATTAAAAGCCAATCCGTCTCTGGTGGGTTGCATTCCAGCAGCTAGCAAACTAGAACACATAAGCTCTGGCTCTCGCCATTCTGATGACTTCTCTGTTCCTCTGCCATTGTTCTGAAGCTTTCTCCAAAATGCTTCTTCTTTTAAAGGATTCCAAAATCTAATCAAGACCCACCAGGAATGGGTGGAGTCACATCTCCCTCTAATGAAAAGTTAGTACCCACATGGGCTGGTTAGAAAGGATGTACATCCCCTAGAAAAGCCATGTTTTAATCTAAATACTATATGTTTGAAACTGTAATCAGATCATCTTCCTGGAGATGTGATTTAATCAAGAGTGGTTGTTAAGATGGATTAGGTGAAGATATGTCTCCACCCATTTGGGTGGATCTTGATAAATTTCTGGAGTCCTATAAAAGAAGAAACATTTTGGAGAATGGGAGATTCAGAGAGAGTAGAGAATGCTGCAGCACCATGAAGCAGAGAGTCCATGAGCCAGCGACTTTTGGAGAAGAAGAAGGAAAACACCTTCTGGGGAGCTCCATGAAACCGGAAGCCAGGAGAGAAAGCTAGCAGATGATGCCATGTTCGCCATGTGCCCTTCCAGCTGAGAGAGAGAAACCCTGACTGCATTCACCATGTGCCTTCTTACTTGAGGAGAAACCCTGAACTTCATCGGCCTTCTTGAACCAAGGTATCTTTCCCTGGATGGATGCCTTTGATTGGACATGTCTATCAACTTGTTTTAATTGGGACATTTTCTAGCCTTAGAACTGTAAACTAGCAACTTATTAAATCCCCCCTTTTAAAAGCTGTTTTGTTTCTGGTATATTGTATTCCGGCAGCTAGCAAACTAGAACACCACATTTAGGTGAGTCACATCTCCATAGTGATAACCTAATCAAGCTTCCAACATGCATTATTGGATAGGGATTAAAAGAAACAGTTGCTCCCACAAGATTGATTAGGATTAAAGCATGGCTTTTTACAGTACATAAATCCTTTCAAACCAGCACAACATCTTAACAATATTTAGTCTTTTAATCTATGGACACAGATTATCATTCCATTTACTTAGGTCTTTGACTTCTTTTTATCAATGTTTTGTAGTTTTCTGTGTACAAGTCCTTTATGTCAATGGTTAAATTTATTCCTTGATAGTTGATTCTTTTAGTTGCAACTGTAATTTGATTCTCCCCCCTGGATTTCTTCTTTACATTTTTCATTACTAGTTGTATTAGTCAGTGTTCTCTAGAGAAACAGAACCAATAGGAGATAGCTCTAAATATGAGATTCATAAAGGTGTCTCCTGCAACCATGGAAATGGAAGAGTCCAAAATCCATAGGAGAGTCTGTGAAGCTGGCAGCTCCAGTGAAGTGTCTGGACAAAATCCACAGGAGAGGCTCACTGGCTGAAGAAATTAAAAAGTCTCTCCTCCCTTAAAAGTCTTCAACTGATTGTATTTGCTCATTGGTGAGAGACAAACCTTAATTGATATCAAGTGTACTCAGCCACAGATGCAATCGAATGACTGATGATTTAATACACCAGCCTTCCGGTTTATCAACCAACCATGAAATATCCTTGCACCAATGGTCAGGCCAGTGGTTGCCTGACCAGACAAATGGGCATCATTACTTGGCCAAGTTGGCACTGGAACCTAGTCATCACACTCCAATGTGTGTCAAATCGGCAGCTGTACACATCACCTTGAAACATGCTTAATTTCCAAATAGAACACAATAACAGACATGTTTCACTTAACAATACTCAACTGTCCTGCATACAGCTGGAAATGAACTACATCTCTCCAGAACAGGGTGCAAGTCCTTAGGTAGCATTCATTCTTAAACTTCATGTCTATGACTTAAATACTATAACAATACAATAATACAACTTATGTCATATGATAAGAGGAAAACAAGATATTTGCTTGTGTACAAATGCAAATATACTCACAACAAAACAAAGAGGAAACATTCATACAATCACAGTCTTGGTTTCTGTAACTGGTTAGTGGTCATAGCTCATATTTATCCCTATTTCTACTACCCATTCCATTTTCCTTTTATCCTCAACAAGCACTTCAGCTAGCCATGGTTATTTGATAAGTGGAGTGACCCAAACTTTCATTCCTGAAGTTTCTGGGCCATTGGTAGTCCTGCCTGGATTAGGTTGTTGCAGCTTTCCATTGATTTTAATGACAGGACATGGTAATACCAAGAGATGCCTCAGGGGATCTCCTGTACTCCAGGAAAACTCTTTACCTCCATAGTGTAGTTGCAGTCCTATTTCCCCTTGATAGGATCAATCACCCCAGACAGAAACTAATCCTTTTGCTTGCCTTTTGGTTTAGAAACATGAGAAGCCCAAAGTGGCCAGGTGGTAGTCTTAATTTCCAGTTCAATGGAATCATTGTTGTGTCTCCTTGTAGGAGGACTCCTCCATTTGGAACTAAGACCTGTAGAACAGCAGAACTTAAGGTTTCAGGGACAAGAAGTAAACATTTTCTTAGTGAATTGCTAGGGGTGATAGTGAGTGGTGCCTCCTGGAGAACACTGCCCAACCGTGTAAGGTATTGCCACCTAGTTGGCACTATAATTGTGTCTTCAAAAGATCATCCCATTGTTCTATCAATCCAGTTGCTTCTGGATATGGGGAAACATGGAAGACCAAAAAATTCCATCCATTTGCTGTGAAGTGGGTTCCTTGATCAGAAGCAATGCTGTGTGGAATACGTGGTTGGTGGTGAATAAGGCATTCTGCAAACTAATGGATGGTAGTTTTTGTAGAAGTGTTGTGTGCAGGGAAGGCAAACCCATATCTGGAGTATGTGTCTATTCCAGTTAGAACAAACTCTCTGTTTTTGCAATTCGAGTTAGACTTCTGTTCACTTGACCTAGAGTTCTTCTGCTTATACAACTCAAACAAGGATTTAGTAGAATGTCCATCTATTTTACTTCGAGGTACCCCATGATTTACTAGCCAATGCTAAGAGTCTCTGCAAGTGATTATTTTGACTGCTGCTTTAAATCTCCTGTCCATTATGGTGGCCACACCCACATTTTCTATGGTGATTAACTGTCATCACATGGCTTCTGCCAACTCTGTATTCAATCATCTCCATTCTGTTTAAGGATTCCAGCTCCGTGACGGCAGTTCTACAGTAATATCTGACCTACAGAAAAGGGTGACTACAGAGCTCTTCAGGGATGATAGGGCTAGTCTCATGAATTTATTTCTCAAGGTTCTGGTGAAAGATGCATCCTCTGGACATTCCTGGGGTGTGCGAGGTCTTCTATGACAAATTCACTCTAATATTCTAACCTCTCTAAGCTTCTGAATCCCATAACCTACATTATACCACAGCAGTTCTGGCATTTCAATCTCAGGTAATGTCAGCCCCTTTTGATCCATGTTTCAGCCAACCATCTAAACAAACTGTTAAGGCCCTTTCTCACCCCTCTAGCTACAACATTGAATGCAGAGTCTCTGCTTAGTGGGCCCCATCAATGAATTCAACTTGATACCACTTTATATTCCTTCCATCACTATCCCACACCTTTAATATCTATTTCCACATATATTCCCCTGATTTATGACTATATAGATTGGAAAACTCATGCATTTCTTTTGCAGTATAGTGTATCTCCTCATGGGTCACACTTTGTAACTCACCTTTCAGCTTGTGTTGGGACTTTAGGCTAGTTGTAAATCTTGAAGAAAAGAGGGGTGGTGGGTCCTGAAAAGAAATAGAAATGTCTTTGAGGCCAATTACCTCAGGACATTCCATTGCAGTTTCATCATGAAACAGGATTAGTTGCTCCATGCAGAGGCGTGAGGGCTCTTTCCCCAGGGGAGGTGGTTGCTGGGTTAGCAGTCACTGAAGGGTTAATCTCATTAGATGGAAGCTGGATGGCAGGCTCCTGCTGGCAGACTGGAGGTTGGGAATCATTTCCTTCAGGCAAGCTGGAGGTTGGGAAGCTTTTTCCTCAGGACAGTCCATGACAGGTCTATCTAGCAAAGGCTCAGCAGATTTCAGGGAATATATCTCCCAATTGCCATCATTATCATGCCATATATTCCCATCCCACCTTTCAGGATCTCATTCCTTTCTAATCAAAACCCTTACTCTAATAACAGATGCCCTGCAAAGTTGAGATTTTACATTGTAAATCTGCTATTCACACAATGAGGCTTTATATCTGTGGTTTTCAAATAGCTCAAGTCTGTGACCACAGGAAATAAGATTTTCTTTCAGGGCAAACATGGAAACTTTTACATCATTCATACGGTGCTTAAGCTTCAAATTTAAAGCCTTCAGCTCATCCCTTTTCCTCATCCCTATATCCAGTATATCTAACAACAACCAGCGAACGTCATTATACCCCTTAATTCCACAAAACTCCATAAAGATGTCAAAAACATTATTACCCATAGATTCGCCTCATATAAGTGTACGATTAGCAGAATCCAGTGGTGATATTTTGTGTATTTCTCTTGCTCACTCAACCCATGGACTGTCAGTGCCATCTTGATTATTGAAAACAGAGTCATTAGTGACTCTGAATCTAATTAGAGTAGAAAACCAATTGTAAAAACCCATTTTTAAGATTATGTTTCTCAAGAACCACTCCTGGTACCAAGGTGTATTAGTCAGGGTTCTCTAGAGAAACAGAGCCAACAGCAGACATCTGTAAATATGAAACTTATAAAGGTGTGTCATGCAACTGTGGGAGTGGAAGTGTCCAAAATCAACAGTTTAGGCTATGAAGCAGGCAGTTCTGATGAAGGGTCTGGAAGAACTAAACTGGAGAGGCTCACTGATGAAGAAGAAGCCCAAATCTCTCTTCTCTCTTAAAAAGTCTCCAACTGATTAGATTATCTCATTGGTGGGAGACATGCCTTAGATGTAATCAGCCACAGATGCAATCACTCGACTGATGGTTTAATATGCCAGCCTTCCAGTTCATCAACCAATCATGCAACATCCTTGCAGCAATGGTCAGGTCAGTGCTTGCCTGACCAGACAACCAGGCATAATCATTTGGCCAGGTTGACGCCAGAACCGAACCATCACAAGGGAGTTCAAGGTTTTTAAGGATTTTAGCAAGAGGAAATGAGGTCTTTTCATGTAGTAAATTCAAAGCAGAAAGGTAGACAGTGTTATTATGATCATTTCAATAGGAGAACATAAGCTGAAAGGAAGGGAGGCAGAGCTATCGCTTCAGTACCAAAGGTATAAGCCAAAAGGAAGAGAGACAAGTTATCTTTCAATAGCAGAGCCTAGCTGATACGATTTACAAATGCCAGGGACTGAAACTAGTTGATGGCTGACTTCAAATTCTTCATTAGTCTTGGAGCCTGTGCCCTACAAGACAACGACCAGAAAAAAGGAGTAACAGCTCTTACCATCTCAAAGCCACAAGATAAGGGCTTTTAAAATCATTTCAGATCTTGGAGCAGCTGAATTATAGTTTAGGACTACAGGTATTTCCCTCTCCAATGTAACAAAACGCAAAAAGGATTATAATAACTCAGTAATCAAAATCACTGCCATGGATGTGGCTACAGAACCGTTAGCTTTCCCGATGGGGAAGGTGAACCAAGGTGCTACATCAGATGTTGGAAAAAGTGAGTGCTCTGCATGGAGTGGCTACACAGAGAGACAGTGATGGGGGAACGCTTTCACTAGGCAGATAGTCCACTCCTGAGCCATGGATCAGGACGTCATGTGGCTGTTCCATCTGTCCTACAATCCTACAAGGGTAGGTCTTATTGAAAGAATGAACGGTTTGTTAAAGGAACAGCTAAAAGATGAAAAGAAGTCCTTAATAGATGTTAACTAAAAGGTTCTATCAGGCTTTAACCTGATTGAATGCAAAGCCCCCAGACAGCTTAACCCAATTAGCATTTCACTGGAAGGATGCAGGTGCTGAGAATATAAATTAAAGGGCCAGTCACCTTATAGGATAATGGGGGAAATAGTAACAACTTGTTGCCTGGGCCTCTCAATCCATACAAAATGGGGAAAACAAGGTCAATTGGCCTTCGTGCTGGCTGTGCACCTGCATTACTTAGAAATCCTAAATCCCTGAGGAATAGGAGTTACCCAAAATATTATAATAAGACCTCAATTTATTTTAAAAAAATGCATGTTGAAATTTTTACCATTAATCCGGGGCCTCCTATTCCCATGGGATCTTCATGTATGATTATATGGACCCTTCTGATGTCCAGATTAACAGTTGATGCAATGGTGGAGGACGGGGCTCAAGATTTTCAGGGGGAAAATCTCTAGGATATAATATCCTCCCCCCTGCCCCATAATGTTCCTCTGCCTGGTACCTTGTTGTCAACTAATGAAACTCTAGCATATTGTTAGAATATATAGTATATTGTTAGATCAACAGAATGACCTCCTATTGTTCCCCATAAGCGTCTTTCTTTTTGTCCATAGTGCCCTAGCATACACCTTCCTACATACACACCTGCCTATAATCAAACCCAATGTTGGGTTTGCATGGACTTGCCATCTTCAGGCACTACCAGCCTCCCTTAGACAGTGGCCCCTGCAAATTGGACTCGTGGAATACCCTTGTACCTGGAAGAATTCAATGCATTGTTTTTTTCAGTTTTACAGGACATTGTACATGGGACAGCCCTATGTCCCTGCTACCTTATATAACTCTTTACCCCATACTCCTGGTAATTGAGAAAATATTTAATTCCTTTTCTTGCCCAATACAGCATTTCTTTGTGGGGTTGTTATCGCTGTGCATGGAACTCCTAGTGTTCTGTTATCTCCTAATCTGTTGTTTTGGAACATGGATGCAATGTCTATTCTATGGTCAACTTAGTCTGTTGTGTGTAGGTGGATTGTGGGGATCCAGGACCTGGGATTCCCTTGATATTGAGAACATTCTCCTCCATCTTGAGAGCAGGTCATTGCACATAGCCACCTACATGACCGGGACAGAAATAAAGGTCATCAGACCTTCTCTGTGGGCACAGAATATACAAATGGAATTGTAAACAAGGAATTGAAACTCCCCTCCCTGATCACTGCTGATAACAAACCTCTGACTCCCTGTGTCATGAGATCCTGCTGAAACTCTGCTGTCATACCCTATGAAATTTCTTTGTGCTAAACCTTTATAAACCCTTGCATTCCCTGTTCCTTTTGCAGAGCACTAACCTTCATTCTCCATGGCCAGCCATTACTGCGGAAGATTTGCTCCTGTCTGTAAGTCCTAACAAAATTCACATCTAAAAAAAAAGTATCTAATAAGCTTCAAGAAAATTTTGCTCAATGGAGTATTTTCGTAATTCTGATTTTTTCACCTTGAAATGTATAAATATTTCCATACCTGTATTTTCATATGTGAAATTATTTTATCCCCAGTTAGAGTACCCTTCCTTGACAAGAACTTTACAATTATGAGTCTGGAATGTTTTGTCACATTTAGAGGCTGCAAAATCACTGATCTTGTCAATTATTCCATTTCAGTTCAGAATATAAATGTATCCAATTAAAATGAAGTGTTCCATCAAAAGCCTTGCCACAAGTCAAGATATTCAAAGGCACAATTATATACTTTCAGAATTATATCTTACACAGTTTTTGCTTGTTTATTTTGTTCCATTTTCCCTCTCCTTTAGATGGGATACATTTCAATGTCTTCCGTTTTCAAGGTTTGTTTACAGTACTTAGAATTTTCTAAAATCTTCAAAGGCTGAGAAAGTTTTGTGCTTCATTGATTGCATAGTTTGATTAAAGACCAAAGACTTCTGACTGACTTTGAATAAAATGCAACCACATTTTGAGAATATGCTTACAAATGAGCTCAATGCTATTGCGAATCACTTATATTGATTGCAAAGTATTATTTCAAAGGCTTAAACACTTCTGCAATCCTATGGATAAGAGGCAGGAAAGAAATGATGATCTGCCATGTAGAAGGGATTTTTCTTTTGGTATTCCATCCATTTTGGTAAAAAAAATTGTGTAACTCAATTTCCCTAACTATGCATGTATGAAAATATTTGTAAAACTTGACAAATATGGCTTCTAATTTGATTGACAGCTTGTTTACATGTAATAATAACTCATGTTCCATAACTCAGTAAGAAAATTATTTTTATCATGATTCTGTGCTTCACTGAAATTTGTATTCATATTATCATCACAAAAACTAACAGTGTTGTCTTCAAGGTTGAAGTTTTTAGCTGAATTTACAACAGCATTTATAATATGTCAGATATTTCATTTTTGATAGCATGAACTTCCAACAGCTTTACTTTGATGAATTGGAGGGAAAATAAAATTATTGAAATAACTTAAATGATTTTCTGTTTGAAGCATTTAATGATACTGACATAAAACTGTCATTATTTCACTATGTGTGAAATTATTCTTTTGCTATTGGAGCCAATACTTTAACAACTATTGCTATACTTTTTATTGGTGCACAAAAAATTGGAATAAAAAATGAACTAAATTGGGTGGGCCACAGTGGCCCAGCAGGCAAGAATGCTCGCCTGCCATGCCAGGAGACCCGGGTTCGTTTCCCGGTGCCTGCTCATGTGAAAAAAGAACTAAATTAACCTTGGAAGAGCTGTCAGTTTTGAATGAAAAGTATATAACACTGAGTGATATGTAAACACACTTGCTACAGTCCTGCTTTAAATCATCACAAAGCACATTCTTTGAAAGCAAATGTTGATATGTTTTCAGCAGACTCATATCTTCTGGTTTTCAAGCCCTCAGTGACATCACTATAACTTTCACAATGGATGATATGAGTCTTCAACAGCTTCTTGGGGGGTATTTTCTTTCTTCATCTCCAAAAGTTTCTGGCTGTGTGGGCTCTGTTGGTTCTCATGGCTCTAAAGCTTTTTCCAAAATGGTTCCCTCTTAAAGGGCTCCAGTAAGCAACCCCACCTTGAATGGGTGGAGACACATCTCCATGGAAACAATCAAAAAGCTCCCACCCAGTAATATTGAATGAGGATTAAGGAACTTGACTTCTCTGGGGTACATGACAGATTCAAACCAGAATAGTCATTAATTTAGTTAAAATTTTAGTGAATGGTGATCTGCAAAGGACCTGGAGAAGAGAGGAAAGTTATGGTTGATTTGTCTTTCAAATTTAAAGACATGTCGCATTCTCTGCATCCGCTTCTCACGTACTACCAGGTTTGAACATGGCAGAAGCTGGAAGCACAAAATGGAAGTCTACCAAAGGAGTCATAATAAAAAATGAAATTCTGGGACAAATGCTACATTGGCCAGGATGCCAGGACAACAGGTATAAATAGAGACTGTTTGGGGCAAAACTTAAAATTGTAAATAAGCTTTTTTTTTTCTCTCCTCCTTTTCCTCCTCCTCTTTCTTCAAGGAGTTCTCTTTCTTTCAGGAGAATTGATTATCAAATAAAAGTCATTTCATAACATTAAAATACACTTTTATTATATACTAATATGCTTAATTTGCACTAATATTAAGTATACAGCCTAATGAATTTTTACAATATATATGTGCACATATAATCATCACAGAGATATAGAAGTTTTCGAAATCCCACAGAATTCCCTCTTGTCCCGTCCAGGCTGCATTCTTCTGCTCTCCACAAGAAACTAAAATTGGCTTCAATTATCATAGATTAATTCGCATACTGTGAAGTCCATATAAATAAATTAATGCAGTATGTACTCTTTTGCATTTGGTTTCTTACATTCAATATAATGAATCTCAGATTTGTCCATATTGTCACAAGTATCAATAATCCAAAACTTGCTAAGTATGAATAAACTACAGGTTATCCATTCTTCTGACTGTACACATTTGCATTGTTTTCAGTATTGAGCTTTTGTGAATAAAGCTGCTGTAGAACTCTTTTTGAGTGAACATATGTTTTCATTTCTCTTGGGTATATACTAAGGAGAGGGGCATAAACTAGGTGTATGTTTAACTTGATAAGAAACTGGCTTAATGGTTTTCCAAAGTCATTATACAATTTTTACTGACTATTCTAAGTGTTGACAAGGAGATGGAGGAACTGAAATTCTTATATCTACACTGCAGGTGGAGATGTCAGATGGTAAGCCACTTTAGAAAACAGTCTGGCTGTTATTTAAAAATTTAAATATATACCTGCTATATGACTCAACCATTCCATGCATAGGTATTTACTCAAGAGAATTGGAAGGGCATTAAATGTCCACACAAATAGTTGTACCCAGTGTTTGTAAATGGCAAAAATCAGAAACAATGTAAATGTCCATCTACCAGGTGAATGACTAAACATATTCTGGTATATCCATATAATGGAATGTTACCCAGCAATAAAAAAGAGCAAACTAATGATACATGCAGCAACGTGGATGAATCTCAAAATAATTATGCTGAATGGAGGCAGACAAAAAAGAGTAAATGCTTTTGATTCCATTTATGTAATATTTTAGAACAGGCAAAGTAATATATAATGACAGAAGAACAGATAAGTATTTGTATAGGGATGGAATACAAAAGAATATGAGAACATTTTTGTGATGCTGTGTTCTTTTCTGGGAGGGTGGGTCCATGAAGGGGCCAAGACTCAACATGAACAAAATAAATTATCCCTATATTTTCATTCAGTACTCATACATTTTTGGGTGCTTTATCTATGTAAGTAGCATTAACTGTGCATATTCTGCTGCTTTCAGTGGCTCATAATATCATCACATAGTTGTCTATTCATCACCATGATCATTTTTATAACATTTGCATCACTCCAGAGAAAGAAAAGACAAAAGAAAAAATCTATACATTTCATGCCCCTCCTTTTCATTGACCACTACTATTGTAATCTACCCAATTTTTGATCTCTTATCCCCCTATTATTAATTTCTTTTTGTCCTTATTTTTTTACTCACCTGTCCATACGCTGCCTAAAAAGCATCAGACGCAATGTTTTCATAATCACATAGTCACACTGTAAAAGTCATATAGTTATACAAGATTCTTGAAGAAGATAGTGTAACTATATAGCCTTTACAAAGAATATGTTTTTAATATTAATTGTGGTGGTAGCAAAACTCATCAGGTTTTACACTTTACATACGTACAGAATTTTATATGCCAATTAAACCTTAAGCTAATTAAGAAACACAAAGTGGAATTGTTCCCTCCTCTTCTGTTTTCTGGGGAAGTATGTATAGTACTGGTAATATTTTTTCCTTAAA
Source organism: Tamandua tetradactyla (assembly GCF_023851605.1). Classification (NCBI taxonomy): domain Eukaryota; kingdom Metazoa; phylum Chordata; class Mammalia; order Pilosa; family Myrmecophagidae; genus Tamandua; species Tamandua tetradactyla. Next base: position 19,581,171 of record NC_135335.1, on the reverse strand, counting down.
TGTTTTAAAGAAATCATCTGCACTGGGAGATGTGAGGAGGTTACAGAGGGAATGGTTCTTAACTGCAAATTCAATTTCTTTAATAGATTGTTCTAGTTTGCTAGCTACTAAAATGCAATATACCAGAAATGGTATGGATTTTAAAAAGGGGAATTTAATAAGTTGTTAGTTTACAGTTCTAAGGCTGAGAAATGTCCCAGATAAAGCAAGTCTATAGAAACGTCCAATCTAAGACTTCCAGGGAAAAATACCTTGGTTCAAGAAGGCTGATGAAGTTCAGGGTTTCTCTCTCAAGTGGAAAGACACATGGCGAACATGGTCAGGGTTTCTCTCTTGGCTGGAAGGGCACATGGCAAACATGGTGTCATCTGCTAGCTTCCTCTCCAGCTCCCTGGGAGGCATTTTCCTTCATCTCCAAAAGTCTCTGGCTGGTGGATTCTCTGTTTCATGGTTCTGTGGCATTCTTTGCTCTCTCAGATTCTCAAGTTTTTTCCAAAATGTTTCCTCTTTTATAGGACTTCAATAAAGTAATCAAGACCCACTTAGAATGGGTGGAGACAGTCTCCACCTAATCCTGTTTAACAACTACTCTTGATTGAGCCACATCTCCGGGGAGATAATCTAATTAAAGTTTCAAACATAAAGCACTGAATGGGGATTAGAAGAAATGGCTGCCTTTACAAAATTGGATTAAGATTAAGACATGGTTTTTCTAGGGTACATACATCCTTTCAAACCAGCAGATTGATATAGGACTATTCAGATTTGATTTCTTGTTTTAGTTTGTAAAGGCTGTGATGAAATTTGTCTATCTTCTTTAAGTTGTCAAATTTATTGGCATAATATTAGCTATAATATCCCCTTTTATTTTATTATATCTGTAGGACCTATAATGATAATCTCCTTTTTCATTGATTTTATTAGTAATTATGAGTTTTATTAATATTTTCAAGGAAAAGATTGACTGTTGGATATTTAAAATCTATTTTTATTCACAACTCTATTGAGGTATAATTGATATTCATCTGCTTTCTATATCATTGATCTCTTCTCTCATTCTTATTTTCTTTGGGTTTCATTTGATCTTATTTTTCTAGTTTCTTGGGATGGAAGCTTAAATAACTAATTCTAAACCTTTTTCCTTAGTATAGTTATTTAAAACTATACATTTTCTTTCTTTTTTTTTAATACATTTTCTTTTAAGCACTGCTTTTTCATAATCCCACAAATTTTATGTATTTCATTTTCATCACTATTCAATTTAAAATATTTTCTTATTCCCATTTTGACCTCTTTTCCATGCATGGATTATTTAAAAGCGTGCTGTTTTTCATTTATTTTTCCTATTAATTACAAGTGTTACTAGTTTAATCCCATTGTGCTCAGAGAACATCTAGTTTGATTTCAATCCTTTGTGATTGAGAATTGACCAATGAATGTTCCATTTTGATGAATGCTCCATGTACAGTTGAATAGAATTGGGATTCTTCTGTGTGTAGTGTTTCATGTATGTCAATTAGGTCAAGTTGGTTAATAAGGTTGTTCAAATATTCTCTTTCCTTATGGACTTTTGGCCTAACTTTTTCTATCAGTTATTGAGAGAAGAGTGTTAAAATATCCAACTACTTATTTTCTTCATGTATTTTGAAGCTGTTATTGGGTATAGAGCCATTGTCATGTTTTCCTGATGAAGTCATCATTTTATTATTATGGAATGTTTTTCTTTATCTCTGGTGATATTCCTTGTCTTGAAGTCTCTTTTTGCCTAATATTAGTCATCCTGGCTTTTTTTTTATGCATAGTGTTTGCATGGCATATAATTTTCCATTCTTTTACTTTCAGTCCATCTGTGTCCTTATGGGCATTTTATGTTGAAAAAAATCTATCAGTCAGCTGGGATTTGGCCTCTTTCTCCATCTCTCAATCTTTCCCTCTGCTTATACAAAGACTTCTTTCTTCTCTCTCCATTCTCTACTCCTTAAGTTTCATAACTTTTAGTTTTAGTTAGTAGACCTAATTTCATATTTTTGGCTTCAGAAAGTAGAATATTTTAGGCTATTTCTTATTTCACCAATAATATTCCTGGAGAAAGAATTTGATTAATTAAGTTTGGGTAAGAGGTCTGTGTGTGTTCTAGTGAAATCTGACCATGTGGAACAGGCTGTTTTGTATAAAATGACTACTCTTACAATAATCATGTGGAAGAGTGAGCTGTTTCCCAAAATATTGTAGGGGTGACTTGTAGAAAATAATAGAAATAATAAAAAACGATCTGATTATTTATGATTTTGTGGAATGTTGATAACTCTCATGGCAGAGATAGTGTTTCTTAGCAAATATCCCATTTACTTCTCTACCTTTAATGGCCCAATTTTAATGAGGCAGAATCATAGGATTAATTATACATGATGGATTGCAACAGCATGGCCAATTTATAATTCTGTAGTCTTTCATCCCTTGCTATGGTGACTGAGGAGTTTGCATGTCCCAGATATTACAGCTACAAAATGGTGGTGCCTCCTAAAGTCTGTGTCCCTGAATGGTTACATGGAAAAGAGGCCCCTTACCAATCTTTATGGAACAACCATTATGAACAATTAACAAAGCTTTGCTTTGAGTTGACTGTTACCTAATCTAAACTTCCAAATAGATTTTCATCATCTGCTTAATCTCTACAACTCTTTCAAGTGGGAAATAGAAAATATTATTCCTTTTTGTGGTGAGGAAACTGATGTTTTGAGAGGTTAAGCTATTTTTCCAAGTTGTTAAATAGCAGAGAAGATGCAATCCCATGTTTATTCTAAACTCCTGCATTTCTGCAGCTATACCTTGTGTCATTCAGACAGTATCTTTAAGACCTTGTGCAAAGGAGATAAAATAAAGATAATACTTTCTTACCTAATTTTAGAGTTGCCATGATGTTCAAATAAGATGGCAACAGTGCTCTGAAATATTCATTTACAAGCATCAATTTAGAGTTGAGATTAGAAAGCAAGGCATAGAACCTAACCTCAAGGCGTTCACCATCTAACAAGGGTAGTTATTTCTTCTCTAATCATTGAAGCTAATTTTACCTGAGAAGGTAATACTAATTACAGCTTTTGCTATCGGTCTATCAGTGCTGACTTTGAAGACCCTGAGAATGAGTTTATTCAGAACAGTAATTGTCACGAATCAGGCACTATGACCAGGAGGGAGAGAAATGCAAGATTTGGGTGGTCAGAATCTGGAGAATTTTCCCTTGAAAAGTGAATATTAGAGTCCTAGAGATACTAGGAACCATTTGGGAAATATAAGTGGAAGAGTCAAAAACCCCAGGACACCTCACCTCATGGTATAATATTTACTACTGTAATATTTAGGAACTAGAAGTTCAACTCGGTCCACAGGTTCATTTTATTAATTTCCTCATATTGCATCAACAGGTTAACCATGCCACAAAAGGAAAAAATAAATAAATGAAAAGGAAAGGACCATACTATCTGTGGTCAGGGTGTTGAAACATCTATAACTCCCTTTGGTTTTGGCAATGTTTATTTTATGTACATTGGAGCTCTTTGATTGGGACCATAAACATTTATGATTGTTATTTCTCTTTAGTGAACTGTCCCTTTTATTAATATAAATATATAGTGTTCTTCTTTTTCTCTTATAATGTCTTTAAATTTAAAATCTATTTTGTCTGATATTAGTATAGCTACTCTTGCTTTCTTTTGGTTACAGCTTGCATGGACCATCTTTTTCCATTCTTTCACTTTCAATCTATTTGTATCCTTGGGTCTAAGATGAGTCTCTGGTAAAGCAGCATATAGCTGGATCGTATTTCTTAATGCATTCTGCCAACCTGTATCTTTTACTTGGTATGTTTATTCTGTTAACGTTCAGTGTTACTGTAATGGTATCTTTTGAGTCCACCATCTTATCCTTTGGATTTGATTTGTTAGATCTATATATTCTTTTTTTTTTTTAAAGAGATAATCAACAATATTTTATTTGGGGCACTTACTCAGCATTTCACAGATCCTCAACAAGTTTTGAGGTAGGTTAAATATTAGCATCATATGTTACAAATTAAAACTCAGTCTGCCCGAGTTTTATCCCATCTCTCCCAAACCACAGCAGGAGTCCTATCATGATCAAGAATAAGATGGTCAGGTGGGCCACGGCGGCTCAGCAGGTAAGAATGCTTGCCTGCCATGCCCGAGGATCCAGGTTCAATTCCCGGTGCCTGCCCATGTAAAAAAAAAAAAAAAAAAAAAAAAATATCTATATATTCTTTTTTCTCTTTCTATCCTTTAACTTACCCTTACTGGTACTCTTCAATTCCATGCTCTTCTCCAGACCTCTCCCTCCTGTCTTTTTTTTTCCCAGCTCAGTCTGTCAGTTTTGATCCTGGGATTTCCATGATTCACAAGGCTAAACCAAGGTCTTCTGTTTCAAACCCTGAATACCAGGTCCACCCAAGTTTCTAATAATTAACAACTGCAATAAGGCATAGAAAACTATGTATATCAAATCTGCTTATAGTAGTAGCTTGGGCATGGTCTATCTGGTGTTTTGGTTTGTAAGCTGCCAGAATACAATATACCAGAAACAGACGGTTTTTAAAAAAGGGAATATATTAAGCTGCAAGTTTACAGTTCTAAGACCATGAAAATGTTCACATTAATGCAAGGCTATAAAAATATCCAAACTAAGACATTCAGAGAAAGACACGCTGGTTCAAGAAGGCTTTGAAACCTTTGAGGTTTCTCTCTCAGCTGGAAAGGTACATGGCGATGTCTGCTAGTTTTCTCCCCAGGCTTCTTTGACAGCTTCCCCAGAGGTGTTTTTCTTCTGCATCTCCAAATGTCTCTGGCTGTGTGGACTCTGTTGGTTTTGTTGGCTCTTTCCAATGGTTCCCTCTTAAAAGGCTCCAGTAAGCAACCCCACCTTGAATGAGTGGTGACACACCTTCATGGAAACAATTACAAAGATTCCACCCACCAATATTGAGTGAGGATTAAAGAACTTAGATTTTCTTGGATACACAATAGATTCAAACAGGCACACCTGGTTTCTCCCATAACTCCCATCTCCTCTGACCAGTTTTGGTTTGCTAAGGCTGCCAGAATGTAGTGCAGCAGAGATGAACTGGCTTTTATAAAGGAGATTCATTTAGTTAACAATTTACAGGTTTTCAGAGGAAGGGCAACTAGTTTTCCTCTGTCTTTCTCTTTTACGTGGTAAGGCACAAAAGGACATCTGCTGGACTTCCCTACTGGCTTCTGAATACAAACAGCTTTCCCCAGGGTGATTCCTTTCTGCATCTCTAAACCTGTGGGTTTGCATTAGCAGTCAGCTCTGAGCTCTGAGCTGAGTTGTGCTTTGCTGTGTTGAACTTCACCAAGCTGTTTTCTCTTCTGATTCTTCCTTTTAAGCCTCCAGCTAATCAAATTAAAACATCACTCATTGCATCACTTACAAGCCTCCAGCCTATCAAATTAAAATGTAACTCATTGCATCACTTACTTACTCCTCTTAGCTGCCCATAGATGTAATCAGCTGTAGATGAATTTCACATGCGGATAATTTAAGGCCACAGCAACAGAACAACTGGGCACCATCACCTGGCCAAGTTGATGCCTGAGCCTAACTACTACACCTTCTCTCACTGACCCGGGTCTTTTGGAAACTGAAGCTAGAGGGAAGTGCTAGATCACTGAATTTAAGGGGAATCTAAGGACCTTAAGAGCAGTTTAAACATCTTCACTCCAGAGCACTGCCATTACTGTGATATTTCTATGCTCTGACTGCTTCTTTCTATCGCTCTGTCAAATGTTACCCATCATTTTTATTTTCTCTGCTTTCTCATAACTTTGATTTATATGTGACTGTGGCTCATCACCTCTTGTAAGCCCATCATCTTTAGTTTTATTAAAAACTGAAAAATTGTTTCAGGTCTTTTAGTTCAAAAATAAAATTTGCTTTATCCAGCTGCCTCCCCCCCCCCCCACCAAATGTATATGTTAAAAAGTTGCGATTTCTAGGTAGTCTACCTTTTAACTGTCCTCTGTGTCCACAGGGACAGTTATATGTTACAAAACATCACGTTCACTCCTACAACCAGGGCTGTGGATGAGGCTGGGATTTATATATATATATTTTGTAAATCAGTCCATACAATGGCTATAACTCAATATAGGGTTTTCTAGTACTGAGATCTTAAATTTTTACTCAAATTTATGATTCTGTCCTATTGCTCAACTTGTACTTCCTTAGAGGGCAGCATTTTTCATCCTTATTTAGCCGCAGAGCCTTTTTCTTCTTTGCATGGAAATTTAGATTTATGGAAGCTGCACTTTAGGACATGGTTGATTACATGATCTCCAAGGAATCTTTATGCTATGCTTGTCTTTGATCCCAAGGGTAAGAATATGTTTCTTTGCCCCTTAAGAGATTACTTCAAATGTTTGAAGGTTTGAATTAAATAATTCAACAACTTCAGATTTCTAGATAATCATGTGCGATATAAAATTATAGCAATGCCCCACTACTTAGTAGAATTTGTGCTGCAAGGATCGGTCAATCGTGACACCCTTTCTCCCCCCGCAGAATGGTCATACCCTTTCAGCCCATCCCTAGGACATGTCCCATAGGACTGAGCTCACCATACCTGTGGACAGAACTCGCTTATGCCCTAGTTGACATCTTTTGCCTTGAGGAATATATTTATCAGGCAGTTCTCTCAGGGGTCAGTAGCAGCAACTTAAGTTGACTCAAGACGTTGATTGCCCCAATAGGAAAATACAGGATAAGAATATTCCTTGAAACCTTAGAGCTTCTCAGATTCTGTACCCACAGATGCACTATAATTGAATGTGGTATTATGTCAATCTGAGTGGCTGTTTCCTCTTTTTCTCCAGTGTTTGGGGGTCCCTGTGCACATGAACCTCAGGAATAGCTTAGCAATGCCTGACCACTGGAAATCGTGGTTCACCATTCTTTTCCATGCTTGCTGAAAGCATCTAAGACCCTCACCAGAGATCCAGGACCTCAGAGATACATAGAACACTAGTGTTGGAAGAGACCTTGGAGACATGGTTCAGTGATTTTTCTACTGCTCCTCAGAGGTCTCAGATTTCATGGAATTGTGTGAAGACGACACAGGGAGATGTGAAGGGGAAGCTGAGCAAGTGGGGTGCTGCAATTTCAGTCCCTGCTTAGACAAGGCAACAATTCTTTTAACTCTGGTAAACAATGAGATGCTTAATTTCCTTTTGTCAGGTAATGCGGTTCCACGGTTAAATAGAGGTTTGCATACACCTGATCTACCAAAGTCTCTTCATTTGACATAAGAGAAAATTGAAGATCAGAGAGGAAGTAAACATTCCCTCCCAAACTTATATCAGTGGGGCTTCATTACTAGCATCCATTTGATGCCTCAGGGAAATACAAACCAGAACAAACAAAGTCATGGTTGGGGCCATAGGGCTGAGAGATTTGCTACAGCAAAAAAGTCTAGGCCGCAATGCTTCCCTACTCACCCTCTCCCTTGCTGTACTTCCTCTTTCCATATTATCTTCCCAAGTGCTTCTTATTACCAGCATCTTTATCTCTGACCTCATCAGCTGAGACAACCTCCTCAAAGGAGGCTGAGCCCATTCTCCATCCATTCTCTGAACACTTGGTTACTCAACTGCAGGTGTGTCAGGAGAGTCATATCTCTATGGGTTCCTTGACCTGGAAATATCTGTTAGCAATTATTGCAACCCTCAGCATAGTATGCATTCACATGCCTGTTTTATAGAAGACAAAAGTGAAGCTTTGAGAAGATAAATTACTTGTCCAAAAGGTCATGCAGGTAAAATTTAAATTAAGTTCACAAATTTAGAAAACACATTCAACAGTAGTGGGTATATATTTTGTCCTCCAATGTAATATAATCATAGGACTTACTAATATTATCTCCTAGGGAAAGAGCTAGTCCTTTCTCTGCTGTAAGGGATGTCCATGAAACATTGTTCATATTTTCTTCTATTTGCTGAGCAGGCCAAAGGAAAATTCTGCTGTGGGATCTGAAAACCATAGAAAATACAAATTATCTCTTCTTCTTCCTGCTGATTTTATGCATATGCTGAAAGGCAACCCGGGAACAACAACCCCTCCTCAAGCATGTAGTAGGGTCAGACTTTGTGCCCAATTTTTTTTTTTTTTTTTGGCATGGGCAGGCTCAGGAAATTGAACCTGGGTCTCCGGCATGGCGAGCAAGAACTCTGCCTGCTGAGCCACGATGGCCCGCCCTGTGACGAATTTTATCCAGCTCAACTGGGTGAAGTTCAGAGGTTGCAGCCTCACAAATCTTCCAGGTAGCTGACTGTTTTGTCTTCTTGCCCAGACAACCCAATTAAGATCACCTTGTTTCCAAATACTTGAGTTCTCAGATCCAGTAGAATCCTTCAGTTGTTTTAACACCTTGTGGGTATCAACCAAGAGAATGTTACTGTACAAAGGTGATAAATGAAAGACAGAGAAAGCCTTTTTAAACAATTTACTGCGATGCCTTAGCTGTCTTTAGTGGGGTTGGATGGGGGCCAGGCTTGCCTGAAAATCACAGATTAATGAGTGCGACCAGATTTGAAATTTCTGGGAGAAACTACCTCCTTCCAGAAAGAGCCCTTGGAGGGCCAGTATATATTTTTACTCTCTCTAAATAAGAAAACAATGTGTCTGGAGTGTAAGTACTCAGAAGGGTAAGTGGAAAACCCCAAATGATATTATTTCACATGCTCCTCTGTGTGCTCTTCCAGAAATGAAGATTGCCACCTCTGTGCCACTTTAACTAGGACCAGAGAGAGACAGAGAGAATCCAAACCTACTTTGACACATTACAGAGGAAGAAACAGACTTGAGGGGTTGCATGTCCCCACATCTCACTGTAGGTTCTGAATAAATCTTTATTGAATGACGATTATATAGAATTTTTTTCCAGCTTCCGTTTCATCGTTTAGATGCACAGGCTGTTGGGAGAAGTAAAAATATCTCTTTGTTAGGTAAGTCTTTTATTTTCCTTCATCTCATCTCATCCTATCTCTCCACTGACCTTTGAATGTTCCTTTATATAATTTCCAAGAACCCAAGAAGGGAAACCATTTTTATGGATTCTGGAAAAAGTCTAATGAATAAGGCCATTTTCCCTAAGTGATCCTGCATCAGAGAAGGGATGATTGTATCTGAAGTGGTGTTCAAAGGTGATATAAGGTAGAAGATGAACGTAGACTCTGTGGCCAGATTTCCTGCACCCAAATCCTCCACTACCAGCTGACAATCTTTTCCTTAAATTTAAGTTAAAATCTCAAGAGAATACTCAAGTGTCTATCAACTGAAGAGTGCATAAAAATATGTGGTCTCTCTCTATATATATAAATAGAATATTGTGTATATATAAATGGAATATTATCAGCATGAAAAAAGAATGACGTTCTGATACATGAGACAACAGAATCCTGAAGACATCATGTTGAGTGAAATAAGCCAGACGTAAGAGAAGAAATATTGTTCAGTCTCATGGATATGAAATAACACGAATAAGCCAACTCGTAGAATCAAAATCTGAATATAGGTTACCAGGGGACAGGAAGGAGATAAGGAATGGGAAGTTAAGGCTTAAAACGTACAGCATTGTTATTTGGAACCATGGAAATGTTTTGGTAATGGATGGTGGTGTTGGTAGCACAACATTGCGAATGTAATCAAGAGCACTGAATTATATATATGAGTGTGGTTTAAAGGGGAAATATTAGTTTGTATATATGGTAAAGGGTGCTTTTTTTTTTTTTTTTTAGTGCATGGAATGGCACACAGTGAACCCTAAGTTAAACCATGGACTATACTTAATAGTACCAATATAAAAATGTGCCTTTATCAATGGTAACAAATGTTCCACACTAATACACGGTGTTAATAACAGGGTGGTGTATGCATGATTGTTCTGTAAAACCACAACTTCTCCAATAAAGAAAAAAACTTTCCGAGAGTGATAATGTTCTGTTTAAAATCACTGTCTAGACCTGGAGCATCTCATGACTCTTGACTCTAATCATGTACTGAAGAATCCCTGGGTCAGGGCCCACCTCCTAGTCTGCTAATCTGAAGGGCAAGGTCAAGTGCTAGAATAATATGCTATATAAAAAAGGGATATACGGGGAAGTATGGGACTATGGTAGAAGTATGAAGGAGACTGGGACCCAATCCTTTATTTATTAAAATGGTGTAATCAGGGTACTTCTATAATGCACTTATGAGCCCCTTTTCATTAGCATTGCATAAGTATGGACTTCTCTGAACTTGAATGGAAAACCAACTTAAACCAGCAAAAATAGAAAGAGAATTTATTATGGGATCTCAATGTGTCTTAAGGAAGCAAGAAAGATTGTTTTGGCTGCCCTTCAGCAGAACTGGAAGTAGGAACTGGGAACTGTCTGGACTCTTCCTTGGTCTTTTATTGTAAATTCCCTTTGAACAACTCTCCACATTTGTCTTTATTGACTTCTCTACCTTGGACAATCTGTTATCCTATTTTGAGTCTCATTTACATGTCCAGCTTCATAATGCCAGAGGAAAATCTGTATTAATCTAATAGGGATCAAGTGCTTATTATTGAACCAATTTAACTAAAGGCAGGGTGGTAGGCCATTTTAATACGAATAGTTGTTTCCATCTAGAGGGGAAAGGAGGATTAACTTCTCCATAAAAACAAAGTTAGTTATAGAGTGTCACTGAGCACAAAACATCAGATTCAATACGAAAGACATTTTTGAATTTCTGGTTGACCAAGATGGCAGCATAAGACAGTTCAGGGTGCTTTTCCTCTACAGAATCTTGAAACAATTAGCAAAAATGGGCTGAGCCATCTTCCTCAAAATGAGAAAACAAAGTGCTACAGTAACTTGGCAAGTGCTATAGTGAGAAAATGCAGCTTTTAAAAAAATGATAGGAGAAGCTTGAACCATGCTTGCTTACCCCTCATCACCATCCCTGGTGCAGTGTGGAGCCAGCATGCATTCCTATTATGGCTCCCTGGCCCTACTCTGAAAGGAGCAGAGTAACCCCTATGAACATACTTGGTGTGCCTGTATGTCAGTGCCAATTTTTCAGGTGGCCTGATAGACTAAAGTCAGAAAACTGTCTCTGGCTCACCTTCCCTGAATTTTCCTTGAGGCAAAAGCAGTTTGCAGATATTTAAAGCAGTATAAGAAGTAATTAAGTCAAAGTGGCCTGGGGCAAAGGATTACCAGTTTAAGACATACCTTAGACCACCCAGGAGAAGGGGTAGAAGATCATTTTCATAGGGAGCAGAGAGAATATTTGGATTCCTGTAGATGAAGAAATTCCTAAGGCCAGTACCTGGAACAAACCTAGGCGAATTCTACAAGAAATGATTTACAATTCAACCCAATCTTAGTAAAAATTCCAAAGACTTTTTTACAGAAATGACAAAACCAATCATCAAATTTCTATGCCCCAAATAACCATAGCCATCTTGAAAAGGAAGAACAGAGTAGTTGCAACATTCACGCTTCTTGATTTTAAAACTTACAATGCTACAGTAATTAAAATGGCATGGTATGGTACAAGGACAGGCATATAGACCAATGGATTTGAATGGCAATTTCAGAAATAAACCCTCTTATCAATGGCAAATTGATAGTTAACAAGAGTGCCAAGTCCACTCAATGGAGAAAGAATAGTCTTTTTAACAAATGGTGCTGGGAAAATTGGAATCCACATGCAAAAGAATGAAAATGGATCACTTACTTCACACCATATATAAAAATTAACTCAAAATGGGATGGATCAAATACCTGAATTAGATGTATAAAACTCCTGGAAGAAAACAGGGAAGTATTTTCGGAACCTTGTGTATGACAATTTTTTTTAGACTTTATGCCAAAAGCATGAAGAACAAAAGAAAAATTAGATAAATGAGGTTTTATCAAAATTAAAAACTTTTGTAAATCAAAGGACATGATCATAAAAGTCAAAAGATAACTAATAGAGTAGGGGAAAATATTTGGAAACCACATCTCTGATAAGGGTTCAATATCCAGAATATATAAAGAAATTCTATCACTCAACAACAAAAAGACAAACAATCCAATGAAAAAAGATAATAGCACGTAACTCAAGAGTGACGTGCTATTATCTTTATTTTAGGTGCTAGGAAACTTATGATCTGAGAACTTAAAACATTTGTACAAGAACTAACAACAATAGTTATAATAAAGAATAGTTATTTCTTTAAAGAACATATACAGATGAACATTAGCACATGAAAAGATGCTCAACATCTTATATATTAGGGAAATGAAAATCAAAACCACAATGAGATACTGTTTCATACCCACTAGAATTGCTACTATTCAGAAGAACAGAAAATAACAAGTGTTGGAGAAGATGTAGAAAAGTAGGAACACTTATTCATTGTTCAAGGGAATGTAAAATGGTACAGTTGCTGTGGAAAACAATTTGGTAGTTTCTCATAAAGTACAGAATTGCCATTTGACCTGGATTTCCCACTTCTCAGTATATATTCAAAATAATTGAAAGCAGGGACTCAAACAGGAATGTTCACACTGTTGGTCATAGAGACATTATTCACAATTGCCAGAAGATGGAAGCAACCCAGTGTCCATCAGCAGATAAATGGATAAATAAAATATGGTATATACACACAATGGAATATTATTCACCTGTAAAAAAGGAATGAAATTATGATGCATATGACTGCATGGATGAACATTGAATGCATCACGTTAAGTGAACTAAGCCAGACACAAGAGGACAGATATTGTATGGTCTCACTGATATGAAATAATTATTATACTCAAATTGTTGCAGTCAGAAACTATGCTACAGGTTATCAGTGGCTGGGATTGGGGGTTAATGAATTGGGAGATAATGCTTAATTGGTACAGAGTCTCTATTTGCAGTGATGGAAAAGTTTTGGTAATGGATCGTAGTACAACATTGTGACTGTAATTAATACCATAAAATTATATATTGAATGTGATTAAAATGGGGGGGTTGATTTTAGGTTGTATATATGTTACTAATATAAATATTTTTTAAATCCATAAGATTGTTCAACACAGTGAATCCTAATGTAAACTATGAACAATAGTTAATAGTTTATTTAAAATAATATTTTTTATTGATTGCAACAAAGGGACCGCAGTAATGTAGTGTTATTAATAGGGAAAACTGTGTTTGTGGGACTGGGGTGGTATATGGGAGCTTTGTATTTTCTGCTTGATTTTTTGGTAAACCTAGTTTTTTTAATTTGTAAAGACATCTCTTGGTTATCCTTGACCATGCAGGATGCAGGTAAGCACTTCCCCAGTTAATACTCAAGTTCATTTTATTTATTTTCCTTTTATCTTGAATGCAAAGAATTGAATTATTTTTCTTCCTCAGTTCATTGCCCTTCACTCTCATTGGTGTATCCTTTATTTCATACTTTTCAGTGTCCATCATATTGTGGTAAAGACCCAGGGTTAATATTGAAAATGAGAGAAAGAGAAGGGAAGAAAACAGTCTATATTCAGCACTTAGTTTGTGCTAGAGGATTTCTTGACACCTTGTTTAATTTACAACATCTTCTTGAGTTATGTGCTATTATCTTTATTTTAGGTGCTAGGAAACTTATGATCTGAGAACTTAAAACATTTGTACAAGAACTAACAGCAAATCTAGTTGTAGAATCAAGATGAAGATATAAAACTAATTCTAAAATTCACAGATGTACTGTACATTCTGAGAACTGTAAGCTCTGGGAATACTCTCAATCATGAGGAAATACTTTTTCTTACTTTCAAAGGGCTAATTTTATATTTAACTACATCTTTCTTATTTGCCTTACAGAGTTGCTGTGAGGCCCAGATGAGACAACATACGTGCCATAAAAGTTCTTTCAAAAGCAATTATTGGGAGCTCACCTATGCAGACTCTGGTCTTGGGGGTGGGTTCAGCCATGAAGTAAATAATGACCCTGTGCGACAGTTGATTATTTTCTCCTCTCACCAAATATTTTGCAGGGAATGTATTTTCATTCACTGAAAATGTTTCACCAGTGTTTCACCAGCCTCCTTATCTTTGGTCTCTGAGTTTGCTGTCCCTGGAAACAGGATGCTTGATAGGGGAACCATCAGTGAGGCAGGCAATAGAGACAAGGAAGAGAAACAATGCGCCATGTCTTTCAGAATCTAGAGTTGGTCCTTGGGAGACATTCTCAAAGGTAATGTGGTTTCACTCATCTTGAAGATATCAGAGAAACATTTAAGCAGGAATAACAAAACCACTCAGTGACCAAGTAGAAGGCAATTTGCATATTCCTTTGTTCTGGACTAAGCAAGAAGGAAGGTCTCCAGAATAGAGAAGAGGATCTGTTTCTCAAGTGCCTTCTTACCCCAGCCATTTTGAGTCTCAATTTTGTGTTATACAATTCTCCATGCATATTATTGTGGTCAGTCACTCACACATTAAAAGAAAAAAAGACTACTTAGCATAATCTACAAGGATTTCTGGATATAATATTTGACACAGAGAGGAAGCCAATATTGACAGGAGGACAAAGAAGAGAGAAAGGACGGGAAAGTCAATCGTGAGTGCAAAGGGTAATGCAATGGAATGAGATAAACTCAAAACCCCTTAAACCCCCAAGATTCTTTAAGTTATGATGTCAGAGAGTAGCGTGAGACTGCTGGGTGCTTAGGAAGCAGGGGATGAGAAGTGGGAGATGGGGAGAAGAAAGTACCATGGGCTTGGTGGAAACACATTTCACAGCATTCATGGTTTTGTCTGTGTGCCTGGTGGTACCTTTCTACCTTCTCTCTGTTCTCAGGTAGAAGTTGGGTATAATGCAGGTGCCTATTAGGATTTTTTTTTTTAATAGGGAAGGGGAGAAGATAGATCAAGATGAGAGACTATCTCACTTAGCTTTATATGCTCTGTGACACCTGGAATCTACCAGTGATCTTTTTAAAGGCAGATTTTACATCCTTGTTTCTCAGACTGTAGATAAGAGGGTTCAGCATGGGGATGACTACAGAGTAGAAGACAGACACGACCTTGTCTTCCTCCAGAGATTTGCCAGAGCCACTCCTTATATACATGAAGATGAGGGTCCCAAAGAAAAGGGCCACAGCAGTGAGGTGGGAGGTGCACGTGGAGAAAGTCTTGGCTCTGCCACCTGAAGACTTCATCTTCAAGATGGCTTTGATGATGAGCAAGTAGGAAATCAGAATGACCAAGGCATTGGCTAAGATCACAAAGTTGCCAAAGAAGACAATGACAATCTCAATGTGTGTTGTGTCACTGCATGCGAGCTTCAGCAGGGGTGGGAGGTCACAGAAGAAGAAGTTGATCTGATTGTCGTTGCAGAAGGAGAGGGTAAAGGTGCACGTGGTACGCAGGATGGCCCCGGAAACCCCACAGACATAGGCTCCTGCCACCAAACTCCAGCAGATTCGGGGATTCATGGTCACGGTATAGAGCAATGGGTTGCTAATGGCAACAAAGCGGTCATAGGCCATCACCGCTAGTAGGAAACACTCTGTGCCTGCACAAATGGTGAAGAAAAAGAACTGGACAGCACAGTGGCCATAAGATATGGCTGTCTTGCCTGCAGCCAGAGTGGCCAGGATCTGAGGGGTGATGACAGAGGCGTAGCAGACATCCATCAGAGAGAGGTGGCAGAGGAAGAAGTACATGGGTGTGTGAAGACGGATGTCCAGTTGAATCAGAATGACCATCACCATGTTCCCCAGTAAAGTGACGAGATAGAAACTCAGAAACACCAGGAAGAGGGGAACCTCTAACCTGGGGTGGTCAGTAAAGCCCACGAGAATGAACTCAGTTACTGTGGTGAGATTATACTTGGCCATTTATTCAGTGTGGACTCTTGGTGTCAGGATGAAAATGACATTTGAAAAAAACCCAGAAATGAAGGAGAGAGTCTTTATCTCTGTGGTAGAAGTTAGATTTTTACTTCTGGGCCAACATATAGAGCTCATTTTCCAGAAATCCTGTATGTGGCTGATTCTACTTGGGCATATTTACTCTTCACTTGCACTTTATGTAGCTGAGCCTTTGGGCTAATGTTTCTGATTCAAATGAATTCTGGTTCAAAATTTGAGATTTTCTATGAAGATAAGAGACACACATACTCTCAGGTTTGGAAGGGACCTAGACAGAATCTGTTCTACTCCCCATCTGATGCTGGAGTCTCCTCTGTGGCATAAAATAATTTAAATAAAATCTATTGAAGATGATGGCAGAGGTGATAAAGATAAAAGTGGAGAGAAAGACTCTCCAGCCCAGTTGCTGGGTAAATCTCCATCTTTGGGCAGTTTCCCCTGCTAATTCTCTTTATAGACCTGAATTTTTTCTTCTTCTGTACCTACTACAACTTCCCTTAGCTTTATCCCTTTTAGACACCCCCAACAATTATGATTCCTTCTTCTCATAGAACATTTCCGGAAGTTGGAAGATGATGAATCTGCTCTTCATGTTGACTATTCCCTTACATTGCATATTAATATATTTTCTTCTCATTATATAATTATTCAGGCAAATCATAAAAAATTGCTTAGACAGATGCATTAAATGAAAAGTAAAAAGTCTTTCGCTCCACTTTTATCTTTATCACCCCTGCCATCATCTTCAATAGACTTAACTTAAAATTATTTTATTTATAACACCATGGTTACAAATAATATGTTCAAATTTGTGGCCTTGCTACCTATTTTATATTTGGGTGACCTTGGAGCTTGGCCTTTGTGCCTCAGTTTCCTTTGCCATAACAGAAAAATATGGCTACATCACCATAGGGCTATTTTGAGTGGTAAATAAATGTATAACTGCAAAGGGCATATAGTTGCTCCTGGCACACAGAGCTAAATAATGTTAGCTATTATTATTGTTATTATCATCATCAATTTTAGATAGTATTTATTGACTTCCTGTTCTGAAAGAGAATGAGTTTCACTTCACATAAACTTTATTTTATTGCTGTCTTTAGATCTTCTGTGGGTTATCTTTGTCCCTTTAAATAATGCATTTGCATCTCTATTCTTTCTTTGAATAATTGAGTAAGTAAATCTGGATTCTCACTGAGTAAGATGAAGAATTTATTCTCCTGTTCTTTCTTTTATCCTCCTCTCTGCCCCATTTAGAAAAAATCTCCAGGCTTTTATCTCATTCATTTAGCAATACCTTCTATTCTAGTTGTCTTCTATACTTTGTCTATGGATAGATTCTGAGAACAGTAAGTGGTGCTTCTCTATTAGGATTACATGCATGCCATTTACTGCAAGACTAAATAGAGTTATTGGATGTGTAGAGAAGGAAATGCCACTAAGCATCAAGGAGAAGCTTTCAAGCATCAAAATGTTTTCTTTTTGATGTTTTCTTATATTCTACTAATTGCTTCTTTTCTTATATTCTACTAATTGCTTCTAATTGCTCAGAATCCTTGTGCCATAGTTGAGTTTGCTTTGTCTTTCAGTCATGACACAGATTTGAGACACATTATATTACTCCATACTTTTGCCACTGATTGTGTTCCAAGCCCACCTAGGGTCCTGCTAAAAGGCCTAAAGTCCAAGTGACTCTTGGGATCTGTTGCTCAGAAGCCCAGATTCATGTGTCCTTTCTTCAAAGGCATCTCTACTGTCCCAGGAACTTCCACTGACAATATTTTATGGATTCCTCACAACAACCCTATGAGACAGGTGATACTAGTCTTATTGGAGAATGAGAAACTGGAACCATACAAGTAAAGGTTTTTTCCTTGACTTCAATGTGTGTGAGTGGTGGATTCAGTGTCTACCTCAAAGCCTTCTGATTCCATCACTCTGTACTGCTTCTCCTGGACCTGGCACATCCCCAATCCCCCCAGGTTGGAATTTGCAAATTCAGAGTTCTTGACTCTAAAGCCAAATCCATGCATATCAATACATGTCATCTAGACACCTTGGTGAATAATCCATCAATATCAAAGTTAGATTCTTAAGACACTCAGTGCTTCATAGCACAATGAGGAATTTTCTCTGCTGTAGCAACATGGGATGACCATTTTAAATAAAATCTATAATGATACAAATGCCTTTTTCTAGTACCTCTTTATACTTTCTTTTATACATTTTTATGTCCATAAATGCCTGTGATTTCCTCCACATCCTTGTGAAGTGACAGGATTGATACTTTCATTATATTAGAGATAACTTCCCCCAGAGAGGTCAATGCCTTGTGCAAATGTCAGAGAATTTGTTGTTTGCAGACCTGGAAATAGTAGATTCCCTGGTTTCCGCAAATAGTTATTCTACTGTCTTCCCACCTGAGGTCTAGTTCTTCTGGGATCTGGCAGTGAGAGGCTCTTAACTTGTGACAAAGCCCCAAACCAGCCCAGGCGTCTGTAGAATAATCATGATTGCTTTAGCTACTGTGTGGGTGGAGGGAGAAAACTTCGTGCCAAGCCTAGAAGAAGCTGCTCTTGGGTCAGGGCCTTCTACCAACTCTAATCAGTCGTCACTAGTGGAACGGGGACATGGCACATGCAATGTGGCTCCTTAGGGCTGTTTCCCCCCACCCGCCTCTGTTTCCCCACTCCAGCACAGAGTTGGGGGGATGAGTTAGCTTCTTTGGAAGGTTGTCCGGGTATGGTCAAGCCCCATGATTGCCAGGATTGAACAGGCCCTAACTAGCTAGGTAAGCTTTGAAAGTTTACCGTCCCTTCTTGGGTTTCGGTTTCTTTTCTGAAAAATGGTGGGACTAGAGTATGTGATCATTAAAGTTCCTTTGTCTCTCAAAGTCTATGATTTGTACATTTAGGTATATGATCTAAATGAGACTCTTAAAAGATTTTCCTAATATCTGCACTATCAGAAACAAACTTACTTTCTTGCTAATAATTAGTACATAAGACTCACAGGCACTATTTCAAGTGATTTATAGTTACTTAAAATGATCTTAGGGGTCTTAGGTCCAGAATTGAGTTAATCATATCCTTCAGTTTCTGAAAAACCATCACCATTGATCAGGGTAAGGTCCTTTATTTTATTTTATTTTATTATTTTCCCTCCACCTTTCTATCCCTACTCTTTCCCCTGCTCCCCATTAGTGTGTTCTCCAGTGTATTCAATATATACATATTTATCTAATGATATCTATCTATCTACCTACCTACCTATCTTTCCATGTTTATTCCTTTCATGTTTATTAGGAATATGCATATCTTTAAAAATATCTACTGTTTTAAAATTTACATACATGATATTATGCTATAAAATCAATTTTGCCTCTTCTTAATACAACCTTTATTTTTGCAATTTGTCCATGTTATGCAGGTAAATCTAGTTTTGTTATTTCTGATTTTGTTATCGTCTTTCTTGGTATACTTATATCACATTTTCCTTATCCATTCCACTAAGGACTTGACTTCTTTGCAAATATGATCTTATTTAACGCTGTAAACAACCTTTTAAAAGCAGTGTTATGACCTTACTTTTACCAATGAGGAATTTGAAACTTTAGGAGGCCAACTTGAATGACGTCACCCAGTTTAAAAAATAGAAGAGTTGGGTTCTGAACCCTAATTGTTAAATTGTAAATTCTGCATTCTTAACAGGTATGCTTTGCTGCCTCCCTACATTCTACTACATCTTTATTATTTACGGAAACAAAGAAATTGACTGGTAGCTCCTTCCTCCTTTTCAAATCATGAGAACTGGGCTAATTTCAATACCTTTTGTGACATCTAAATCTGAAGTTGTCCTGATTATGCCACCCCATTTTCTGTCCACCTCACAGCTAGGTCCTGAGGTTCTCTTTGGTTTAGGGACAAGAGCATCCAACACACACCCGGAGATTTAGTTGCATATTATTGGGAGGCAGAAGTAGCCACACTGGGTTTGTGCTACACGCATGCCAGGCCCTCTCATACTTTACCTCTAAATTTCCAGAAAACCTGAAAATGCTTCTGAATCAGCAAACTGAAGCTCAGATAAATCAATGAAGGTTCTCAACTTGCCATACACCTAGGAAGAAACAGAATAAACATTTTACCCAGGGCTTTCTAACTTCCAATTCTGTGCTTTTCCCACCACATTATGCTGCTGTCTTAGGGGAAAGGAATTACCATTTCTGTAGACCTATCTCCAAACCTTAAAAATCACAAAGCCTCTCTAAAACCATTAAGCAAACACTCAATTCCGTGGTTCTGAGAAGAGGGTAAAGATGGATTTTGAAGTTTTTTTCCTGGTTCATGTCTTTTCTTCTTCTTCCTTCTTTTTGGGTTGAATCAGACTTAGTTTTGCTATGGTAGGACCCTGCGAAAATGACTTAATCAGTAAGAACATCAGTTTTCTCAATAAACAAAATGGGAATATAGCACTATTTGAAAATTTAGACTGCACTTTTGCCTAATGTAGTAGAGTTTGCTCACACAGAAGGGCATATTCCAGAATATTTTCCAGGAGGAAAATAATGCCCTGGGTTTTGTAAGATCTTGTTTAAACAGAGGGTTTAGGATGCCAACAGGTTGGATTGTACCCAGAGTAGAAGGCAGCAAAAGTCATTATGAATTCAGATTGGATTGAAAGAGAGAAAGCAAAGTTTTCTGACCAGTAAATACTTTTAAGACCTAGAAACATTTATGGGTGGACATTACTCCTTATAACATTTATGTTTATAATATGTAACATAGCAGAAAAAGACATCTCTGGAGGGGAAAAAAGAGACAATTTTTCTTAGGAGGGACCCTTGAGAAAGGAACTGGCCCTTCAACTTTGTGCTTACCTTTAACTTGGAAACTTTCACAATACTCTTCCTTCTCTTCCTTCCAAAGTTTGAACTTGGGGAAAGTGAAGGAGCTCAATGAAGTTAACTCTCTCCACCTTACCAGGCTCAAGATTAGGTAGTCTGAAAATATTATTGTCAACATTTATTGAGCTCTTGCCCTGAGTCAGCTACTGTGCTAAGCCTTAACTTTATTTCATATTAACCTCACACTAATATTATAAACATTATTATAAAGTGAGAAAACTGAGGCTTAGAAGCTATTCAATGTTTGCTTGAGGCTTTGCAGCTACAAAGAGAAGATGCTTAGATCCAAATCCTGGTCTCCCTGACCCCAGAGTTAGGGTGCTGAGCCATTGTGCTGTGCTGCATTTCCTAATACTGATAACCATTTATTGAGCATCTACTACATGCCAAACATGTTGTCACACATTCTATAAACATTACCTCATATATATTTTTTGCAATGATCTCATTATAAAGGTTCATTGCCGGGGAAGAAATTAAGACTGAATGTCTAAGTAATATGCTTACAGGCCCATTACTAGTATGAAAAAACCCAAATACAAACTCAGATCTATGTGACTTCAAAGCCAGAATGCTAGTACAAAGGCTTAATCCCATCCCCATACAAATATGGTAAATACCATAGTTTATAAGGAAATCTCTGTTACAGGTTCCCCAGTCTAGCCTATGTCCCCCTTAAATGTTCTGAAATTTACCTAATGACATAAAGGTCCAAAGAGACTGTAGCTTTAGATTTCTGAAAAATATGATGCAGTCTTACTTGAGTATTTCATACAAGAGCTGAATTCCCAGTCTGGACTCAGTCCCATTGGGTGACAAGTTCTGATGACAGCAATCAGATTCTTTGCTGGGTTTCACCTTCCTTAGTTTGCATGGACCTCATTTCCAAGTGGGTAACAGTCCAAGGTTACCAGGGTGACCATTTTACGTCTTAATTACCTGATGGAATCATCCAGTTGGATTCATCTTGGGTTTGGAATCAAACCAGTCTAAGGTTATTTTAGCAACCTGTAGAAAGCAGGTAAGATTTCCCAAGTAGCTCGATATGGTTGACTGGGAGATTTTAGGTTTTCTTCTAAGTAAGCAAACCAGTGGGACATTTTAAATGCTTCGGGGGATGGTTTTGTGGGAGAGGTGCTACAAAATCAATGTTTGTCTCTGAACCATCAATCAGAGCCTTGAGGGGGGTGGGGAGGGCCAGGGCTCCTGGGAAAAGCCAGCTCTGTCAGGGAGGACACACGTCCACTGGGGCTCATTATCTCATCTTCTCTTTGCATCTGAGAGAATAAAAACAAATCATGCGGCAAATCGTGGCAACCCCAAAGGCTTGTTAGCCTCAGAGCTCATCTGTGGCTTCTGCAGGGAATGAATGTGATTCCTCTTTGCCCTTCCTGTGAGCTGGTGTTCTGCAGCTAGTCATTTGTGGCCCCACGACTCAGGTGTGAGGGTCCTGGTGAAGCCATGCGCATATTTAGTCCTGAGATTGAGTCCCCGCTCAGAGGCCAAAGTCCAGCCGCATTGTCTGCTCAGAATTTCATAAGGAAGGAAGCTTCTCGGTTCAGGAAGGAATGAGGCTGGAGGGATCTAAACAGATTTCATTTGAATCTTCAGCTCGAGTGGCTTGTTAGCGACCCCATTTCAGGGTTTCTATGGGCAGCTTCCTCTGACTACTCCAACTCTCATCCCTCTCCTGGTCTCTGAAACCCACAATCCCTTTATTAGAACCATACAATAGGGCACTTAATTTCACTAGTTTTACTCCTAATAACGTGTGTCTTACTTCAGTGGAATCGCCTTTCTGTCCTGTAGGTTTTTTTTTTTTTTCTAAAGAGAGAGGGAGGAAAGGAAGGAAAGACAGAGAAGGAAGGAAGGGAGGAAGAAAGGGAAACATTTTTAAACATTTTCTTGTTTTATTATATTTTGTTTGTTTGTTTGTTTTTTACATGGGCTGGGGCCGGGAATCGAACCGGGGTCCTCCGGCACGGCAGGCAAGCACTCTTGCCCGCTGAGCCACCGCGGCCCGCCTGTCCTGTAGGTTTTTAAATCAATTTATTGTTGTAGTATTTAAGCTCTTTTAGCAGAAAGGGGTCCCAGAGAGACCACGTGTCCCTACTTATTCCCAAGTAAAATGGCTGGAATAGAACCCTATGATAATCAGCAAGTGATCAGCCTAGCCAGGGAGGTTTTTATCATTGCAGATGCCAGATGATGCAGACACATAATACAAAGAAGGGAGGCAGGGCAGAAGATCAGGGTTTCTGAAGCACAAAGAATTGCAGCTTCCAATGTATTTTGACAATATTAGTATCATTTCCTGTAATTAAATATAGATGGAAATAACTGCATGGTAAGAGTATGTGTACTGGATTGTAAATATTTCCTGGAGCGGTACAGAGGGTAGTCTGACAATTGGGATGGGGCAGAGGGAAGGAACTGTGCCAGCAATGAGACTATTCTATCAAACATCACCTGGGGAACTTGTGGTGTTGCGTTGCATGATATTCATTATCCCTCCATGCTTTTTTGATAGATAGGGAGGATCTGGAGTGCTTTGATGTATTATTATATATTGTTGTTTTTGTTGTTAATATGTAAGCATCATGAATGGAACTTCAGTTTGAACTTTTAGGGAAGAGATGTGTCTGAGTTTGGGCCTCTTAAAAGGAGAGTCTAGACAGGGGTTTTTGTGTAACTGATTCATTAAGGGAGTGCTCACAGAAGAAGCCTGTAAGGAAATTTAGGAATATGGAAGGGACTTAAGCAAAAGTTTAGTTACAGCTAGAATCTAGTTTGGAGGGATGTGTGACCTCTGAGCCATTTCTGCATCCCTTGGCTGAAAGCAATTCTCCAGAGAAGGGTAAGTGCCCTGAGCAGCCAACACTCAGAGCAGCTGTGCATGGGTGTGCTGTTCCAGTAACCAGGACCCTTGAAGAAGCTCTTTTTTCCTGTCCTGTTGACATCTTGTGCTTCTGAAGGCCACAGTGTGGAGTAGAGCCAGCACAGGAATTAAAAAGGGGAGTCAGAAAGATTGTGGTCTGATGACATCATTTGGATTCCTCAAGTTACCCTCATCCAGGAGTTTTCAGTCACTTGAGTCAATACATTTAATCTTTCATTTCTTAAATTATGTATCTAACAACTCAAATTAAAAATAGTGCTGATACCAACTCTGAGATACTTATTGCTTTATATGTCAATATAAGCATTAAAACTTTCTACTAGAATATATGCCAAACTGTTAAAAGGAGTATCACTGGATGCAATAAAAAGGACATTATTTCGTAATTGTTCATAAAATTTGGCTCGGGATTTTTTTTAGGAGAGTTATATATTACCAGAAAGAAAATATGTAACAAAAGGAAGGATAAGTGGATGAATACAGTCTAGAAAATCTGGAAAAGCATTTTTGGAAGCACAGAGAATTGCAGTTTCCAATGCATTTTGACAATATTAGTATCATTTCCTGTAATTAAATATAGATTGAAACTTTTAAATTTTAACTTTTTCATGTTGGAAAGGGCTGTCAATAATATGAGATAGGGAAATGGAAAAAGGATAGTATGGGGGAAGGCAGTTAACTTGCTTGATATAAAAGCTTACTATAAGACTTTAATAATTGAAACAGTGTTTTTCAGGCATGAGAATAAATGGATGTATTGGTAGAACAAATTGTACATCTAAGAAACATACTTAAGTACATATGAGAAACTAGTATTTAATAAAGGTGATATTTTATATTAGTGGAGAAAGAAACATTTATGAAGTCACTGGTGGTGGGACAATTGGTGAACCATTTAGGAAAAGATCATTTCAACTTGTATTTCACAGCTTACATCAAAACAAATGTCAGATATATCAAAAGTGATGAGAAAAAGTATATATGACTCTTTGTTAGCTGCTGGGATGGGAAATGTATTTTTTAGGTCTAAAAACACAGAATAAAACTGTAAAAGGCATATGTATTTTCTACATAAAATGCTAATTCCACATATCAATAAAAACATGTAAATAATAGAAAAAGCTAATAAAATAGTAAAAAGATTTTTTTTGTTTACCAAGATAACATTCTAACTTATTTATTTATTTATGTTTTTAATTGTGGAAAATAACATGCAAAAAAGCAATAAATTTCAAAGCACATTGCAACAATTAGTTATAGAACTGATTTCAGAGTTTGATATAGGTTACTGTTCCACAATTTTAGGTCTTTTCTCTGGCTGCTCTAAGACACTAGAGACTAAAAGAAATATCAATATAACGATTCAGCACTCATACTCTTTTTTAAATTCTATCTTCTCAGTTGTCCTCCCCTCTCTTTAGATCCTTCTCCCAATCTTTTTTTTTCTTTTTAAAACTGAAAACATTCAGGAAGCTATAGATTTTTTAAACGTTTTTTTATTGTATAATATAACGTATATACAAAGCAAAGAAAGAAAAAAGCAATAATTTACAAACCACTCTTCAACACATACTTGCAGAACAGATCTGAGTTTGTCATGGGCTACCATTCCATCAACTCAGATTTTTCCTTCTAGCTGCTCAAGAACACTGGAGGTTAGAAGAAATATATGCATATTTTTATCATCACAACCTATTTTTTTCTTTTTTGTGAAAAATAATGCACACATATGCATAAATGTATACATTTCATAAATTTCAAAGCACATTGTTCTAGTTTGCTAGCTGCTGGAATGCAACACACCAGAGATGGATTGGTTTTCAATAAAAGGGAATTTATTAAGTCAATGTATAGTTCTTCAGAGGAAAGGCAGCTAACTTTCATCTGAAGTTGTTTCTTACATGGAAAGGCACAGGACGATCTCTGCTGGCCTTCTCTCCAGACCTGTGGGTTCCAACAACTTTCCCCAGGATGATTCCTTTCTGCATCTCCAAAGGCCTGGGCTGAGCTGTGAGTGCTGAGATGAGGTATGCTGAGCTGTTTGGGCTGTGCGACGTTGAGTCTCTCATTTAAGCACGTGCCAATTAAATCAAACATCATTCATTGCAGCAGGTATGTCTCCTAGCCAACTGCAGATGTAATCAGTAACAGATGAGGTTCATGTGCCATTGGCTCATGTCCACAGCAACAGAACTAGGCACAAGTTGACACCTGAATTTAATAACCACACACATCACAACCACTTGTTGTAGAACAGATTTCAGACTTTGGTATGGGTTACAATTCCACAAATTTTAGGTTTTTACTTCTAGCTGCTCTAAGGTACTAAAAGAAATATCAATATAATGATTCAGCACTCATACTCATTTGTTAAAACTTACCTTCTCTGTATAACTCCACCAGCACCTTTGATCTTTCTCTCATTCTTTGGAAGTGAGAATGCTCATTCTATGCTCATTTTAACTTTTTCGTGTTGGGAAGGGCTGTCAATAATATGAGATAGGGAGATGGGACTGGCTGATGTTCTGGAGAGGCTGGGTCCTCTGGGTTTTAGGACTTATCTGGCCTAGGAACCCATATGGAGGTTGAAGGTTTCTGAAAAGTTATCCTAGTGCATGGATCCTTTGTAGAATCTTATACAATGCCCTGGATGTTCTTTAGGATTAGTAGGAATGGTTTTGGTTGGGGTTTGGAAAACTACGTACGATAGGTAGCAATGTCTAACTGATGCTTGTCTAAGAGTGACCTCCAGAGTAGCCTCTTGATACCATTTGAACTCTTAGCCACTGATATCTTATTTGTTGCAATTCTTTTTCCCCTTTTCATCAGGAAGGTGTTGTCATCCCACAGTGCCAGGACACAGTGCTCATGAATCCCTGGGATTCATGTCCCGTGTTGCTAGGGAGACTTTTACCCTGGACGTTATGTCTCATGTAGGGGAAGGGTAATGATTTTATTTGCAGAGTTGGGTTTTTGAGAGAGAGAGGCCACATCTGAGCAACAAAAGAGGTCCTTAAAAAGTTATTTTCGACATACAAGGCAGGCATGTCCAATTATACTGACCTCCAAATATCCCAAATCCATTCACTTATTTTCATCTTTTTCTACTACAGGTTTACTAATGTTTGCATAATGTTATTATGTTCTAGAGATAAACAACATAAAAATGTCAGTGGCTTAAAACAACAGAGATCTATTTCTTGCTCCTGGTACATGTCTCTTGCAGGTCTGGCCGTCACAGTATCTCAGGGAACCAGGCTGATGGAGTAGCCATCGTCTAATGGTGCTGGTTGCTACATTGCCCCATGCAACCAATGACAGGGGGCAGGCAGTGTGATTTAATGGGTGTGTGCATCTGTGTCTGTAGGTGGAGAGCTGGCACTGTCTCTTCCAGTCTGCCTCCACTCTGGACCACCTGTAACAGCCTTCTGTCTCCCTGCTTTCACTTTTACCTCCGTATAATCCACCTTCCTCACAGAAGCCAAAGAGATCAAACCTGTATCATATTCTATCACTCCACCATTGGAAATCTTCCCCTGGCTTCCCACTGCACTTCAAATGAGACCTTATCTCTTACTTTGGCCAACATGGTCTGTGCTAGTTAGATTCAGTTGTCAACTTGGCCAGGTGAGCATACCTAGTTCTGTTGCTGTGGACACAAGCCAATGGTACGTGAATCTCATCTGTTGCTAATTACATCTGCAGTCAGCTAGGAGATTGTCTGCTGCAATGAGTGACATTTAACTTAATTGGCTGGTGCTTAAATGAGAGAACGCAATGTAGCACAGCCAAGCAGCTCGGCATTCCTCATCTCAGCACTAACAGCTCAGCCCAAGCCTTTGGAGATGCAGGAAGAAGTTACCCCGGGGAAAGTTGTTGGAACCCAGGGGCCTGGAGAGAAGGACAGCAGAGACCATCCTGTGCCTTCCACGTAAGAAAGAACCTCAGTGGAAAGTTAGTTGCCTTTCCTCTGAAGAACTAACAAAATAAATCCCCTTTTATTAAAAGCCAGTCCGTCTCTGGTGTGTTGCATTCCGGCAGCTAGCAAACTAGAACATGGTCATACATGATCTGGTCCCTACCTGGGAGGGTCCCTTCTACATCTCCTACTGGCCCTCAGTATGTTCCTTGGAAGCCCAGCTTATTCCTGTCTCAGGGCTTTTGCGCTTGCTGTCCCCCCGCCCTAAATGTGTTCCACATGATTGCTTCTTATTTTCAGGTAGGTCTCAGTGTAAATGCCCCAGCAGAGAAGGCTTTCCTGACCTCTGTGAATCCACACAGTTTTTATCACACCACCTTGTTCGATTTCTTTATAGAACTGTTTTTTTTTCTATCTCCTCTTACTATACTATAGATTTGACAAGGGCAGGGATTTTTTTCTGTCTTGTTTACTGTTGTGTCTTCAGTGCCTAGAATAGTTTTTAGCATATACTGGGCACTCAATAAATATTTCTAAAATGAACGAAAGATCCTTAATGTTTCTATAATTCAATCAGAAAAAACCGAACACCTCAGTAGAAACACAGGAAAAGGATATGAATGCAACATTTATAAAAGGAGGAAAAGAATGTTAAAAGGCATATAAAAATATCTAACATCACTAGAAATAAAAATTTAAATTTGTGTAGCCACAAACTAACTCTTGGCCTTCATAATCACCAAATACTTAAAAGAACATAGTGTTTATTATTTGCAAGAGTGCGAAGAAACACACCCTCTCGTACACTTTTTAAAAAAATATTTTTATTGATATATTGTCACACACATCAAGTCCATCCAAACTACACAGTCATTGGCTCGCAGCATCATCACATAGTTATGTGTTCATCACCATGATCATTTTTAGTACCTTTGCACCACTCCAGAAAAAAATAAAAGAAAAAAGAAAAAGCTCATACAGCCCATACCCATACTCTTCCCTCTCACTGACCAATAATATTTCAATCTACCCATTTTTTTAGCCCCTATTATTTAATTATTTTTAATCCCTATTTTTTTAACTTCTCTGTCCATACCCTGGATAAAGGGAGCATCAGAGACAAGGTTTTCACAATCACAAGGTCACACTGTAAAAGCTATACAGTTAGACAATCGTCTTCAAGAATCAAGGCTATTGGAATAGCTCAACATTTCAGGTACTTCCCTCTAGCCATTCCAATACACCATAAACTAAAAGGGGATGTCTATATAACGCATAAGAATGACCTCCAGGATAACCTCTGGACTCAGTTTGAAATTTTAGCCACCCAAATTTTATTTTGTATCTTTAGTTTCTCCCTTTTTTTGGTCAAGAAAGCTTCCTCAATCCCTTGATGTCAGGTCCTTGTTGATCCTGGGAGTTATGTCCCATGTTGCCAGGGAGATTTACACCCCTGGGAGTTATGGCCCATGTAGTGGGGAGGGCAGTGACTTCACCTGCCAAACTGGCTTGGAGAGAGACAGAGAGGCCACATTTGAGCAACAAAAGAGGTTCTCTGTGGGTAGGCTTAGCCCAGGCTTTGCAGGAATAAGTTTCATGGGGTGAACCCCAAGATCAAGAGCTCAATCTATTGATTTGTTTTTCCCCACTGCTTGCAGGAATATCAGAAATTCTCCCAATGGGGAAGTTGAATATTTCCTCCTTTCTCCCTAGTCCCTCAGTGGGACTTTGTGAATATTTTTGTATTCACTTGCTAAATTTCTCTAGGATATATCGGGGCATCATGCTAACCTTGGCAAATCAACAAAATCTCATGCCTTATTCAAGATACCATGTGCTTATGGTGTTCAACTAAACTGACCATACAAGTTAAATTAGATAATGCACTACCCAAAATATAAATTTTGCTCCAAATAAACATCTCTCCATTTGGTCTCACAGAGAAGTTGAAGTTTTAAAATATGGACAATATCACTCTTTACCCTTTGTTTTGCTCTGTCTTGGTCCTATCTAGATCAGCTGCATTCATATCTCTACTCAAAGTCTATTGATCCCTCTTTCAACTTTTTAAACAGTTCCTGTACCAGTAGTGCTGACTTTCATAGCTTCAGAGCTCTAACTCTTAGTCTCAGGTGTCACATAAATACCTGCAGTTTCTGAGAATGACCAGGTTATCTACTGTGATAGTTAGATTCAGTTGTCAACTTGGCCAGGTGAACGTACCTAGTTTCATTGCTGTAGACATGAGCCAATGGTACGTGAACCTCATCTGTTGCTGACAGCCAACATCTGCAGTTGGCTAGGAGGCGTGCCTGCTGCAATGAATGACATTTGACTTAATAGGCTGGTGCTTAAATGAAAGAGTACAACGTAGCACAGCCTAAGCAGCTCAGCATTCCTCATCTCAGCCCTTGCAGCTCAGCCTAGGCCTTTGGAGATGCAGAAAGAAGTCACCCCGGGGAAAGTGGTTGGAACCCAGGGGCCTGGAGAGAAGGCCAGCAGAGACCATCCTGTGCCTTCCCACGTAAGAAAGAACCTCAGTGGAAAGTTAGCTGCCTTTTCTCTGAAGAATCAACAAAATAAATCCCGTTATTTAAAGCCAATCCATCTCTGGTGTGTTGCATTCTGGCAGCTAGCAAACTAGAACATCTACAAACAGCTCAGTATCTTAGAATTTAGAAATAACAGCTATAACTCCTGAATATATGTGGCTGCTGTAAAAGCTTACAATCTAAGACCCCTTACAACAGGCCCCAACCTTATAACCCATGCTCTCAACTGGTGAGAAAAATGGTGCTTGGGTTATAAATTTTCTCCATCACATATGAGGATTAGAAATAACACATGCATTTAAAAAATAAATTTTCTAAGTTAGGTAAACCTGTTCCTATTTTCTGTTAGAATTAGAAGGGTATTAAATATATATATATATATATATATATATATATATATATATATATATATATATATAACTACTTCCTTTCCCATTTGGATGACTTTTATTTATTTATTTTTTCTTGCCTGATTGCTCTAGCTAGAACTACTATCAAAAATAGGCAGTTTCCCCAATGTTGTGGCAGGTGTGGGAGTTAGTTTTTTCCCTGTGGCCCCCTAACCTTTAGGATTTGGAATTTATTTGTCCTAACATTTATGTGTTTCCCAATGGAAGGAGTTCCCATTTTCCGACTTTCCAGGGTGTTACATTGGGATATAGACCCCTTCCAATTGAGTAACTTTAGAACAGTTAATGATTTTTTTTTCCTTCAGTATATAACACAGAGCTTATTTAATATAATCTAAAAATGTTGTCAGGCACTAGCAATTAATTGAACTCTTGAATAATTGATAGACACTATATTAACCAATCTAAGCTTTAATATCTTTGACGTTTTAGTTCATGGAAAAGGACAGAGTCAATGACTTGCTCAGTATTTCCACTTGTCAGAAAACAACTATGCACAATCAAGAATCATTTTTCTGTCTAATTTCAAATCTTCAGAAAGAATAGGTACTTCTAACATTCTGTTAGAAGAATCTCCCAAAAGCTAATGATTTTCAATGTCAAAAAGTTCTTCCTTCCTTGACTTGTTGACTTCTACTTTATATGATGGGGAGAATTAGGATCACTTTCTCACAGAGAAAAGGAAATAGCTCTAATTACTTAGCTGGTATGAAGTATATTTGTGCATGGCCAAGTATTTATAACATTACTGTTGGTAACACATTTTGTTAAATAAATAATTTCACTACCACCTTTTAAACTTCCAAATATTTGTACAATCCTATGCCCATTGGTCATTACTTGCCTAGTTATATATTTACCTATTTAAATATTTCCTTATAAATTAATTCTTTCCTTCTCTTAATCATTCCAATTGCTTTTTTTCTGCAAGCTCCAATTTTTCTTCAAATAATTGGTTTTAAGTTACCTAAAGTCTAAAATAGTTGTATTAGTTTGCTTAGCTGCTGGAATACGGGAAATAGAATGGCCTTTAAAAAGAGGGTTTAAAAAGTTACAAGTTTACAGTTCTAAAGCCATAAAAATGTCCAAATTAAGGCACCGACAAGAAATTACCATCACTCAAGAAAGGCTTATGTTATCTGGAAAACCTCTATCAATGGGGAAGACATGTGGTTGGCATCTGCTGCTCCTTGTTCCCAGTTCCATTTCTTCCAGATTCTGATGCCAGTGGTTCTTCTCTAAGCATCTGTGGGCTTTCATTTAGCTCCTATTGGATACAACTCTGGGTTCAGGCTTGCTTAACATCTTATGAGAAGACACATGGTGACATCTGCTGGGCTCCATGTATTTCCAAACGTCTGTGTCTCTGTCAGCTCTGAAGCAACTGTTCTCCAGTCATTTGCATTGCCTCTGACATTTCTCCAAAACGTTTCCTATCTTAAAGGATTCTAGTAAATTAATCAAGACCCACCTTGAACGGGTAGAGTCACATCTCCATCTAATCAAAAGGCCATCCCTGGGCAGGCCACAGTGGCTCAGCAGGTAGAGTTCTTGTCTGTCATGCCAGAGACCCAGGTTCATTTCCCAGTGCCTGCCCATGCCCCCCCTCCCAAAAAAAAGGCCACCCCCCCAATCAGGTACGTCATAGAGCTGTGGAGATAATGTAATCAAATATTTCTGCCCTACAGTATTGAATCAAGATTAAAAGAAATGGCTGCTCCCACAAAATTGAATCAGGATGAAAACATGGCTTTTCAGGTGGTACATAACAGCTTCAAACCAGCACAAGAGTATTCTAGGTTTAGATGGTACCTGGATATTTACTTTTTATTTGTTTATCATACAACCAATGTATATGTGATTTGCTGTCTATTATTGTCCTTATAAATACTTGAACAGGTAGAAATATACTTCCTAGCAGCTAAATAGTTAAAGCTCTTTCCTTTTCTCCCTATAAAAGTGATCCCGATTCTCCCCCTCATATAAAGAAGGAGAAGTCAGAAAGTTAAGGAAGGATGATTCTTCATATCTTTATGAAGTGATTCTCCAGCAGCCTGCAGTTTAAGTCTCATAGAATCTCTTTCATTTCCTGTAATAAGGGTTTCAAGGCTAGGAGAAGTCCAAAATCTAGGGGTCAGCCAGGTAAAGCTTTTCCTCTGAACACTGTGGCATTCTGTAGCTGCCTACCAGCAACCCTTGGTGTGCCATGGTTTTTCTCACCGTTAATGATCTTCATAACTCACCCCACTGAAACAGTGTAAAAATAGCACTTGAACTGTTATCCCAATTTAAAAAAAATGTGTAAGCATCTATAGAAAAAAAGTTCTAGAAGGATATTAGTAGTATCAGACCCTGCTCTGAGTGTTGTGTATTTATATTTGTTTAAACTCCATGTCCACTCTAGGAAGGAAGCCCAGAGAAACAACACAAATTATTTAAGTTCATAAGCTAGAGATAGGCTCTGAACGCAAGAAGCCTACTGCCAGAAGATGTGTTAAATAACCATGTTCTAGTTCCTTTCACTCCGGGTGTTAAAAGTGCTTATTGAGATGGTATGATTATAGTGGTTTAAAATTCCCCCTTTATACAGTTTTGCCATGGTCCAAATATTCTATTCTGAGCATGTTGTATCTATAATCAACTAAATGACATCAACAGTATAGGATAGTGATTAAGAGTGAGGTTGTGGAGACCCAGAGCCTGCCCCACCCTCCATAATGAGGATAAGTTACTGCATGTAGCCGCCTACAATGACCAGGAAAGAAATTAAAGATCATCAGACCTCCTCAGTAGGAGGGGAGAAGAATGTACAGATAGCATCATAAGCAAAGCATCAAAACTCTCCTCCCTTGATCAGTTTGCAGATTCGAAACTATTATGTACCCCAGAAAAGTCATGTTTTAATCTTGACCCAATCTTGTGGGGCTAGACCTATTGTTTATGGTGGAAACCTTTGATTAGATAGTTTCCAAGGAGATTGATCCACTCATTGGTGGGTGTGACCTTTTGACTAGATGGAGGTGTGACTCTGCCCATTCAAAGTGAATCTTGATTACTTTACTAGAGTCCTTTTAAAAGGGGAGATATTTTGGAGAAACGTCAGATGCAGATGAAGATGTACACATACACATTTGGAAATGCAGATGCCCCAGGAGACATCAAGAGCTGAGAGACCTGACAGGATCTAGGGAACCAGAGCCTAGCAGAAGTCACCAAGTGCTTTTCCATGAAATGCTAAGCTAAGTGATGAACCTCAGAGTTTTGCCCTGGGGCAGCTAAGTCAGGACCCACAGATTCCTAAAGAGAAAACCACTGGAATCAGAAAAGTCAACAGAACTGGGAACAAGGACCAGCAGATGCCAGCCATATGCCTTCCCATTTGACAGACATTGGTCTTTATTGAGTCAGGGTTTGCTTTTCTGGATCCTTAGTTTGGACATTTTTATGGCCTTAGCACTGCAAACTTGTAACTTAATAAATCCCTTTTATAAAAGCTGTTCCGTTTCTGGCATATTATACTCTGGCAGCATTAGCAACCTAAAATAATAGTGTTGATAACAAACCTCCAGACCCCTGTGTCACAAGACCCTGCTGAAACTCTATTGTCAAACTCTTGTCTTAAACCTTTGTAAACTGGCCCTTGTATTCCTCACCCTTTGCAGAACACTGACTTTCATTTTCCTAATCTGCCGCCATTGGGATGAATCTTCTCCTATTTGTAGGTCCCAGTAAAATCTAAACCTGCCTCTGCCTAGTGTGTTCTTTGGTCTTAGGGCTGCCCTTGCCCAAGCCCTCCAAAAGCTGGGTTGGAAACAATTGGTGAGCCAGCCAAGAGACCAAAGAGCCACAGGCTTAGTGGGCATGAGTTCTGGGAAGGGAGAATCCATGGGAGAAATCCCAAATTGACATCTGTTGTCCAGTTGGGGAGGGTTGGTTGCCCTCCTAGATGAGTGGGGAATGGTATGAGGGTGTGAGGATGCCTGAAAACTCTGGCAAGGCTGCTAACTGTTTTGCAACAGGTAGCAGAACAACTGAATTTTAGCAAAAAGAAAAAAAATAAAGCCAAGTAGTGGTGTCCATAGCCTGACCCCTTTTATAAGTCTTACACATGACCACAAAGGCAGAATGGACAGCAAATGCAACAGTTTGTTATCTAGAGGAGGAATTAAAACTAGAAGGAGACACACACCTTGCCCAGGTGGAAAAGTAGGGCTCTCTGGCTGATTGCCTGTGACAAGTGAACACTGAGTTAGAGATTCTGGCATGCAGATATGCATGAATCAGTTGCTTTAGCTCAAGTTTGGGAGATTTTAGCTACTCCAGATGGGATCCCAAAGCATGGGACCCCATAAACTCCTTCTTGGAAAAGGAAGGGAAGGAAGAATGAGAGGTATAGGAGGATGAAGAGCCTTCCATTCTGTTGTACAACAGAAATGGAAGGCATCACAAGATCAACCTCTTAATGTTTAGCAACTCCAACCTCGTGAAAAGAAATTACACATTACTAGGAGAGGTCATACTGCTGCCAAAATGAGTGATTTAGAGCAGCAGTATAGACAAAAAAAATACTCTGCTCAATTGGCTTTTGAGATTATGTGACACTGGAGCACAGGGGGTAGTGCTTTCCAGAGTAAAGATGAGTAAATTGGTATCATTACCACCCAACTCTTGCTACGACAATGCTTGTATGCTATCTCAGCTGATGCAAAACACCACCTCCTTGTTGACATGACTGATTAATGAGTGTAAGGCTGCCTAGTCTAATGAAGGAGATATGCCACATAATGCCCCATATTGACAAAATATGGAGGTGTTGCAAAATTTTTTAATGGAGCTGGGAATGAAACACATCATTCATGTTATGGTTTTCATAGGGCCTGACACTGAAGTTTATAATGCAGAAATGAAAGATATGGTATGCATACTGCCTCCAACCATTGCTACAGGCTTCTTATGTCTATTCTAAGCTCACTAGCAGGACTGCCAATTTCCCTTTCTGCTCAGGCTATAGCAAACCACGTAGAGTTGAAGAGTAGAAAAAGGAGTAAGGGCAAAGGGAAAGGCTCCTGTGAGCATAATGTCTCTAATCAAGGTATCCTGCAAGCTGATGTGGGTGGATCTCATTGCTGCAAGGACAGAGATAGAGGATAAAGTAATGCCACCTTTGTATGCAGCAGTTCCAAAGTCTGCTTCTTTACTACAAGGAATTAACACTCAATTATGTCATTATCACTCTGTTTTAAATTTAAGTAGTGCTTTCTTTGGTATTCCCTTAAATAAGGGCAGTCAACTTGCTTTCATCTTCACCTGGGAAGGAGAACAAAGGACTTTCACTGTGCCCCCACAAGGGTATTTACATAACCCAACCATCTGCCATGGTCTCTGTGGCAAAGGATTTGACTAAGTGGAAAAGTCCTGCAATCATACCTCGTTTCAGTATACAGATAATGTCGTGTTAACCAGTAACTCTCTTTCAGAACTAAAAGAAGCCTCCAGCTCATTATTATCTCACTGTGAGAGCTGGGAATGGGCAATTAACATGACAAATTGCAGAGCATTGGCTGCTCTGTCAAATTCTTGAGTGTTGTATGGTTGGGTAAGACAAAAATTACTCCTGCAATAATTGATAAGGTACCATGTTTTCCTAAGCCACATATGCCAAAACAACTAATGGCTTTCTTGAGGTTTGGGGGGGTATTGGAAACCTTTTGTTTCTTACTTAGCTCAAAGGTTAAAACCTTTGTATATGCTAATTAGAAAAGGTCAAGCTTGGAAATGGGAAGATCTCCAGTAGGCTGCTTTTGCAAAAGCAAAAAAGGGCAATAGCATGGGCACAAGCCCTGGGGGATGGTGGGGTGGGGTGTAGCTCCAGATCTTCCCTGTGAATTGAATCAGTGTTGGCTAACACTGATATTAGCTTTGGGTGGGGTCTGTGGCAGAAGCAACATTCTAAATGAATGCCCCTTGGCTTTTGTTCACAATTATGGAAAGGGGAAACCTGAGATATAACCCCTGGAAAGCAATTGTGTGCTGCATATAATGCCTTATTGCAAGTGGAGAGACTGACATAAAGATGCCCAGTCACCTTGAAAATGGCCATTCCTATTCAGGGGTGGATAAACAACATGACTTTTTAAGCCATGCTCTGGCAGTGCCCAACTGAGCACACTGACCAAATGGAAAGCCTACCTGCTGCAGCATAGCATTTTCAATACCAGTCCTCAGAGTGCAGAAATGCATGAGATTCTCATTCCAGTGTCCTACATAGAAGATTCAACAACTTATGTCACTGCACCTAAAATAGCTATTGGAATGCTTCCACTATAGAAGGCACAGGTACCAGTCCCAAGTCTACTTGGGAATGAATCTGTTGATGAATCTGCTACCTGGCAGCCTCCCACATGGACAGTTGTGGCAGGACAACCCAGCACTGACATTATATGGTGGGAGACTGGTGCTATGCAAAACAGTCAATGGGCTGAGTAAGAGTACTATGGATAGTAACAGTGCATGGAAGAGAAAATGCATCTGTACCAACAGCCGAGCTGTTTACAAAGGTCTTATGACCTGGATAGCAACCAGGAAGCAGGAGCAGTGGCAGTCATAGGTCATTCCCTCTGAGGACAAGAATTGTGCAAGAACATCTGGGATGCCTGTCAATGATGAAAGGTAACGTCTATCGTTTCTCTGCCCACACTCTCAATACATTACTGGAGAATGTGGAAGTGGATACACTCACATGGCTTTGGAGCAGCACAGCTGAAACCAAGGAAGCAGTGGAATGGCCTCATCGGGAAAGCAGACAGAGTGTATAAAAGCTTGTGGCATCTGGCCCAGCAGTTCCAGCTGCCAATCACATGCCAGCAGCTAGCAGACATCACTGTGTCATCCACATAGGCTACCATACCAGATGGGACACATCAGCCAGTCACAAATCCCAGTGACCAGATGGCACATGTATTACATCAGTTGCTTTTTGCTCTTGGAGGGAGTGAGGTACGCTTTTACTGCAGTAGACATAACTATGGGGCTGTTAGCTTTCCCAGTGGGAGAGGATAACCAATGGGCCACCATCCAATGTTTAGAGAAAGTGAACACTCTGTATAGAGTGCCTACAGAAATAGACAGTGTAGGTATCCCTTTCAGTGGACAAATAGCCCAATCCTGGGCCATGGATCAGGACACCATGTGGACATTCCACCTGTCCTACCCATAGATGTGGGCCTGACTGAAAGAGTGAATGGTTTGTTAAAAGAACTGCTAAAAGATGATAAGAGGTCCTTGCAGCAGTGGGCTGAAAGGCTCTGTCAGGTTTTAACTTGCTTAAATGCAATGTCATGGGCTGCTGCACTTGCCTCCATTGAAATGCTTATGGAAGGACCACACAGGCCCTGAGAATACAAATTAAATGGCCAGCTGCTTTGCAGCCAAAAAGGGGAAATGATAAGGATTTGTTTTTGCCCATGTCTCGGGCCATACAAAGCAAGGAAAATGAGGCCCTTTGTCCTTGGTACTGGCCTATTCAACCACTCTGGTTGGGAGTCTTAAGCCCATGGGAAATAGGTATCACTCAAAATATTATAATCCAACCATCATTATACAAAAAAATGCCTGTTAAAATTTTTATCACCAATCCAAGGCTTCCTCTTCCCAAGGAAGCTTATGCATGACTACATGGCCCCTTCTTATGCCCATCAGTTGTTAAATTGGCGTTACAACGGAGGACGCTCAAGATTTTCAGGGAAAGAATATCTGGTATTTAAAACCTCTCCATAATGTTTCCCAGCCTAGTACCTTGTTGTCAACCAATGGAACTATAGCATGTACATTGTTAGGCCCTGTTTTAGTTTGCTAAAACTGCCAGAATGCAACACATCAGAGATGGATCAGCTTTTATTAAGGGGATTTATTTAGTTACAAATCTATAGTTCCTCAGAGGGAAGGCAGTTGGAATCTAGCTTTCATCTGAATTTCCCTGTTAGCGGGAAAGCACATGGAGATGTTTGCTGGCTTTCTTTCCTGGCTTCTGGGTTCCAATGGCCTTCCCTGGGGTGATTCCTTTCTGCATTTCCAAATGTCTGGGCTGAACTGCAAGTGCAGAGATGAGGTATGCTGAGCTGCTTGGGCTGTACTGTGCTGAGCTCCCTCTGACCTCTGCCCCCAGCTAATATAGTTAAACCTCACTCATTGTAGAAGGCATTCCCCTTAGCCCACTGCAGATACAAATCAGCCATAGATGAGTTTCGTATGTTGATGATCTAAGTCCACAGCGGCAGAACTGGGCACCAACTTGACACCTTAACGTAACTACCACAAACTCCATATTGTTCCCCACAAACACCTTTCTTTTTGCCCATAATGGTCTAGTAAACACCTTGTTACAGTGAGCTTCAAATGTAACTCATGCTCAGAGTTAAGCCCAATGTTGGGTTTGCATGGACTAGCCATTTTCAGGTGCTACTGGCCTTCCTTGGACTGCCACCCTGAGAATTGCACTACATGGTATATACTGCTGGCTTGGCAGAGTTCAACACATCAGACATAATATTGATCTAAATGGTTTAATTCCTTTTCTTAGCCATGGGATCTCTTTGTGTGGTTGTTATCTTTCTGTGGGGGACTCCTAGTGTTCCATTGTCGCTTATACTGTTATTGTGAAATATGGATGAATATCTGTTCTATGGTCACCATAGTCTGATGCATTGGGGTGGATTGTGGAGACTCAGGGCCTGACACCTTCTCCATAATGGGAATAAGTTACTGTTACTGTGCATGGCTGCCTATAATGACTGGGACATAAGTTAAAGGTCATCAGATATTCTCAGGGGAGGGGGGAATGAATGTACAGATGGTATCATAAATAATGCATTAAGAATCCCCCGATCAGTGTTGATAACAAACCTCCAGACCCCTGTGTCATGAGACCCTGCTGAAACTCTGTTGTCACACCCTTCTTAAGCTGTCCTTGCACTCCCCATCCTTTGCAAAACACTGACTTTCTTTTTCCCAATAGCTGGCATTGGGACGAATCTTTTTCTGTTTGTAAGTCCTAATAAAATCCATGCTTAATTCTCTGTCTAGAATATTCTTTGGTCTTAGGGCTTCCCTGACCTAAGCTCTCCAAAGGCTCTGTAACCAGCCT
Organism: Tamandua tetradactyla; assembly: GCF_023851605.1. NCBI lineage: Eukaryota > Metazoa > Chordata > Mammalia > Pilosa > Myrmecophagidae > Tamandua > Tamandua tetradactyla. The sequence goes on along the minus strand of NC_135335.1, from coordinate 19,541,387 downwards.
TCCCTGGCTCCAATCTCAGCTGTTCCCCTTACATGGGTGGCTATTTCACCTCTCTGAATCTCAGTTTCCTCACCAGTAGAATAGAATAGTACCTACCTTATAAGATTGTTGTGAGGAGTTAGTGAGTCAAACATAAGTTAATATGGTATTTTTCATGTTTCAGGCACTGTAGCTAATTAAACATCAGTTGAATTAATGAATAAGCAAGCTGCTGGGACTTCACTTATGTTGCTTGTACCCTATAACTGAGATTGATCAGAAAGAGTCACCCTGAGTTGTGACAACTCCTCAGAGAGAGAAAAAAAGAACATAGAGGTATCTTCTTTAGCCCCAAGATGATGTTAAATTATGATGGAGGCAGTCAGCAGGGCTAAGGTTGATGGGGAGGAATTGAGAAGGCTAACTTTGCAGGAGCCCTTTTCTGAAGATGTCTCTCCACTGGGAATTGTAAGAAACTAATTAGAAGCTCAGGGCCTTATTAGAGAACCCCAATTTGTGGCAAATACCTCATATTCCAGGCCTCTAATTGCTTTCCTGAAGCAGAGGATCCAGCTCAAGATAGGGTAAAGATCCAGGCACCTATTAACGGGTGCGCTTGTGGATGATGGGGCTTGTGAGATGAAGGTGCTAAATATGTCTATTTCTCTGGTCGCGAAAAGCCTCACTTAGACACCACATTCTTTCTTCACTCAGCCCAGTCTTCTGGACTGGGGAGGGATCTCTTGGTCGTGCCAAAGGTAAGTGTGACCATAGCAGAGCAGAGAAAAAATGAACTACAGTTCAGTTTTGGAAAGTCCTTGTCAACCTGACTCTTGGTCTCCTTTCATTTAAAATGGAGTTATCTCTTATTTCTTTAGAGAGTAGGGCCAAAACAAAGTGAGGTTTGCTGGGGAGTACAATGTGCTGGGAATTAGTCATCTCACTATCCCCTTGAAGTAATGAAAGTCACGTATCATTTTTGGGTCTCCGTTTCCTCATTTACAAAATGGGACAGATAGTGTCTTTCACAGCTCATTCAGGAATTGGTCTAAGAATCAGAATAGATAAGGCATTCAAGACCATGTGAATATAAGGCATTATATTGAGAAAATGGAGTGAAAAGTGCAGCAACCCTTTAATATAAGGCATTATATTGAAAAAATATGCAGCAACCCTTGCTGAAATGCTAAGAAACTTATAAAACTCTGGTAGGTCTTTGGAATGACTCAGCACAGTGACATTGCCCTTACAAAGAGAGCTGGAAGCTATAGATAGGCTTTTCCTAAAAAAAAAAAAAAAAAAAAAAAAAAAAGAAGGCTCCTTTGTGAGAGAGTGATATCCCTGTCACTAGAATTGTTAATAAATGAAATTGTTCAGAAAGCATCATCATCAGTTCAAAGATCAATCACCAGTTGTGCTTGTAGAGGGGATTTCTGCACTGGGTGGGAAGTTAATCTCAAATCTCTGCAGCTCAGAGTCCATGAAGCCACTTTCTATGAGATGGTTGAGCCACCTTGAAAGCATAGAGAATTGAAGCATCTGGTTTAGGAACCAGTCATCTGGGCAATGACTTGGGGAGAAACTCTAAGGCGGTTGGTGGGTGAAAGAGCCCCAGTGAGAAGCTTGCTATTCATGCTCAGTAGGCTAGCCCTGCCTAGGTAACCAAAACACCACAGCTCCCTTCCTCTCCCAATACCCCTTTAAAGAAGAGCAGTTAATCTGCTCTCACCACTGTCTTAGAAGCAGAGAGCCTGAGCGGCTCTGGTCATCAGAACAGCTATGCTAAGATTCTGAAAGGGAGAAGCTGTTCAGGCAGTAGGAAGAGTGTCTCCTTAAGTTGCAGGAGACCTGGGCTCCACAAACCCCAACCTTTTTCATGGACTCTAAATCTGGACAAGACATTCCTCCCCTTTAGGCCTGTCATTCCTTATCTCTATGATGAGGGTAATGCTACTTTATTGCTTAAAGGCAGAAAGGTGAAGCCATGATTTTTGGAGACTCCCTAAATTCCAAGATTCCATTGCCCAGTTCATGGGGAATAGATGTGTCAGAGTGAGCAAGATTGGTGGAGGAGATATGTGGGGCTTGAGATCAATGTTGGGACAAACTTTATATACCATTCTAGAGGTTTATTGTTGGAACACAAAGAGAGGAAGTGTCTCAGTAATTCAACATTTTCTGGTCTTTTCCCCTCTCTCCCATCCACCTCCCATCTTTAGACGGTGCGTTTGCATCATCATAGTCATCATGATGAGGGGTGGGTAGGATGGTAGAAAGAGTTCTGAGTTCCATTCTGAATGCTTCTCTTCCTAGCTGTGCTACCCCTGGACAACTCAGTTGACCTCTTTAAGTCCTACTTTCCCCATCTGAAAATGGGTTGCATGAGGAGCAAATAAGATAATGGCTATAAAATCTGCTAAAATGAGGGATTATGAAAGAAATTTGCAATCTGAGTGAGGGAGAATTCACACCTTTCACTGTGAACAGTTTAACCAACCTATATTCATCATACACATAGGTTATCTCATTTCATCCTCAGCACTCCTGTGAGTTAGGCAGTATTACGCCCATCTTATAGATGGGAAAACTGAAGCCCAGAGAATATAAGTGACTGGCTGAGATTTGACCCCTTTGGTAGAACTTGAAAGTTTCCTGGTTCCTTGACATTATGCTGTATCTGTCTTTATGTTATTTTTAATAAGACTGGCAGAGTTCTACATCCTCATGAGTTTTAATTCAGTGGAAAATGACCAACTAAAGCTTTTTCCAAACAAGTTTCTGAGGGAATAGTGAAGCTCTTGAATAGAGACTTTCTTTTCATCTCTAGTTTGAACCACTTCTTTACTTGAACACAGAGTGTGGAAGCAGCTGCTATGTTTTCCCACCATTTAAACATTTTGAGGACCTAAGTTCATCCTGACACTTTGAGTGGCAGCCAAAGCATCCTTTATTCCCTTTTTCTCTTCAAATCAGTCCAAGCTTATGATTCCAGATCAAATATAGAATCACTGTAATCTATGCCCAATTTGTTCTATAAAATCATCACTATATACCCAGTGTCCAGCATACTGCTTGGAATAGGGTAGACAGGCAGACCAGTAATAAATCTTTGTTGACTACTTCTAGCTGAGAGCATTGGCTACATAACTTTGGGTACATCATACAACCTTTATACTTTGCTATTGTTTTAATAACTTAAAAACTGACTTGGAGGATCTAAGTGGGTTAATTTTGCTGAGCTATATAAATATTTCCTCAATCAATGGCAATATATTTTCCACAGAATGTGCTGTTATAAAGCTAGGCACTTATATATGCAATAACAATTCCTTCCAAGTGCAGACTCTTTGCTATTAGAAACATCTTCCCATACATTTTCTTGTTTGATCCATAGTAGCCTCTTGGCTCCTTGTCTCATACTTTCTCTGCTGTAATATGCCATCATACATTACAGAATCTACTAAATACCAAAGCCTGCTGGATTTCCTCTCTTCTGAAACTCCAGTTAGTTTTTCTGAAATCTAGTGGAGATTTTGGGGGGCATTAATAATCTCAAAAAGCAGATGACCTTGGAATCTTTTACCTTCAGCTTTGGAATATATGAGGACTATGTATCCTAGGTGTATTTACCTATGGATTGTATAAAAGTGAGGCCGAAGTCCTTGAGCAGACAAGAGTAATGTGGAGGCAGGTAGAGATGACCTGGTATTTCAAAGGTCCTCTGAGATGGTTGAGGCCTGTCTGGAAATAAAATACTGCTGTGCCTGATCAACAACGAAATATCGGATCACTGAGAATGTTAAATGCTGATGGTCCTCGAGACGGTGTAGCAGGGTGGGTTTTCATTGGCATTAAGGATTCACTTTCTTCCTGTACAACCCTAAAAGCCAAAACTTTCTTCCTGTACAGCCCTAAAAGCCAAAAAAATTTCAACTATTCTGTGGGCTTCAAAGACAGGAAACTGCTGCTTCATTTTTCTATTCATATTTTTCCAGCAATTTACTTCATCTAACTTATCTAGGATCAAATATTTCCCTCTGAGGGATCCGTGCTCCATAGTTCTTCTCCTCACCTGCAGATTTTGTGTAACTGCTGTTTGTTTTCCCTAATCTTAATGACTAGGAAATGGGATTGGTAATTTTTTTTTCTAGAATTTTAAATCATTTTGAACCAACTCAAGAATTTAGACACCGCATCACAAACTAAGGTGAAATTGTTCTGGGGGAGACAAAAAAACTTCCAGAACCTCAGGAGATCAGCAACTATTGGGCAACCTTGGTTTTCTTTAAAATTTCCCTCAGTCCCTTGCAAAATGGGTTTACCAAAGGTGTGTTATGAGCCGGGACAACTCCCCAGCTGCTTATTGTCTCAAAGTGGAGGCTCAGGTTTATGAAGGTTCCAGGAACCAACTATTGTAGCACAGACCTGAAGACCTCTCTACTTTTCTATTGTCTCCATGAAGCATCTGCCTTGATCAATCATCCATAGATCTGTCTGAATAGGGCTGAGCCACCAGTAGAGCCTTGTCTCTCCAGAACCCATTTGGCAAAATCTTCTGGCGGCACTGTTACTGGCTTAAATGCTGATAGGGGTGATTATTCTGATTATTCTGGCACCTAGCAAAAGGGCAATTTTATTTTGTATTTATTTATTCATCAATACCTCTTTCCAAAAGAGATTTAAAGTGGCCTAAGGAAATGCATAACATGCAGCAAGATAAATTAAAAATGAGGAATGAAATTTGGGCAAAAGGAAAAGCCCAAGTAGGAAGATGATCGTGAGGAGCCCAGGAGCAAAGAAGATTCATATGACTTTTGCTTGCAAATTAAACTTGTGCTAGAGGTAATGGGTCCTTGGTGGGTATAGACTCCTCATTGGTAGCTTTGCAAACAGGACATGACAACTAAAGGTAAAGTAGAACATGTGCAGTTCTCAACTCAGAATTGGGACTCATTTTCCAAAATCTTTATTTAGCTTACATTAATCTGCTCCTTGCCCATGCATAAGATAATAAGGTATGTAAAGCTCTAGAAACGTCCTGGGCATGAAAAAGGTTCTCACAACCTAGTAACTCTCATTAGCATTATAACAGGACAGCTACTGGGAGCACGGCGCTGGCATCCAAAAGACCAGCCTGGTGTTCAAATCCCAGCTCAGTTGTTTACCTAAACTGAATTAATCTATGCAAACTTGTAGTTCTCAATCTGTAAATAGGAATAATAATATGGCCTGAGTTTGGCTGTTGTGAGAATTAAGTGAGGCAGTTCATGTAAAACACCTGGAAGAGTATTTAGCACATAGTAAGTCCTCTTAGTGCCAGTCATTATTATTTTTAATACGTGCTCTTTGTCTCATCGGACATTTATGAGAGGGGGACCATTGGGTTATAGAACAGGAGGCAACATTTGAGGTTCTTTAGTGCAGCCTTCCCACATGAAGACAGACACCCAGAGAAGAGAAGATGCTAAAGTTTACATCATGCATTGAATGGCAGTACTTAGATTTGAAATTCAAGCTTTCCAGCTTTCTGACCTTATACATTCCCTGGCTCATCGTGATTAAGTGCTCTCCAACTCTGCTACTAAACCCCAAAGGGATACAGTTATTTTTTTTCCCCATAGGGAACCTCGCAATGACTCTTACAGGAGTGATGGAATGAAGTGTATCCCTTGGTTTGTGCCTCTCCAGCTAGGCTACTGTGGCCCACTTTCTGGGTCAAACTGATAGGCTGTGGTGAAGGTTAGTGGAAAGTATGTTAGAAATTACAACACAGGTGCCATTTATTAAATGTTTGTTCTTGGGAAAGTGATTTAACCACTCTGAGCCTCATTTTACTCAGCAATCAAATGGGGATAAATTAAATTTCTGAATGGCAGAACAGCTTAGTGGTTGAAAAATCACTTTGATGACAATTGCACGTGTTGAATGTTTAGTCTGGCCTAGGCCAGGTGTTTCTGTGCATTTTCTATTTCTTACAATACAATGGTGAGGTCAGCATTGCTATTGTTATTGCACAGAGGTCAAAACTGAGTCAAGTCACTTGCCTAAGGTCACACAAATAGAGATGACTGAGCCTGAATTTGGAACAAGTTCTGCCTGCCTTTGGGGCCCATTTTCTAAGTCACTATGCTATACTGGCTGAGATTCCAGCCTTTCCTTTATACTGGGTGACATTAGGCTGATCATTGAACCTGTAGTACATCAAAAGTTTTCCTCTATATTAAGAGGCTGACCAAGTCTGAATGAGATTTCCATGAAAGTATCTCCCAGTGTCCTGAAAAATCCCATATATTTTGTAACAGGGGCAGTGTAGTCCATAGCTGGTAATTTATATCTTTATTTTCTTCTGTTTGTGGATACCTGATGTGTTCAAATAAATTTTATTTGATCCTCCAAGCATTTCTTCTAAAATGTCACCTTTTTCAATAAAACTTCAGAGGCAGTCCTATTTAATTGCTCTACTTGGACACCCCTATTCCCCACATCTTGCTATGTATATATTTTACTTATAAGACTCACCACCTTTTATCATAGTAGAAAATAGACTTCCTTACATTTATTGTATGTGCCTGGTTCCCCTGCTAGAATGACAGCTCCATGAGGGCAGGCCTGTGTTTTATTCTCAAGCAGACAGAACAGTGCTTAGTACAAGCTCTTGATAGATTCTTATTATATAAATAAAGGAATATAGCCTCCATTTTCTCTTTTTCCTTCAGTCGGGATGATTTGTGTGAACGCTTCTTAGAACACAGCAAGTCATTGTTTGGGAAAAGATCAGACAAGATTAGGTTCTAAATATAGGGAAATAACCAAATGTTTACATTATCAGGAATTCAGTGGGGGTAGGGAGAAGCATTAGATGCCAATCTTTACTTTGCCAGTATGCCATCTTTCGCCAAAAATTGATCAGTTTCTTTTTTTCATTTACCTGAAATCCTGTGAGACCTTTTTGAATTTAGTTTTTGTTTTCAAGGACGAAAGGCGGACAAGAAGAATCCCCTTTGAAGTCCGCATTCGGTATTTCTATTTAGCCTAAATTATCAGTATCCAAAGGTACAGAGACAAGATTGTCCAAATACCTGGCAAGAACCCCAGCTGTATTAGAACTCTGAAGTCAGTGTGATGGTTTCATTCCTTAATGAGTTTTGCAGGCTAATTCCAGAATAACTTGATTCATGTATCTCACTGATTGGATATGACCTGGTATTTAAAAAAGTAGGACAGGTCCTTTGGAATACGAGAACTTGAAAATCAGTCCATGCTGCTTGGCAGGAACAGAGAGGAAGAAGAGAATTGGCAGGTCGCAGGTTGTAAAGGTTCTAGGCTTGTTCAGGCTTACTGACTTACTTCTAATTCCCACTGGGCTCATATGCACATCAAAAACAAACCCAAAGAAAGGTACAGTGGAAGTTGACTCCCAGGGATTTGTGTACTTGGAGATAAGGTTCCAGAATGTATATAAAGCTAGGAGATGTCTCTCACATTGTCCAGAACTTAGAAAAAATAGTTCTAAGTGTGTGAATCTGACCATGTGCTAGGTACATTATGGGTTCTATGTTCATCACAATAATGTTGTCTTTGGCATTGTCATCCCCACTTAACTAACCAGGAGGCTGAGGTTCAGGAAGTAAATTGACTTGCCCAATGTCTCAAGGGATTAGAATCTGGCTATCATTTTGACGTCCATACCCTTAATCCTAAAGCATTAGGATGTCTCCAACAAAGTGATATTTTCATGGTCCACAGTGAAATGGATGAATATTTCCGACGTGGGACCTGTGGGAAATTCAACCATGCATGAGAAACTAAGTTCCAGCTTGGTTTTGTCTCTTTAACATGAAATCCTGGATTGTTCCTTCACCTCTTCGTAACAGATAGTCTTCTTTCAAAAATAGACTTAACAAAAATATGTGCTTCCAAGGATTTCTGAAAGATCCAATGGAAATAAAGTTTGTGAGAAATTCAAAGTGCTTTATAAATTTAAAAGATTATTATCATTACTGGGCAATGATCCAATCAAGGCACACTCACTTTGTTCAATCTTTCATGAGACTTTACTACGATTTTTTTTTTTTATTTCAGTGGATGACCTAGGCTTAATGGCAGAAAATGGCACTGTGGTGATGGAATTCATTCTGATAGGTTTCCAGCTGCAAGCTCAGGTGCACATGGGTCTCTTCTTTGTGTTTCTGGTCCTTTACCTCATCACTGTGGCAGGAAACCTGGGCATGATCCTGCTAATTCAGAGTGATCTTCGCCTCCAGACCCCCATGTACTTCTTCCTTAGCCATCTTTCCTTCCTGGACATTTGCTACTCTTCTGTTATTGTCCCTCAGTTGCTTAAGACCTTAGGGACCGATAAAACAGTCATTGCATATGAACACTGTGCCGCCCAATTCTTCTTCTTCACACTTTGTGCTAGTACTGAATGTTTCCTTTTAGCCGTGATGGCTTATGACCGTTATGTCGCCGTGTGTCACCCCCTCCTCTATGCTACCGCCATGACGCCACAGTACCGCCTGGGGCTGGTGGCTGGGGCATATGCTGGTGCAATGGTTAATTCCATGATCCGCACTGGGTGTACTTTCTCACTCTCCTTCTGTAAGTCCAACCACGTGGACTTTTTCTTTTGTGACCTGCCACCTCTCCTGAAACTTGCCTGTAGTGAGACCCGGGCACGGGAGCTAGTGATCTACGTCTTAGCTTTCCTGGTCATCACCATCAGCATTTCAGTGATTCTTGTTTCCTACCTGTTCATCATTCGGGCTATTATGAGGATTCGTACAGCAGGTGGCAAAGCCAAGACATTCTCCACTTGTGCTTCTCACATGACGGCAGTGGCCCTTTTCTTTGGGACACTCGTATTTATGTACCTGAAAGGTAACATGGGCAAATCCCTCAGGGAAGACAAGATTGTGTCAGTGTTTTATACTGTAGTCATCCCCATGCTGAACCCAATGATCTACAGCCTGAGAAACAAGGATGTAAAGGAGGCGCTGAAGAAAGCTCTTAACCGCATGAGGGTTTCCCAAGTAGAATAAGACTTGAGCCCCATCAATTCAGAAGATCCTGCAGATCATCATCTGAGCTTTGGCTTGTCCCCTTAGCATATATATGAACTAGATTTCCTGATTACAAAGCTATTGAGAAAGGAAAATGTAGATTTGGGTCCTAGTACCCTCTTTATTACTTCTATGACTTTGAGCCAGAAAGGCTCTGTCCTCAGGTTTCTCATGAGTGAAAATTCCTGACTTTCTATGATTGAAGCCAGGATCAAGAGAAATGGAATGCCAAAAGGCTTTGCAAGTAATATACTATAAAATGTATGATCTTTTCCTTTTTTTTTTTTACCTGTCCAGAATATCGTTGAAGGTTTTCCCTGTTATTTAGAACTTTTTTTGTACTAACCTCATTTTTGCACCTAGAAGGATTACAAAACAATAGCTCATTGCTTACATAGTAACAACAGTCATATTATTTGGTGGTGGGTGGTAGGGTGGAAATCAGCCTTGACCAAAGAAAACTTTTCTCAACATTGAATCATATCCTGCTTGGGCATTTGTCATGGAACATGCAAGTGGCTAAACAGAGGGAGAAAAAAATAAGCATGGGAAAGGAGCTGTGAGCAAGGAAAAGTTCCTTGTAGCATACGTTAATTGACTTCTGAAAATGACATAGAGATTCAAGACATTGCAGAATGAGAGAAAGATGTACTGATTTTCAGTAAATACTGGAAACAATTTTTGTTGATGTAAGGTTGAACTGAACACTATATTTAATTTTTTTTTTTTTTTTTTTTTTTTTTTAAAGGAAAGACAGAGAGAAGGAAGGAAGGATAGAAGGAAGGAAGGAAGGAAGAAAGGGAAACATCTTTTAAACATTTTCTTGTTTTTATTGTATTCTGTTTCTCCGTTTTTTGGTACATGGGCTGGGGCCGGGAATCGAACCGAGGTCCTCCGGCATAGCAGGCAAGCACTTTGCCCGCTGAGCCACCGCGGCCCGCCCTAATTTTTGTAAAATTTCTAGATCAACACAGTTCAGAAGCTTTATTTTATTTCTGAGGCATTGTTCCTGGAACATCTGCCTCAATTGATTCAAGTTTATTTTCCATTGTCCAATGGAAATAATGAAAACTAATATCTCTTCCATCTCCTCAGGACATTTATTTTATTGTCAGAAGACAGATAACTATGAATCCACGAGCCACTTCCTAATGACCTCCACATATGCTTAGAGGTATCACTGGGCAAACATCTCCATGGAGATTCCACAATATTATTCATCAATTCAGCAAATACTTGATGACTTCTATGTATAAGACATGATACTAGATTCTTAGAATGTACGATAGGCATGGTTCCTCACTTCGTGGATATTAAAACCTTAGAATATAGTAACATTAAACTTCTAAACAGTCAATTATTATTATTATTATTATTTTTTACACTTTTAGGGAAAGTGGAACAAAAGGAGAAGCACAGGGTATGATTTTATTGCATACTGGTGCCCTAACTTAGTTTGGTTTGATCAGCAAAGACTTCCCTGAGGAACTAATATTTAAGCTGAGGCCTAAAGACTAAAAATATAATAGTCAGCTGCAAATGCAAAGGCCTGAGAAATAGGATGCCTTCAGGAACTGAGAGAGACAAGAGTGCCTTCTAGTTTAAAAAGGGAAAGAGATGATATGATGCTGGTGAATTTAGATGCAAGTAGGTCACAGAGGCTTACTTAGGTACTTGTGGACTTTATTGCAAGGGCAGGGCATCAACCGATCTGTTATGGATTTTCAAAAGATCCCTTTGGTTGTGGTTTGATGGGGTGAATGGGCTGGAGATGGCGGAAATGGAGGAAAGATGACCACGTCATCTAAGACACAACACATGGTGTATCCCAGGACACGGTGCTTGATTTCCATGTAATAAATATGCTTGACTCTGGAGTACATGTTAGGCCAGAGAAAGTTAGCAGGTACATGCTCATGCACTTTTCCTTCTCTGGAAGGGAACTCCTTCAGGTATACATCTCCTATTTCTTCATCAAAACAGCCATTTACTACTTCCTCTTAAGGAATCAACAAAATTTAATTAACCTCCTACTATATGTCAAGCTGTGGTAGTAAACAGTGGGCCTAAAGAATCTCTTTTTGCAGGGTTTCTTGTATGCTGAAATGAAGGAAAAACAACAGAGAATTGGGCAAAATGTTAGAAAGTGGGTTTGCTATTTTGTAACAGCAGGAGCTACCTCATATTTCTCCCAATTTCTACTTTGAGAATGGTCACCAACTCTGCCTTTGAATGAATGACCTTTTATATGCATATAGTATTTGATGTATATACAGTCTGTCAAATAAAAGAAAAATTTTAAGAACATAGAAAAGAGACTATTTATTTGTCAAAAGGAAACAATTTGAAAATTGGAAAACATTCAATGTTGAGACAAAAGCACCCTATTTTTCCTTGAGAAAAAAGCAGCTTCTTCATTCTAAGTACAACGAGGTTACACAGAGGAAAATAATGTACAAATATGAAAAACAATAGGAAACGTAAGCCTTGTAAAGAGATGGAATACTGACTAACAAAACTTATTTACACCCAATAAAAATCCTGATTTCAGGGAAATTAAGACCCAGGTTCAAAGAATGTCAAAATGACCTAGTTGTTGTTTAAGGTCGGAGAGCTCAGATAAATTGATTTAGGCATGCATGGACAATTTTAACATGTACAGACAAGTAGACCTCTGCTTTAGACATATATGGGTAAGCTGTCTACAGGCCCTTGCCAATTCATTCTACCAATTGCATTAGGATGCACCAAAATGGATACAACTAAAATGAAGTTTAAGTATGTGCACAAGTTGGAGACCACTTCTAATTAATCTGGAAAGACACTGGAGGAAATGGCATTATGTAGAATTTCCAATTACATGTATTATAAATGAATGAAAACATTCATAACTTATCTACTGTGTGTCAGGTTCTGTGCTAAGAGTTTTAACTATATTATTTAAAGGCCTAGCTCTTAAAATTGACTCTAGGTATGATTTTTTTAGAAAACAGAATCCGGTGAGTAAAAATGGAGTCTTTCTTTTCCCTCAACTAACCCTGTTAGGAACGTGGTTTTGGAATTATAAATTTTAAGTTGTAATTCATTGACCTGAATATACCAAAAATAATAGTGGGCAGATGAAGAAAGAAGCCCCTCGAACTTTGAATTGACCCCTTGAACTTATGTTCTTATCATTTAATGCGTGACAGATACTTTCATTGTGGGTTTCTATTTTTCGTATACATTAATTTCAAATATATGAACTTGAGTGAATAAATGGAAATGTGAAGCCAAATTAGCTAGATTATCAGCACAAGGGTGTGGGTGTAGGGTGCTGGATTTGAACGCTCACAACCCATAATCTTGGAGCTGGCTTGACTATATATTTGTATATTTGCTCTTGTATAAAAGTATGAATATGGTCTGGGAAAGTTAATCACTTTAGATAAGATCAGTGGTAACCACACACACACAAAACTCAACCATGAGACCAGCAGAAATACTTCTCAGGTTGCTTTTCCTGCCCCCCACCCCCATGTGCAAATCCTGTTTGTTTAACTTAGGGGGCAAGAAAAGTGCCATCGTAGCCAGGTGAAAACAAGCGGCAAGAACAGAGCTGCCCAAATTCTCAAATCCTCCCACAACCCCCCTCCATTCCTAATCTCCTATCCTTTTTTTCAGAGGCAATGGGGGTGGAAGGCCAAGAGGGAATAAACATTTTTGTTAAAAGGTTTTTAGTGGTAATGGAGTTCAAAGAAGGTAAGGTAGCTCTAGGTTCTAAATCTCATTTTGCCTGATGCTGAATTCAAACCTCAAACAATATTTTCTCCTGAATCTTATTTAGATATAGAGTCTGAGAAGGATAAATCACCTGAGGAATTGGGGAAAGCTGACAGAAGTTGAAAGGAAAGTAGGCTGCCTGCTTCCCCATGGTGCATCTGCGAAGTTGTTTGTGAAGCTCAAGATGCTTCACGGACATTATACAATTCAACCGTTTAATCCCATTGGGAAAGAATGTTTCAGTTATTTCCACATATCTCTTCATCAAAAATCATGAAGTTTTCTAAAAGTGGTTGAAAAGAACGTTGCAGCTTTTTCTTTTTCTCAACACAACTTTGTTCTTATTTGAAACAAAATAGTGCAAATACAAAAATACAAAAATAAATATAACAGCAACAGCAGTAAAAAAGCACATTTTGGTAATGGAATGAACAGCTAAACTTTTTCTAATTCTACTCTTAGTAACTGAGTTCTTTGGATTAAAAAAAATGTATTGTAAAAATCACCTGTTGTTTTATATAGCCATTATAGACAGAACCAAAAGTATTTTATTTATAAATTAAATTAATTAATTATTTATTGATGGTTTGTTGTATTTTGGAAACTGTTCTAAGAGTTTGGAAGCTATATCAATGAAGAAAATAGACCAAAAAATCCCTGATCTTATGGAGCTTCTAATGGGGGGAGATATACAATAACCACTGGATGTAAAACTAAATACATACTCTAGCAAATATGCAAATATTATAGCATGTCAAAATGCCATAAATGCTATAGAAAAAACTGGAGTCATTGATCTTATAACCTCTGTGAGTAATTCCTATGCCAGAGAACTGGCATGAAGACTTAGGAGGTAAGTATTTCCCTTCCAGTGTAAATATAAACCCAAATAACTCATTTATTCTAACAGTCATTGAATGCGTATGTTTCAGGTACTCTAATGGGTTTTGGAGATGAAGACGACATAGCCTTTGATATCAAGGAGCTTGCAATTTAGAAGGGGAGATACATAAATATGTGTTAGGAATTGGTGTGGAAGGATTACAGTAGAATCACCTGCAAGGTATGGTAACAGCACAGAGGAGGGAATGGCATGCCCTTCTTTACAGGGATGGTTGGTCAGGGAAGTCTTCAGGAGGAAGTAGAAAGTTCAGGTCTGCCTGCAAGGATGAGTAGGCATTCATCTAATGGACAGGTCACTGGGGGAGAAGAGAGTGAGGCCTTCTTGATAGCAGAGAACAAAGATCCAGCATGTGAGACTTCAGCGTGTGTACAATTTCTAGAGCTAAGGGATGGAGGAAGCACTCCAGGCAGATCTTGAGAGCTTCCTTCCCATGTTATGAAATTTGCACTCAATCCTATAGTCAATAAGGAGTCAATGAAGAGTTTAAAGCAGGGAGGTAATAGTAACAGACGTTTGTTGCAGAGAAGAGTTTGCAATTTTCCAGCAAAATGGCTTAAACTGCCTGAAGAGAAACATTCATCTTTGATAAACAAAACAGAACAAAACAAAACTCATGGTAAAGTTTTATATCTTTTTCCCAGAACTGCTTTCTTCCTTCCTTCCCTGCAAAGGTGTTCAATGTGTTGTGAGAAACTCCCAGCCTTCCTGGTCTAAGCACTATGAGGTACTGAGTCTTATAAATAAGGTGGCTTCCTAGGCTTCTCTAACACCAGGTGAGAGGAAAATAATCCTCACCGATGTCAACCCCCACTAGAACCAGATTGGCCCTGGTTGCCTACAGGTAGTTTTAAGATTTGGGAAATACTGGGGAATACTGGCGAGAGTTGGTGCGAGGCCCTGCTGGCTGTTTTGATAGGAAGCAACTAGTTTCCTTGATATCAAGATGGGACTTGGTTGATGTTGGCTTCATCTCTACGAACAGGATCAACTCTGTGAGAAAATTCAGTGCTCAGAGGGATGGTACTACCAAAGAGGTAGAGAACCTGGGTTCTAAAATTCATTCCCTGGGTCAGTCCCTGCATAGGACCATCACTGGCTCATTTGTTTACATCTGGAAGATGGAGTTTGTTGGGCATCGTAGTCAGGGCTAACCAGCGAAACAGAACAGTCAATTTATTATAGGAATTGGCTCATGCAGTTATGGGAATTGGCAAGTCTGAATTCTGTAGGGTAGGCTGCAAGCTGGGAACTCTGATCAATTCTCAAGGAGAGGCTGATTGGCTGAAGTAGAGATGGAAATTATTTCTGATTGCTGAAATCAACAATCGGTTCTCCCTTTAAGATTCAAAGGGAAAATCTTAAACTGATTATTGATTGAATGAGACTTCTCACATTGCTGGAAGCAATCTTCTTTGTTGATTGTAGATGTATTCAGACACAGATGCAACCAAGTGACTGATGATTTAAATCCATTAAATATCCTCACAGTAACAATTAGATCAGCGCTTGTTGACCAGACTGCTGGACTTCATAACGTAGACGAGTTGACACATGAACTTAACCATCGCAGAGGGTCTGCCGCTAAAGGCCTCACTGGGATGCTGTGTAAATAAGTGACCCTTTGTCTCATTAGCATTTCTTCTCTTTATAGCCAAAGTGATTTTCTGAAAATGTCCATAAGACCATGCCACTTCCCTGCTTACACATTTTCAAAGGCTCCCTATTACTCTGAAATTAGAACCCAAATTCGTTATCACAGCCTACGAGGCTCAGATGAACTGGGTCTTGCTTGCTTCTTGCCCTCATCCTCCTACTCACTTCCAGGACCCCAGGTACGTTGTCCAACTGCCCTTGACCATGCCAAGCTCATTGCTGCCTTGACGTCTTTACACTTGATGCTTCCTCTGCCTGGTAAACTCTTCCTTTAAACCTTCTTGTGACTGTTCCTTATCACTCAAGTCTCTGCTCACTTGTCACGTGGACAATGCATCTAAAACAGCACCTCCACCCCGCTTTTAGTCTCTATCCTTTCTTTACATTGCTCATTTGCTCATGGAACATCACTATCTAAAATTATATTCTTTACTTATTTACCTGTTTGCTTCTGCTACTGTACTAGGGAGTAAACTTCATGTGGTTGGGACTTTGTTAATCTTGTTCACCATTGTACCCTTAGTGCCTGTCTTAGGACTTGGCACATAGTTGGCACTCAAGTGACTTTTGCTGAGAGCTTTAATGCAGTGAGAAGAGAGTTGGTGCAAAGAGTCCCAGGATCAAGAGAAAAGGGCTCTTGACTTATTTTCAGCCTTACGCTTTTACCATTTCTTATATTGTTGGCTCCCTTTATACCAATGGGGCAAATGAAGCCCGGAAAAGGTAAACAATTTGCCCCAGCTACCACAGTTAAATAGCAACTGTGTTCTAAAGTTGCTGTTGAGAAGGTGGTGTCCTGGCATTCACTTTCATGACTTACCTGACCAAGGGGAAACTCCTTGAGGAAGGCATATGAAATCTGCTGAGTAGGGAAGAACAGTTTGTAAAACTGCTTTTGGCATGTGTCATTTCCATAATACAAATGACATAAGTAAAACTCATCTGTTTATAACTTGTGGGTCTGCAGAGAGGCTAAAAGGGGCACAGGCTAAGATATCTGGGGGAGCACAGATCAAATGAGTGCTTACTCATTATAGCCATGTGCACACCATCATTTTTTGTTGAGAAAAGACATCCCTGAATGATGTGGTCAGTGAATGTCCAGTTTCTATTTCTTTACTCTGCATGGAATTACCCCAAACATCAACGTGACCATCTTTATTTTGACATTGCTCAGTTTCCTTCAGTTCTGTTATACTTTTTTCCCTCCAAATTAGAATCATTATCTACTATAGGTAAGAGAATTGGGGTAAGTATCTCATTTATGTAATTGGCGGTTCACTTATTATTGGTGAAATTAAGAATTTGCCCATTTGTTTGTGTCATTTGTATTTTTTTGTAATTTTTTATGCCCTCTGACAATTGATTTGCAAGAATAGTTTGTATATTCGAGAAATGACTCTTCTGTCTGTTATATGCATTGCAAATATTTCCCCCAATTTTTTTTGACTTTGTTTATGGTGCTTTAACCCCACAAAAATGTTAAACTTTAATGAAGTTAGATTTTTCAGTGTTTTACCTTTATAGCTTCTGTTGCTGTTTGAAAGGACTTCTGTCGAAGATGATCATGTTACTCACCCATATTTTCCTCTAGATGTGTTACAACTGCATTTTTTCACATTTACAATCTTTGATTCATCAGAGTTTACGTTGTGCAAATCATTATGTAAGTGTATGTTTTGGGGGGCAGGTGATTTGGTAACACTATCTCCCCACTAGAATGTGAGTTTCTGGAGAGCAGGGACTGAGCTTTTGCAGCTTGCCAACGTGATACCAGGGCCTGGCCTGGCACCAGTGCTTGGGAGGTAAATGCTCCTTTAATTAGCACACGAAGGAAACTCCAGCAGATAGCGGGATTGGCTGTGTCTCTCAGGGAGAACCTCCATTTCTGGATTTTACACTTTAAAAAGAATTTAAGCAGAGTGAAACAGCCCACGCTCTAGTCCCCTTCCCTCCAAAAACCCAAGGTGGTGAAGGAACCAGAAATCATATCCAACAAGGAGCTAGGGATGCTTGCTTTGGAGAAAACTCAGTAGAGACTCTCTTCTTTTTTTAGGGCTCAAGAAATGGACTAGAGACAGGGGCTGGATGCTTTAGCTTTTAGAGTTTAAGGAAAAGCCCCAGAATACCCTGTTAAAGGAGTGAATGGGTTAGTTTTGGATATGGTAATTTCCTTTTCCCTGGGAGTGCTCAATCATAGACTTATAGGACTCTTGGGGGTGGTTGTAGAGGATTTAAACCTCAGTGGTCAAGTAATGGAGCCATACTGGCTGAATGCAATTCAGTAAGGAAGGGTAGAAACAGTGAATGAGAAGAGTTTCTGTCCTATCTATAGGGGTAGCCACCTCAACTCTAACCAAGCACTGCCATGAGACCTTTTTTTCCCAAGAGAAGTTCGAAATTGAATTTTAAAAATTTACTGATTTTTAAAATACTGCATGGGCCACAAAAAACCTATTCACTTGTCTGGATTTCTCTTGTGGCCCACAAGCTTGCAACCACCGGGTCAGATAAAAGGGAAATTGTATATAGATAGTAGCACAGTTTCTGGACTACATGACCTTTTAAAACTTTTCTGACTTTGGCTCTCTGATTTCCTGAGCTATATGCACATGAAGGATTATTAATAGTGTCACTGTATCACTGGAACATGACAGCATGTGAGGAGAACAGATAGGATGAAGGAAGAATTAGGATTTCTGAATTCTAAGTGGAAATTAGAATTCAGAAGGGAGTGTCTGAAATTAACCTGTTCTGTAGACCCCATCTCATTTTATGCCAATAAATATTAATTGGTCATAATAGTAGAGTGTGGGAAAGAACATAAGCAAGTTTTCAAAGGAGAGAAAGAGCCAGAAAATATTTAGAGTGGCAATGGAATTGGAAGAAGCAAAGCGGTTTGTGAATGAAACTCTATGCATGTAGAAAGGGAAATTAGGAGTTCATGTCATTCTATTCCCCTGTGTTCTCACTCACAGGTCCCCTCCTCCACTCTCAAACCCGGGCCTGGAGACAGAAGTTCTACTGCAGGCTGCGTTGTTCACTGACTAAGTGTAGTGTTTGGGCTTAGTAATAAAAATTGATGTTATTGGTTTTAAATTCTGTGATGAAGCTAAGAGAATTGAAAAGGCCTGAAAATTATTACTGCTTCCCACTCCAACATAATTTCTTTACATCTTCACATCCATTACGGGGGAGGGTTGAATGCACAGGCAAGGACAGCTGGCCTCTCTTCATGTGACACCTGTGGCCCAAAAGAGAATTTCTTCACTGGAGTTCCTAGTCGTCCTTCCTGGAGAGGAATTGTTGCAGTGAAGCCACATCCTCTGCCTAGCCTCATTCCAGGTTCACACCATGATTCCATGCTCGGTGTCACCCACAGTCATGTGCAGCAACATGGCGGATGCTGTCAGAGTCCCTCTCAAATCCCATTAGCACCGATGACTCCAGTGCATGCCACATGCCTCTCTTTTTGGAGAACTCTCTGCCCTCTAACTTGGCAGACCAGGGAGTGGCCTCAGCCAAGACCTGACAGGACTTATTGAAAAATTCCAAGACTCCTCATTACCTCCTCTGAGGTGTGCTCCATGCCCTCTGAGTGGCTATGAGCTCAGTTAACAATATCAGGAAGCTGCTCGTTTGTACACTCTGCTTTGGCTTCTGTCCCTTCCCTGTCTCATTTCCCTACCTGTACTTCCTGTGCCTGCCTCCCAAGTTAACTGCTTGCTCTCAACCCCCTGTCTCAAGGTCTGAGTCTGGGGAAATGCAGCCTAGGCAAGTGTTCTAGTTTGCTAGCTGCTGGAATGCAATATACCAGAAATGGAATGGCTTTGAAAAAAAAGGAATTTAGTAAGTTGCTAGTTTACAGTTCTAAGGCCAAGAAAATATCCCAATTAAAACAAGTGTATAGATATGCCCAATCAAAGGCACCCAGGGAAAGATACCTTGGTGTAAGAAGGTCGATGAAGTTCAGGGTTTCTCTCTCAAGTGAGAAGGCACATGGAGAACACGGTCAGGGTTTCTCGCTCATCTGGAAAGGCACATGGCGAACATGGCGTCATCTGCTAGCTTTCTCTTCTGGCTTCCTGTTTCATAAAGCTCTCTGGGAGGCATTTTCCTTCTTCATTTCCAAAGGTCACTGGCTGGTAGACTCTCTGTTTCTCATGGCTATGTCATCTTCTACTCTCTCAGAAATCTCTCTTTCTCCAAAATGTTTCCTCTTTTATAGGAATCCAGTAAACTAATCAAGACCCGCTTGAATGGGCGGAGACATGTGTCCACCTAATCCATTTTAACAACCACTCTTGATCACTTAAGATCATAGCAAGATCACATCAAGATGTGACTCCTAAGTCACATCAGCAGGGAGATGATCTAATTACAGTTTCAAACATACAGCACTGAATAGGGATAAGAAGAAAGGGTTGCCTTTACAAAATGGGATTAGGATTAAAACATGGCTTTTCTAGGGTACATACATCCTTTCAAACCAGCACAGCAGGCAACAGAGAACAGAGAATTTGCTGGTACAGAGCAAAATCTAATAATTCCCGTCACCTGTCGAGACTTAAATAGGCCAAGGCCCTATGCATCCTCTCACTTAATTTTCACAATAGCCCTTTGGGGGCAAATGTGATATTATCTCCCATCTATAGATGAAGGCAATTTTAAGAAAATTGTCCAAGGTTACATAGTGTTTTGATTTGCTAAAGTTGCTGGAATGCAACACATCAGAAATGGGTCGACTTTTTCAAACGTGATTTGTTAGGTCACAAATGTACAATTCTAAGGCCATGAAATGTCCAAATTAAGGCATCAAGGTACCTTTTCTGAGGAAAGTCTGCTAGCATCTGGAGTTCCTTTGTCACATGGGAAAGCATTGGCAACATCTGCTGTTCCTTCTCTCCTGGATTCTGGTTTCAAAATGGCTTTCTCCCGTGGGGACTTTTGGCTCTCCAAAATGTCTCTGCATTTATGCTCTCATAAAGGACTCTAGAGAAGGGATTAAGGCTGACCTATTTTTTTTTTAGCATTTGTTGCAATTTTAGCATGTGAAATGGTAGGGTTCAACTAATCTTCTTTCTTTCCTTCCTTCCTTTTGTCCTTCTTTTCTTCTGCATGTGTTTAAAGAACTAATATTCTCATTTTCTTACAATTTCAGTGGGTCAGAAATGTGGGGAGTGGCTTATCTGGGTGGCTCTTGCATGTTGAACTATTCATACAAGTGAGATCATACACGATTTGCTCTTTATGTCTGATTGATTGAACTCAATGTGATGCCTTCAAGATTCACCAATGTTGTAAGAGATATTAGAACTTCATTCCTTTTTTTTAACAAATTGGAGTTGCAGTTACACAGAAAAGTCATGAAGGAAATGCAGTATTCTTTTGTGCCTAGCTCAATGCTTGGCTTTGATTTCTTCCCTCTACAGTCTTTTACCTTTCCTGCCACTTGTGAGCGTCTGACTGGTATCACTCCGAGCTCTAGGACCAACCTTAGTTCCAGAGCAGGCTTACTTATGGCTGTTTCTTCCCAGTCCTCCAACTGTGTGGGTTGCAAAAATAGTTACTTAATATGCTTATGTTCATTTAAAATTTTCTGCTATTTCTGTGGAATTAAGAGACCCAGAAGATTGTTCCTAAGTCTGCTTTATGCAAAACCATTATGGAAATCCAGGGCTTAGGCTCCCCCTCCATACTGAGAATAAATTACTGCACATAGCCTCCTATGTGACCCAGACAGCAGTTAAAGGTCAACAGACCCCCTCAGGAAGGAAAAGAATGTACAGATGGTATAATGAACCGCTATCTTGTAAAGCGTTAAAACTCCTCTCCGTTGATATGCTGATAACAAATCTTCAATACCTTGTGTCATGAGACCCTGTTGAAACTCTGTTCTCATACCCTATGGAATGTCCTTGTCCTAAATCCTTATAAGCTGTCCCTTGCATCCTTTGCAGACTGCTGACTTTCAGAAAGGCTTCCCTTGTGACAATCTTCCCCTGTTTGTAAGTCTGAATCAAGCTCATGTGTGACTCTGTGCTTAGCATGTTCTTTGATCTTGGGGCTGCACTCTCCCAAGCCTTTTTTTTTTTTTCTTTTGGCATGGTCAGGCTCTAGGAATTGAACCAACCTGAGTCTTTTAAGAGCTGGTTTGGAACAACCCTCAAATATATTGGCATACTATGATCAGTGGGGCAACACTGTCCCCAAATAATTGTCCCAATAACCAGGCCACGGTGCCTGGAATCCCCAAAGAACTACTTCTTTGAGGAAAGCCACAAGGACCTTTGCTAAAAGTCACATATTTTTAAGAAAGAATAAAACTCCTAGTCATTGATAGCACTATATGAAAATGTCTATCATGTTTGTCCCCAAGGAGGACAGAAAGCTTTTAGGGAATGAAACAGAGGATGGGAAGCTCTTGGCAAAGGTTGTGGGGGCAGTTGGAGGAGTATCAGGATTAATGTGGACCACGTGATATTTCCTGAAGGGAAAGATTGGTGGTTGCTTGGACAGGGTCAGGTGGAGCAGTTGGAAACTGCTGGGCAAGTGGTGAGGAGGTGTCACGTCAAGGTTTCAGGCTCGGCAACTAGGAAAATGGCAGACAGAAGCCTAACTTCTGGTTCCAAAGCATCACATACTTTCACACTCTTTAAGATCCTTGCTTAAGCTACTTTCTCTCTCTCTCTCTCTCTCTTTTTTTTTCCCTGAAGGCTACTGCTTTGATTTTCTTGTTTGGTGAATTCCCTCTTATCAATCAATGCCAGCTCAACTGTCACTTGATCTAGACCATTTCTGGCACTTTTTCCTCCTAGCTGATTCCTGCCTCTGTGCCACAAAAAAGCAATCTCTCCACTCAAGAAATTTCATTTACTCTACCCCATTCTATACAGCTCCCTGCCACTGCCCTCCAGCCCTCCCAGTCCCATAGTTTACTCCCACTGCAATCTGTACTAGACACCCTCAGCCCCCATAACCCCACCCAGTTGGCCAGATTAATTACTTTCTTTTTTTCCCTGGGTATCTATAGATTCTCTATTCATTCTAACATCTTGGCCCATATACCACTATATTGCATTTTTAAAAATGTGCTTGTTTCCTTGGAGCTGGACTGATTTTCTGCCCTTAGCATAGTTTTTGCATGTAGTAGGTACTCTATTAACATATTCATTAATTGAAATAAGACAATTTGCCTTTTCTATACTTCTATAGGAATTTCTACCAGCTTCTATCCCACCATGACATTTTGGTCTTTTTTTTTAAACATTTTTTAATTATATAAAATAATAAAGCAAAGAAAGAAAAAAAGCAATAGTTTTCAAAACACTCTTCAACAAGTAGTTAGGGACAGATCCTGGAGTTTTTCGTGGGCAACCATACCATCATCTCAGATTTTTCCTTTTAGCTGCTGTAGAATATAGGAGGCTAGAAGGAATAAATATTTTTTAATCATCACAATCAACTTTTCCCCCTCTTTTGTGAAAAATAACATATATACAAAGAAAGCAATAAATTTCAAAGCACAGCACAACAATTGGTTGTAGAACAAATTTCAGAGTTTGGTATGGGTTATAATTCCACAATTTGAAGTTTTTACTTCTAGCTGTTCTAAGATACTGGAGACGAAAAGAAATATCAATTTAATGCTTCAGCAATCATGTTTGCTTGTTAACTCTACTTTCTCTTTTTAACTCCACCATCATCTGGTCTATTTTTTGAAGGTACTATTTGAACGTAGTTTGGGACTCTTGTAAGTCAATTGCATGAACAATTTATTGAAGGCCTACTGCGTGGCAGATGATGTCAAATAGAGAAGCAGGCAGACTTTGTCTTTAGGTATTCAGTGACAATTTCTTGAGGGAGAGCTTTTTTATTCTTTATGTATACTCTTCAATTGCAATTCCCAGTAGAAGGGTTTATTGCACCAAGACTGATAACTTCATGATAGCTGTGTGTCTTCGTCTCAGAAAAACAAATGCATTCTTACAGAGCCTAAATTTTGCAATCAAATACACAATTGAGTTGGAGCTGATGTTTATTCAGGGAAGCAAAAAATAGAATAATTCTCGTTTAGAGTTCACTTTATTTAGGCTTCTTAAATTTCAGGCCTAGTTAAGGATAGGGGGTGGGTTCCTCCAAACCCTCTGAACCATATAAATTTTTTCATATTACTATTTCAAATTTTCCATGTAGATAAGCTCTTATTATGTGTATTGGATACAGAGCCTGAGGCAAAGAGAACTTCCAAGTATTAACAAGAATGTTTAAAACTTGGCCTCTATAAATAGAATCCAAATATTTCACTGAGAAAATAGATTGAGTAATCTTAAAGTTGAATTTCATTTTGATGACATTGGCACAAGGCAAGATTTCACAGAGGGAGTGTCCAGTGTCCAGTTGTGGCAAAAGAAAATTCTGCAAATAAAATGAGGGTAGCTTCTGCAATCAAGAAGATAATATAAGAGAAACTTTTAAATACATTTTTAATGTATTAGCCTATTTGGTTTACAAGCAATTGATGTGATGATTGCAAGAGATTTCAATTTATTTCTTAAATACCAAACTTTTACAGAGCTGCTTTTCTTTATTCCTCACTGAGGGAAATCTACTTTGGGAAAAATTTCAGTTGTTTCAGAAATTAGGAGTAGAAGAGAACCTTGCATTAGTGGAGCTATGTAACTCTGTAGTCATTGAAAAAACTGGTGGTACTAAGAAGGTAATTTAATATCTTCTTTCAAAAAAATATGAAAGAAGACAAGTCAAATAATGATTTCTGAATTTTAAGTGCCTCCTATTAATCAGGCAAGATTCTTATGACCTCTCTAAGGTTGGTGGGTGTTAGGCTCATGACCTTGAGTCTCTCTGAGCCCCTTCCACCCTGTGGCTGTGCCACTGCTTCAGAGAATGGTAGAGCCACATTATCCCTCGGCTTTTCACAGAGCTCTTCTGAGGTTAAAGTGGATGGCGCATTCTTCTGAAAGGTCAAAGGTACTCTACCAATACAAGGGTTTATTAATTTCTCTTTCCGTCCATCTTTCGTAGTAGAGTAAGAGGGAGAAGGTGGAAAGCCAAAGAGGGAGCAGAGCCTACATGAGAGATAACTGGTTAATAGTATAAATTAATTGTATGTTGTTTTGGAAGATGCTAATTCCCATGGAGAAAAATAAGGCAGCGCAAGAAACTAGGAGGGTAAGAGAGTTTGCAATTTTAAGTGTCAAACTTCAGTTCAAATGCCACTCCCTTTGAAATAATCTCCCTTGAATTTCTGTCTTGGTGTGGCATTGGCTGCATTACTTTAGATTTTTTATGATGATTCATTTTGTTTTTGATCTATCTCTCATAGTTGACTATAAAATTCTTCTTCTTCTTTTTTTTTTTTCTTTTACATGGGCAGGCACCGGGAATCGAACCCGGGTCCTCTGGTGTAGCAGGCAAGCATTCTTGCCTGCTCAGCCACCGTGGCCCGCCCTAAACTTCTTGAAGGTAGGGAGTATATGTGTGTCATATGAGCTTGTGCGTAAGTGTGTGTGTATGTTTATGTGTTTATGTATGTGTGTGTGTTTGAGTGTTTATGTTTGGGTATGTGGGTATGTATGTAAGTGTTTGGTGTATGTTTGTGTGTATATATGCTTGTGTATCTGTGTGTTTGTGTATAGATGTGCATGTGTGTGCTTGCATGTGTTTGTGTAATGTGTATGTGTGTTTTCTTTATGTTGTGCATGTGTGAATGTGTATGGTTGGGTTTGTTTTTGTTTATGTGTGTGTTTGGTGTATCTTGTTTATATGTGTGTGTGTATGTCTCATCCCTGGAACCTAAAGCACCTTCTATAGTGAAAAAAAACAAAATTACTGAAAGTGCAGGTGGCCCCTACCTATCCCTGTCCTGGTCCCACCTTTGCCAAAGGCCTTTTTTGTGTACTTTTTAAAACCTGACCTTGTTCTTTTTTCTTGCTTGGACATTGTGATCCTCATAAAAATGATTGTGTATCAGATGTTAAGAATAATTGTCACAATTTCTCAGCCACAGAGAGCTGGCGAAGGCCATGCCAACCAGCAGACTGTGCCAATTGCTGCTCCGGGTGATGCACTTGTCCTACTTATTTTTCCCTAAGGTTTTTCTCGTGTCAAAGATTAAAGGGAGAAACTTGATGAGGCACCTCTCCCCAGGGAGGGCAAACCAGCAGCTACAATGGTCCTTGTCTTTCTTAGGTTGAATAGGTTCTTGTTATACCATCTCTGGGAAAGGGTGTGAGGTCTCCTTGTCTTAAAAGAACAACTTTTCTCAGGTCACAGCAGGAGAGAGTGACAGAGCCTATGATTCATGACATTATTCTGGCTGAGGAAACCGGACCCTGGAAGACAGGTGAGTCCTTCTGGGACAAGTCAGAACGAGAATTCAGGCTTCCTTGAACCTACTCAGGGATGACTCAACACAGTACTTGACCTTTGGAGATATGGATAGAAGAGAAACCATCTCTAGTATCACAATAAAGTGCCGTTTGCACGTGAGGAACCCCAGTAGCATTTCTTTGGAGACCCAGATTATCCATTGATTGGAGACAATAGTGTGGGGGCAGGACACACTTATGTAGTCCACTAAAAAGTCCTGTCCTGGGGCCAGGAGCCCACAGACAGAGGCTATTCCCCCACCCTGCCTGTGCTTGCATGGAGGACATACAGTAACCATGTGTAGGAATTTATGGAATAGGAAAGAGGAAGAAAAGAAAAACATGAACTTAGAACCACAAGGTAAAAAAGCTGGAAGAGTTCTCAAGGGAATATCCATTCCAATTTTCTATCTTCGGGTAGCTAAGTTATGGTTATCTCCATATTTTGGAGTGTGGAGAGAGAAAAAACATGAAGAAGTGGAAACTCAGAAAGATTATGGGGCGCACCAAGCATCATGTTGCTGGTCAAGGATGGTGGACAGGGCAGGGTGTCGGGATGAGTGTCCAGGTGTCCAGCTCCTCCGTGCAGCTTTCTTTTTCTTTACCCTCTGCTGGAGATGATAATCAGAAGAAGAGTACCAAGTCATGGGCTGAGAAAGAACAATGAACAAAGAAGGAATGAGACTGTTCAGGGAAAGGTGAAGTGGGATTCAGGCGAGGAAACTGATCAGGTTTACTTGGTTCATGCTCAGCTCAGTTTTGCCAAGCCAAATTATTTTCACTTGTAATGTGCAGGATGGTTCTGTTTGACATTGACCCTGGTGCTCAAGGGCTTCCAGCCATAGCAAACAGTTCTCTCTGTGGTGCCAACGTTCAAATTCTGCCATGGCTTCCCTTAATTCGCAGCAAAAATTCTTGCTACAATCACTTGCTGCATTGCATTATAAGTTAGTTCCTTTTTTTGCTTTTTCTTTTTAACTTTTTTTTATTGTGTAGTATAACATATACACAAAGCAAAGAAAGAAAAAAGCAATAGTTTTCAAAGTACTCTTCAACAAGTAGTTACAGGGCAAATCCCAGAGTTTGTCATGGGCTACCATATGACCCTCTTAGATTTTTCCTTAGAGCTGCTGCAGAATATAAGAGACTAGAAGGTTTAAATATTTTCTTATCACCACAATCGATTTTTTTTCTTTCTTTTTTTTGTGAAAAATAACCCATATTCAAAAAAGCAATAAATTTCGAAGGACAGCACTACAATTAATTGTAGAACATATTTCAGAGTTTGACATGGATTACAACACCACAATTTTAGGTTTTTCCTTCTAGTTTCTCTAAGATACTGGAGACTAAAAGATATCAATTTAATGATTCAGCAATCATATTCATTTGTTAAATCCTGTCTTCTCTGTATAACTCCACCATCACCTTTGATCTTTCCTTCCCTCTCTTTTGGAGTGTTTGGGCTATCACCTTTCTAATCTTTTCATTTTGGAAGGGTCTGTCACTAATATAGGGTAGGGAGATGGGACTCTCTGATGTTCTGGAGAGGCTGGGCCCTCTAGGTTTCAGGACTTACCTAGTCCAGGGACCCAAATGGAGGGTATAGATTTCTGGAAAGTTACTCTAGTGCATGGAACCCTTGTGGAATCTTTATATTGCCCTAGGCATTCTTTAGGATTGGCTGGAATGGCCCTGGTTGGGGTTTGACAGATTATGATAGGTAGTAATGTGTAACTGAAGCTTGCATAAGAGCAACCTTCAGAGTAGCTTCTCGACTCTATTTGAACTCTCTCAACCACTGATATTTTATTGGTTATACTTCCTTCCCCCTTTTTTGTTCAGGATGGAATTGTTGATCCCACGGTGCAAGGGCAGGATTCATCCTTGGTAAGTTAGTTCCTTTTTGCATGCTGGTTTCTTCTGCCAGTCTCTGAACTCCCTGCTGTTCCCGGAACACACCAACCGTGCTCCCACCTAGGGACCTTTGCTATCCCTTTTACTGGAGTGCTTTTCCTTCAGATAGCTGCACAAATTGCTTCCTTACTCCCTTTAGATCTTTGCTCAGATAGCATCTTCTAGAGAGGTCTCCCTTGACTGCTCAGTTTAATATTGCAATCTACCTCCCTAACATCTGTTTCTGCTGTTCTTTTTCTGCACAGCACTTACAACCATCTAACCTTAGATAGAATTTCCTTCTGAATTTTATTTTCTGTCACCCCAGAAGAATGTAAGTTCATGAGGACAGGGTTCTCTGATGAATCTATCTCTGGTGCCTGAAACAGTACCTGGCACTTAATGACTACCCATTAAATATGTATGGAATGAATGGCCAAGTGACTGAATGCTCTCGGTGAGGTTAGACACTGGGTCTTATTCACCTCCCCTGCATTTATCACAGTTCCTGGCACCCAACACATGCTCACAGTCTATGGAATAAAAGAAGACAAACTTGTGTCTGTCAAGGGCTCTGTATAAAACTATCCCTGTTCATTTACTATTATGTCCTGCGGCTTCATGATTCCAGATCCCTTTTGTTTGGGCGGCAGTCTGCCATGTTCAAGGGACTGCAATTAAATTCTGCAGACATAAGCAGAATGTCTGAAAAAAAAAATGGCATTTTTTTTTCAAAGCTGAGAAAAAAAGCTCAGAAAAGACATGAGCTTTTCTCTGGTACTGCAAATATACTAAGCTGCTGATTGTTGGCTCCTGTAGTACCCTCTCTGCTTTCTTTCGAAACATATAAACCACTTATTCTTACGTATTTCATGTCTATTTCTCCCACTGGAGCTTAAACATTTCAAAAGAACCCCAGTTTAGATGTGTTTTTTTAACCTTAATCCATGTTCCATGAACCCATTTAAAATAGAATCTTTTAAAGATATTATCTTAAATTAAGGTGTGGCTGCCTTGAGCTCTGCTGTTTCTTTCAGTGCACTGCCTGACACTTGGTAAACAGTAAATGAATATTTGTTGACTGAAGGGGTCAGATATTATTGGCAGTGCCAAGGAGAGATTAAAATATTTTCTTTGACCTCAGGTACCCCAGTGAGTAATGCTTTAGGAAAATTCCATCTCTTCAAGCGCCCCAGTACATGTACGTCTAGGGAAATTTCTTCATTTGAAGATTGGGCGGTTAGAAAACTATGCACCTCTTGGGATCCCAAGATTGAACATGAGCATTCTGCTGTTTATTTGGCACAAAAAGTTACAGAATACTATACAGATTTCCCTATGTTTAAAATTTGCTTCCCTTACTTCTTCAACTTTTAGGAAAGAGGCCAAGATATTGGGTCGCCAAAAAAGGCCCCTTGGATTAACCAAATTATTCATTATTATTATTTCTGACCTCATTTATCCTAACAGATCAGATCTGATTAAACACATTGAATGCAAACCCTCATATTCTCAAATATTTTTATTAGCTTTTTATACATTTCCTTTTTCTACAGACCTGTGTTTCTAAGTGTTTTGTCTCTTTCCTTTAAAGACTACTGGGTTTCTTATAACAAAGCATAGATTTTAAGAAGTTAAAAAAAAAAGGAAGAGTGGCTCTTCTCTTTTTATTCAGCCTTCTGATTTTCGTCTCCTTCTCTCTGACTCATAAAACCATTTCACAGAGGTAACCACTGCTAGCAGCTTTACATATGTCTTTTTGTTCTCCCCAAACAATTATTTAATTTTAAGCAAAATGATATCATTTTACATCACTTTCTGCTACTTGCTATTTTACTTTTAATAATTATGAATAGCGGATGTTGTGGTAGATTGAATTATGAGCCCCAGTTCAGACATGTTTTTAATCTTAATCCACGTTCCTATAGGTGTGAACCCATTTTAAATGGGATGTCTTGAAGTTATTATTTTAAATTAAGGTATGGCTCTATTGAATGAGTTTGGGTCTTACTCTGTATTACTGGAGTCTTTTAAAGAGAAGGAAATCGAAAGGCAAAGTCACAGAAAGCCATGAGAAGGAGTCGGATGCCAGAAATTAACAAGCCCTGAAGAGAAAAGAGAGGACATGCCATGTGAGGTGAGTCAGGGATACAAGCCAAGGAATCCCAAGGGTGGCTGGCAGCCAGCACTAGAATGTTAACAGACTTTGGGGAGAAAGCACTACCTTGCCGATGCCTCAATTTTGAACTCCTCCTAGCTGAGCCAATGCACTCTAGTTGTTTAAGCCAACCCACTATGTGGTATTTGTCATAGCAGCCTGGCAAACTATGGCAAATATCCCAGTAACTCAATAATTGCAGATATGCCTTCTTATTAAAGGCCACATTGAATGACAGTATCGTTGTTTATCTGTTTATTTGCTTATTCTCCTAATTCTTTTAAATGACAAACAGTACTCAAATAAATATGTTTGAATATGATTAGTTATGCACTCATGCTCAGCGCTCTGATGATTTCTGGTGAGAAGTGGAATTGCTGGTGTATTTTCCCCATGGCAGTTGAGCCAACCTGGATCCATGTTTCCCGCAAGTCCTTTCCTTGTATAGTTTTGGTTCAGGGTGGGCCACAAGAGACATTTTCCATGAGATTTGGAAGGAGTTGGTGCACAAAGCAAGAATCATATTCTTTTGAGGCTCTGAAGGTTGAAGCTCATGCATATTGCCACTTACCTGCTGTTCACCTGGTTGGCATGGAGCAAACACAGACCTGCTGCCACTACAGCTCCTGCTAGTTCCCCTCTAAAGCTTCTCTGATATCTGGGTCAGGTGCATGCTTAGCTCTGTGGGTCAGGTGCATGCTGAGCTCTGTGGATCAGTGCATGCTGAGCTCTGTGGGTCTGGTGCATGGTCTCTTTTGCTTAGCTCTTTCCCTTCTTCTCTAACTGAAATTTATAAAAGGATTGCGTTTCATAAATTACAAAAAACAGGTTATTCATTCATACATAATTTATTTTTTGAATGATATGCCTGTTATCCAAATACTATTCACTGGTTTCTTTATGCATTGATTTGGCACTTCATTTCATGACATATATTCATATTTACTTGAGTTTGTTCTTTGTACATTTTTTTTTTAATTTTACGAGTGTATTTTAACCCTACAGTAGTATTTAATTTAATTTTTGAGGCTTTAGACTTTATTCTGAGATCTCATTATTTTTAAAAAAGTTCTTAGCTTTTGTATCTAAAGTTCTGGGAAAACTTTAAGATCAACTTGTCATATTTTATGAATGTATTGTTTATCCATTGCCATAATAAGAAGCTGTGCTGGTTTGAAAGAATGTATGTCCCTTAGAAAAGCATGTTTTAATCAAAATCCATTTCATAAAGGTAGAATAATCCCTATTCAATACTATATGTTTGAAACTGTAATCAGATCATCTCCCTGGATGATGTGATTTCGTCAAGGGTGGTTGTTAAACTGGAGACGACATGTCTCCACCCATTTGGGTGGGTCTTGATAAGTTTCTGGAGTCCTATAAAAGAGGAAATATTTTGGAGAATGAATAAGACTCAGAGAGGGAACCCTGACCATGTTCACCACGTGCCTTTCCAGATGAGAGAGATACTCTGGCTGTATTTGCTTTGTGCCCTTCCACTTGAGAGAGAAACCCTGAACTTCATCGGCCTTCTTACACCAAGGTATCTTTCCCTGGATGCCTTAGATTGGACATTTCTATAGACTTGTTTTAATTGGGACATTTTCTTGGCCTTGAAACTGTAAACTAGCAACTTATTAAATTCCTCTTCTAAAAAGCCATTCCGTTCCTGGTATATTGCATTCTGGCAGCTAAGCAAACTAGAACAGAAGCCATGCCAAAACTCATTGGCTTAAAATGATAAGATTTTATTATTGCTGTTGAGTCTATGCATAACTGACTAGTGCTGGTTTTGGCTGGGAGGCTCATGCATCTGTGGTCACCTGTGGTTGGGATAGTAGCTTGGCTAGTTTCTCTCACATATTTGGGGACTGGTTTGCTGCGGGTAGGTCTTGGATAGCCTGGGCTGTGCAAATGGGCTCTCCTCCATGTGGTGTCTCATGGTTCAAGGGGCTAGTTTGAACTTATTCATATGAAGTGGCAGAGGTCTGAGAGTGAGATTGGAAATATGTAAGGTCTCTTGAGGACTAAGGCAGAAGTGGCACATCTTTTCAGCTGCATTCTATTGGATAAAGATATAAAGCTAGCAAATACTCAAGGGATAGGGAAACAGTCTCTTGAAGAGTGGAGCTGAAGTCACATTATAAAAAGGGGGGTTTCTGATGATGGTAATCAAGACAGGTGTGGCTGTGCAACCAACTATATTACATCTTTGAAATCCTGTATCTTGATATACTTGGAATGCATCTTAATTTTGATTAGCCACCTATCAAATGCTTAGCAGTCCCATGTGACCAGTGACTAACACATTGGACAGCACAACTATATTCAATTACAGCTATTAGAATTTGCATGATTCACTCACCTCTGGACATCACACTGAAATCTTTTATTAGATTGTGATAATTTTTCTAGTTGGTTCTCTTGGTTTTTGAGGTTGACATTCATATAATCTATAAATTATAATTTTTCATTTCTTTGGAAATATTTAGCAATTTATTTTATTTTCCAAATCTTTTGCATGGATTAGGACCTCCATAAAAATGTTAAATATGTCCTATGAAGGACAACTTCTTTGTCCAGTACCGACTTTAATGGAAATGACTAGTATTTTAACATTCAGTAAGATATCCACTGTTGATTTCTGGAACATAACCTCCTTTATCAACATAAAGTAATCTACTTCTGTGCATAATTTTCAAACTTATTATTGCTGATGTCTATATTTTGTAGTAAAGAGAGTTAAATTGTAGCCTTTTTGGTATATATCTAGATAACTACTCGATTTTCTCCTTTAATATGTAATACAGCAAATCACATTAATAGATTTTTGTAATCTTGTATTATCTTTACAGCCCTGGAAAAATTCCCATGTATAGGTGAGATTTTTGTATGATTTTATTTTGTTCTGCATATTTGCTGTCTGTATCTAGTTTGGATATTGGAGTTGCTTTACTTTTATTTTCTCAGAAATATTTAAATATCACAGGAGTTATGAGTTATCTTTTCCTTGGAGGTGTGAGAGAATATTAACATGAAAACTACACTATTGATGCCTTAGATGGGGGTAGAGATTTGGCCATTTTTCAAACTCAGTGGTGCATTTGATTTTCTATTTCTTCTGTGACAGTTTAACGATTTATATTTCCATAAGAAATAAATTGTAACATTTTAGATTTTCAAATTTACTGCTATAAAATTATACAGTGTTTTCCCTTTTAATTTTTATTATGAAATATTTTAATTAAACAAAAATGTAAAAAATAATATAATGAACACCCATGTACCCACCACTCAGGTTTGACAAATCTTAACAAATCTTAACATTTTTCTACATTTGTTAAACAATGGTTAAAAAAACCCCAAAACATTAGAGCTACCCTCCCCTCTCCAAGGCTAAGTGCTATCTTGAATTTGGTGTTAACATTTCCAATTATGCCTTTATATTTTTACAACATATCTATATCAACATAATAACCCACAGTTAATTGGTATTTCTTTTAAAACGTCACATGTATGGTGTTCAAAGTTTGCATTTTCTGGTAACTTGTTCAAAAGAATCTTTTTGAGGTTTAGCTATATTGATATACATAGCTTCAAATCATATTTCTGTTTTTGCACACATCTAGTCTGTGTGAAGTGCTCTTTCTCGTAATTTAAAATTACCTCCAAAAAATGTGTTTTCCTCTTTCTCAGACCTAATGAGATTTATTTGCTTTGTTTTCTGTCTCTTTTCTTCCCCATTAGACTGACCATATGTCTGTCTATTTTGTAGAATATTTCAAAGAACCAGCTCTTAATTTTGTTTGTGAAGTCCACTTTAAAATTTGTCTTAAATATCATTACTTTCTACTTTTTATTTTTTTACTTACTTCTAGATTCTTTTGGTTCATTGTGTGTTTTCTTATTTTCTTATAATACATATAAGCTGCCAGAATGCAATATACCAGGAACGGAATGGTTTTTAAAAAGGGAATTTATTAAGTTGCAAATTAACAGTTCTAAGGCCATGATAATGTCCAAATTAAGGCATCCAGAGACAGAGTCCTTAACTTCAAAGAAAGGACCAATGAAGTTCAGAGTTTCTCTCTCAGCTGGGAGGGTACATGGTGATGTCTGCTAGTCTTCTCTCCTTATTTCATAAGGCTTCCCCAGGGGCATTTTCCTTCTGCATCTCCAAAGGTCTCTGGCTATGTGGGCTCTATCAGCTCTGAGCTTTTTCCAAAATGGTTCCCTCTTAAAGGGCTCCAGTAAGCAACCCCATCTTGAATGGGTGGAGACACATCTCCATGGAAACTATGTAATCAAAAGTTACCACCCACAACTGGGTGGGTCACATCTCCATGGAAGCAATAAAAACGATCCCACCTAGCAATATTGAATGAGGATTAAAGAGCATGGCTTTTCTGGGGTACATGACAGTTTCAAACAGGCACAATATGCGTCATTTATTTTTAGTTTTCCTCATTGTCTAATAAAAGCATTTTCAGGTACAAGTTTCTTTTTACCTTTACCTTTGTTGCAACAACTCTTAGCATTAAAGATGAACTTCTCATTGTCAGTAATTTCTAATATTTCAAAACATTCTGGAATTTCATGAGTTTCATTTTATCTCATGTGTAGCTGAGCAGGATGTTCCAACAGATCAAAATGGTTCATCTTATTTTTGGCTAAACTTTCTTCATTAACTTTTGTGTGCCTTTAGTGTGATCAGTGAATGTGTCTTACGTGATTGCCTCACACTTGCATCATAGTTTGACTGGGTATTTCGGATTTCAAAATCCTTTCTCTGACCTTTATAGACATTTTTCTTTCTTTTGGCTTCTGCTACTCTTTACTGTAGGTGCAAAATTTCTACTTCGTCTTCCTTGCATATAACTTTTTTTAAACTGCCCTATACATTACTATATAGGGTTTTCACTCTATTCTTGAGGCTAGAAGTGTATTTTTTTTCAATATCAGTATCAGGATCTTGGTGAGCTCTTTGGATCTGATGGCCTACTTTTTTTTTTTTTAAGCTCAAGGAAATTTTCTTCTGTTATTTAAACAATTTATCATACATATTATATATTTTCCTTGAAGCTTTTATTAAAAGATATTTATCTTTTCTGACTGTTAACTTTTTTATATTTTTTATCCCCTCTGCACCTGCTGATATTTTTGCTTTACATTCTGGGAAGTGTGACTATTTTATAATTAACAGTCTCAACACAGTTGTGGAACAAAATTAGCATCTTAAATTTTTATTTTAGCTGAACGCAACCCTTTTTCACTCATGGCAAAAAATTAATCTTTCCAATTCAAGGAAACACAGTCACTTGCATTTCTAAATACGATCTATTCCAGTTTTAAACTAAGTCATTCAGGATACTTTCTTTGTTTCAGTTTGCTGGGGTATTGAAAGTGGATTCCATGAAATGTGTCGGTTTTAACAATAGAAATTTATTAGCTTACAAGCTTATAGTTTTCAGGCTGAGAAAAAGTCCAAATTAAGGCATTGTTAAGGCAATGTTTTCTTCATGAAGACTGGCTGCTGGGGAGCTTTGGCTCTTGTGTCACATGGCAAGGCACATGGTGACATCTGCTGGTCTCTCCCTTCTCTTTTGGGTGTCACTAATTTCAGCTTCCTGCTTCTATGGATTTCTCACTCTCTGTATTTGTATTAGTTTGGTAAAGCTGCCAGAATGCAACATAGCAGAAGTAGAATGGCTTTTAAAAAAGGAATTTAGTAAGATATACATTTACAATTCTAAGAACATGAAAATGTCCAAATTATGGCACCAACAAGAGGTTACCTTCACTCTAGAAAGGCTGATGCCATCTGGAACACTTCTGATGGCTGAAAAGTCACATGGCTGATGTCTGCTGGTTCTTGTTTCCAATTCTGTTGCTTCCAGCTTCTGATGCCAACAGTTTCCTTCCTAAGTGTCTGTGGGCCTTCACTTAGCTCCTGCAGGACACAACTCTGGGTTCTGGCTTGCTTAACATCTCATGGAAAGGCACATGGCAGCATATGCTGGGCTCTGCCTATGTCTGAGCATCTGCTTTTTCTGTCAGCACTCCAAGAATCTCTAAACAGCTGTGTCTCTGTCAGCTCTGAAGCAACTCTTCTCCAAGTGTCTGTATCTGACTTTTCTCTAAAATGTTTCCCTTCTATGGGACTCTAGTAAACTAATTAAAACCCATATTTCTGTCTAATCAAGAAGTCATATCCACAGTTGGGCATGTCAAATCTCCATGGAAATAATTTGATAAAAAATTCCCACTCTAAGATATTGAATCAGGATTAAAAATGGCTTTTCTGGGCTACATAATAGTCTCAGACCAGCACAATATTCAGCCAATTATAAAGGACCTGAATGAGTGGGTTTTACACCTTAACTGAAGTACCTCACCCAAATGTCCTACTTACTATGAGATGTTACCTACTATACCCACAGGAATGGATTAACTTTAAGAACATGCTTTTTTGGGGTTACATGCAACTTTCAGCTGTCACACACTCTCTCTTTTCTTTAGTCCTTTCTTCTCTGTGCTGATTTGAATTTGTTATGTACCCCAGAAAAGGCCATATTCTTTTAATCCATATTTGTGGGGGCAGACCTAGTGTGGGTGGGAACTTTTGTTTAGGCTATTTCAAATGAGATGTAACCCAGTCCATTCAAGGTAGTTCTTAATCCTTTACTGGAGCTTATTGAGAAGACGATAGAAGATGGTAAAAACCCAGAGAGCTTAGAGAGAAGCACACTGGGAGAAACAAGCAAGGGCCCATTGAAACTGAGAGGGAAAGCCCTTGAAACCAGAACCCAAGAGAGAAAGACCGGCAGACGTCTCCATGTGCCTTCCCATGTGACAGAGGAACCTCGGATGCCAGCAGCCTTTCCTCAGAGAAGGTATCTTCCTCTTGAAGCCTTAATTAGGGTGTTTTCATGGCCTTATTACTGGAAATTTGCAACTTAATAAATTCCCATTGAAAAAGCCAACCCATTTCTGGTATATTGCATTCTGGCAGCTTTAGCAAACTGAAACATTATCCCTGGAAGTAATCTAAATTTGCAGGTGTTTTATATGTCAATCTGGCATCAGGTATTTAGTACAAGTAATTCTCTCTATTCTTACTGTCTTTTGTGCATATGTAGCTGCATCTGTTCTGATCTTGTCATGTGTTTGTATCTGCTACTGTCCTTGTTCAAGCTCTGACTACTCTCTTAAGAGACATGTACCCAGAATTCTCTTCGTATGGTCATAAGGCCCCTTTGGTTTTCCAAGTCTCTCAGTTCTTCTTCTTCTTTTTTGCATGGGCAGGCACTGGGAATTGAACCTGGCTCTCTTGCATGGCAGGTGAGAATTCTGCCTGCTGAGCCACCATCGCACTGCCCTCAGTTCTTTTTTATACCTACGTGCCAGGATTCTGTGGTGTTGCCCTTGGCACCTCTACCTAAGAACCTCCATCAACCACTGGTGGTGTATTGCTTTGCTGCCATGTTGGATGCGGAGAATCACTAGGAAGTTTGTCATTACCTTAAGAGGTCAAGCACAAGTACCTCCTTATCCAGATATTCCCAAAAAATGGTATTGGACTTATATCACCTACTGATCCCCCTAGAGTTATCCAGGGGTTATATACATATAACCCCCAAAACAACATCTAAAATCTAATCAGGAAACACTGATTTTCTCGTCTCCTATCTGCAGATAAAATCTTTTTTTTTAAGTGTAAAAATAACTATTTATTATAGTGTGAATTTTATGCTCATGATAAAAACTGTTTCCTACTCTCCATGATTACTTTTCATATTAAAAGACCCATTTTGGGGAATTCCGAGGAAAACTGCTTTCTTTCAACACAATCTCTTTTGCAATTAAAAACTTTGATATCGAGACTATTGTTTCTTTCCTTTTTTTTTTTTTTAACTTTTGTGTGTTGTGTAGTATAACATATATACAAAGCAAAGAAATAAAAAAAGTAATAGTTTTCAAAGCACTTTTCAACAGGTAGTTACAAGACAAATCCCAGAGTTTGTCATGGGCTGCCATATGATCCTCTCAGATTTTTCCTTCTAGCTGCACCAGAATATAGGAGGCTGAGGGCTTAAATTTTTTTTTTTTTTATCATCACAATCGAATTTTTTCTTCTTTTTTTGGAAAAATAACATGTACAAAAAGCTATAAATTTCAAAGCACAGCACCACAATTAGTTGTAGAACATATTTCAGAGTTTGACATGGGTTACAATTTCACAATTTTAGGTTTTTGCTTCTAGTTGCTCTAGAATACTGGAGACTAAAAGAGATATCAATTTAATGATTCCTCATTCATACCCATCTGTTAAATCCTATCTTCTCTATTAGAGCTCCACCATCATCTTTGATCTTTCCATTCCTCTCTTTAGGGGTGTTTGGGCTATGGAGAGTCTAAATTTTTCATATTGGAAGGGTCTGTCACTAATATGGGGTAAGGAGATGGAACCATCTGATTTTCTGGAGAGGCTGGGCTAGGTTTCAGGACTTATCTGGACCAGGGACCTATCTGGAGGTTGTAGGTTTCTAGAAAGTTACTCTAGCACATGGAACCCTTGTAGAAGCTTATGTATTGCCCTAGGATTGGCTGGAATGGTCCTGGTTAGGGATTGGCAAGTTATGATAGATAGTAAGGTCTAATTGAAACTTGTATAAGAGCAACCTCCAGACTAGCCTCTCGGCTCGATTTGAACTTTCTTTGCCACTGATACATTATTAATTACACTTCTTTTCCCCATTTTGTTCAGGATGGATTGTTGATCCCAAGTGCCAGGTCTGAATTCATCCCTGAGGGTCATCTCCCAAGTTGCCAGGGTGGTTTTTACCCCTGGATGTCATGTCCCAAGTAAGGGTAAGGGCAATAATTTCACTTGCAGAGTTAGGCTTAGACAGAAGAAGAAGGCTTTTTTTCCCCCTTTTTTAGCAGGTGTGGGGTCTGGGAATTGAGCCCAGGTCTCCTGCATAGTGGGCAAGAAGTCTACTGCTGAGCTACTGTTGACCCTCCTAAGATTATTATTTCTTTAATGCAATTAAAAATATATATTTTGAGAAATTCAACTCGTTCCTTTGGCTCAGGATGTATCAAGACTATTTCTGAGAGAAATGTAAACAATGTGTAATTACTGCTTCTTATATCGTGCAGATAGAACGAGGGCTAGAAATACAGGGTTTGAGTATTAGTGGTAGTGTGGGAGGGATGGGGGTTGGGAAGCTGCTGCTTAAAATCGCAAAATATTACCTGACTGAATGTATGGTGAAGTCTTTGGAAACACAGTTATATTTCCAGATGTGTCTATGATCACTACATGGCTATTGTCAACCCTTGTTCTAAGTCACCATTACAACTCCCAAGATATCTGGTAGAAGCTGGTGGCTGCATATTTTAGAGGTCTAGACGAATGTAAACTTATACACAGGCATCACCTTTCACCTGTTCTGTGACCCTCACTGATTGATTTCATTTATGGTACCTCCCCTAGCTGCTCTCACTGACCTGGAGGATAGTTTCCTCCAGCAACTGCTCATTCTCCTTTTTTGCTCTTTTTGTGATTCTGACCAGACTAGCTATGATCCCGCTCTCTCACTTGTTCATGAAATAGACCATCTAAACATTTGCAGATCAGGTTGTCAAGCAGAGACCTGCTCTGCCTATACCTCATACGTAACTGTATTTGGGTTTATCTTTGGGACTTTAGGCTGAATCTGTATATGCAGTAATTTAGAAAAGCCCTTGGAGCTGGGCAAGGCTGTGCCCATGTTCTATGCAGGAGGGAAGCCCAAGGTGAACCTTCAAATTTTGTTGTCTGGTGAACAAGGCATTGAAGAAGCCTCTCAGGGAAGCTCTTAATAAAGCTGAATTGCCTAATTTTCTTCACAGCTCTGTGAAATGCTCATCAACACCCTCCTTCTCTGTTGTGTTAACTACAGAGGCTCTAATTATCATTTGAAACTGTAACATATTTGGCTTGGAACCAGACCTTCAAAGGTAGGGAATCTTTCAGCATGGAGTATCCCATGAAGCCTAACTGTAGGGAAATAAATGAAAGACAGAGGCAGAATACCAGAATATCGACAAAGAAATTCCATTTTTAAGTGTGAGACATATCAATAGATATTTGAAATTGAATGATGTAATGGAAACAACAGGGAAGGTTGACATCAGCAGTAAATCTACATTGTTCCAGAAGAGCAAGATGAATGGTGAAATGATCAAGAGATGGCAGGATGATTGATTTATGAGAACTTCTATCCAGCAAAAGAATGCTTGCCTTCTAAGAGGATACTTTCTTGTATTTAAAATGTTACATTTTAGGGTGCACAGGTAGTTCAGAGGTTAGGATGCCCACCTTCCATGTGGGACACTCGGGTTTGATTCCCAGACCATGCACCCCCGCTAAAGACACATTTTGTTTAAGTGATTTATAATTTTATTTTTAAGTGCAATGTCGCATGTGAAGTGCTTGCATAATTCACAGCATGTGGTGGACACTAAATGTCAGTGATTTCTGTGATCATTACCCTTAAAATTAAAGGATTGTACATTAAAATCCAGATTGAAAAATTTCACTGCCATCCTATGGTAGCCAGTTGATGTGAACTCTACAATGCCATCGAATGTGTACAGATTTAGACCAAAAAAGTAAGAAGAAAGTTTGAATTTGAAAAACCGAGAAACATGCCACTAACTGGTAAAAACTAGGGTGCGTCATTGGAGAGCGACTTTGCTCTTTCTCGTCATTCAATTTTTCCCATAAGTGTATGAGGTTGGTACTATTATCCCCATTTTGAAGATGAGGAAATTTAAATA
Organism: Tamandua tetradactyla; assembly: GCF_023851605.1. Taxonomy (NCBI): domain Eukaryota; kingdom Metazoa; phylum Chordata; class Mammalia; order Pilosa; family Myrmecophagidae; genus Tamandua; species Tamandua tetradactyla. The sequence continues at coordinate 19,500,755 of NC_135335.1, read as the reverse complement.
CAGAAAAATATGTATCTTTCTCAAGAATTTATAGCTAGACCGTAATGGAGTTAAGATTCAAACAGGCTGTTTTATGCCAAGGCCCAGCCTCTTCACCAAAGCTCATAATGCCTTCTGTTTGGTACACTCTAAGTGGTTAAAGAACCCAATTGAAAGGGTAAAATATAAAACAGAAGCCATATGAATTTAAGACTAACATGCTCTGGAGTATGAAAAAGATCTTTGGGTTATGATATTTTCTAAGAGCAATGAGGAACATTCAGTTGCGGACACCACCAACATAGGATAAGGTTCATAACCTAATAAGGTACATTTCCCACCCCAATTTTGGTGACCTGGCAACATTTCCAGTAGGACTTCAGAATTGCTATAAACCAGTGACTGCTATGTGCTTCCCATCTTCTCCCTTTTCAAATGGGCGTGGTTATTGTGGTTTCCTTCCTAGTTCACCGCTGTGTGTTGGGTGTTCGTGAGGTATGTAACTTGTTCATAGTTCTCTAGACCAAGGAGGTTTCATCTAGACCTGATGGAGAAAATGAGACCCTAGACTTCAAGTCTGCTGCTATAATTTGTTGAAGCTCATGGAAGTCTTATGTTGGTGAAATATATTTTACATGTGGTTGGAGTAGGGGGATATGAATATTTACAGACAGTAGGGCAGGAGACTGTGATAGGTTGGATTATTCAGAAAATGCTCACCCTCCTTCCCCTCCCATTGCAAACAGAATATATTCCCCTGACTCATGATGTTGGGTTTGGCTAGGTGATCTGTTTTGGATGATGGTACATTAGCAGAATTGATGTTTAATGTGCTCTGGCAGTAGGGCTTTGCCTTCTTGCATTTTTCACATTGTCAATATAAAAGCATGCCCTATTTAGTTTGCTGACTCAAACATGATGAGGGACATATGGAAGAGACCAAGACCCATACTGCAGCTTTTCTAAACTCAGCCCAGCCCAGCCTAAATCATGCTGGCTAACCTGCAGACCTATGAGTGTGAACATAAATGATTATTGTTGTGTGCACTGAATTTGTGGGTTTTTGTTATACCATGGTAGCTAAGAAAGTGCTTCATGGTTAAATAAATTTGAGATTTCCTGCCTCTGTTGGTTCTGAAGCTTTTTCCAAAATGGTTCCCTCTAAAAGAACTCTAGTAAGTGACCCACCTTGAAACAGGTGGAGACATATCTCCATGGAAACAACTTAGCCAAAAGGTCCCACTCATGATTAAGTGGGTCACATCTCTATGGAAATAACTTAATCAAAAGATCGCACCCAACAATACTGAATCAGGATTAAAGAACATGGCTTTTCTGAGGTACACAACTCTTTCAAACTGTTTGAAACTCACCCTTCCCCATACCACATTGTGTCAAGAAGCATGAAACATGACTTTTTTCCCCTTTCATTCCCTAAAGCAAAATTAACCCCATTCTTGTTTGGTTGACAGACTTTTTAAATGAAGATATTGTAGAAAACTTAGATGTTTAGAATACTACACAGAAGAGTAAAAAAATTAAAATAGACTATTAGATGTTACTGTGCTACAAATTCCTCAGTCATTCCTGTCACAAGGGATTTGTCATTGGCTGCTCTTCACTCTCACCTTAAGCCTGCCTGTTGCCATCAACTTGATTTCTCTTTCTTTTTTGAGATAATCTTTTATTTATATCTCCTCTCTTCTCTCTGTTTCACAGTCTTCCAAATCCCTATCCAATCCAACCCACTGGGAGAAGACAAAATTATGTTTATATTGTTATGCATGGCAATCTGAATTTTTAATAACCAAATGCCTCCCCCTTAAGCCATGTATTGGAAGTTCTTAAATTTCATAACCAACATGCCCTTTAAAGTATTTTTCTCAACAAAGGGGAAATTCTATCTTTAACAGAGGAAAATTAGGTCAAACTTCAGCTAGCATTTAATTGAATTTTTTTCCTTTACTTTTGGCACGACACAAAAGCTTTACGCTTAAAGAAATCTGGAAAACTTAATGAAGTTTCTTTACTAGAGGCTGGAGATGTAGAAGGAAAAGCCACCCAGGGAAGCTATTTTGATATGAGAGTCTAGGAGAAAAAGCTAGCAGATGCTGCCATTAGCCTTCCCAGGTGACAGCGAAACTCTGAATATCACTGACACTTCTTTTTTTTTTTATTAATTAAAAAAAATTAACTAACACAACATTTAGAAATCATTCCATTCTACATATGCAATCAGTAATTCTTAATATCATCACATAGATGTATGATCATCATTTCTTAGTACATTTGCATCGATTTAGAAAAAGAAATAGCAAGACAACAGAAAAAGAAATAAAATGATAATATAGAGAAAAAATAAAAATAAAAAATACAATATATATATATAAAAAAACAGAAAAAACAAACAAACAAAAAAAACTATATCTCAGATGCAGCTTCATTCAGTGTTTTAACATAATTACATTGCAATTAGGTAGTACTGTGCTGTCCATTTTTGAGTTTTTGTATCTAGTCCTGTTGCACAGTCTGTATCCCTTCAGCTCCAATTACCCATTATCTTACCCTATTTCTAACTCCTGATGGTCTCTGTTACCAATGACATATTCCAAGTTTATTCTCTAATGTCAGTTCACATCAGTGGGACCATACAGTATTTGTCCTTTAATTTTTGGCTAGTCTCACTCAGCATAATGTTCTCTAGGTCCATCCATGTTATTACATGCTTCATAAATTTATTCTGTCTTAAAGCTGCATAATATTCCATCATATGTATATACCACAGTTTGTTTAGCCACTTGTCTGTTGATGGACATTTTGGCTGTTTCCATCTATTTGCAATTATAAATAATGCTTCTATAAACATTGGTGTGCAAATGTCCGTTTGTGTCTTTGCCCTTAAGTCCTTTGAGTAGATACCTAGCAACGGTATTGCTGGGTCATATGGCAATTCTATATTCAGCTTTTTGAGGAACCGCCAAACTGCCTTCCACAGTGGTTGCACCATTTGACATTCCCACCAACAGTGGATAAGTGTGCCCCTTTCTCCGCATCCTCTCCAGCACTTGTCATTTTTTGTTTTGTTGATAATGGCCATTCTGGTGGGTGTGAGATGATATCTCATTGTGGTTTTGATTTGCATTTCTCTAATGGCCAGGGACATTGAGCATCTCTTCATGCGCCTTTTGGCCATTTGTATTTCCTCTTCTGAGAGGTGTCTGTTCAAGTCTTTTTCCCATTTTGTAATTGGGTTGGCTGTCTTTTTGTTGTTGAGTTGAACAATCTCTTTATAAATTCTGGATACTAGACCTTTATCTGATATGACTGACACTTTCTTGAATCAAGGTATCTTTCTCTGGATCCCCTATCTTGAATCAAGGTATCTTTCTCTGGATCCCCTAGCTTGGACATTTTTATGACTTTAAAACTGTAAACTTGTAACTTAAATTCCTTTTATAAAATCCAACCTGTTTCTGGCATATTGTATTTCCAGTAGCATTAACAAACCAAAGCACATAGGAAATGAGCATGAATGGAAATACCACATCATTGGAAGAAGAAAGATAGAGGGTTGTGCAAATAAGCTATTAAGTCTCCTTTGAAATTTTAGGGAGAGGCTTAGACTTTATATTGTACAATGGATAGGGCCTGTGGCTGAGATTTTAGTGCAAATATTTGTTTGTACAAATATTCAAAGTGCTTTGGCACATTTTCCAGTGTCTCTTATAGTTATGTTGAGGCCATGTGAGTAGATTCTGCTCAATAGGATTTGGGTGTGAAGGATGAAGAACACTTCCAGCTCTGACCCCTCACCATATTGTACATGATCCTTTCCTTGTTCTTTCCCTACACCAATAATCTTGAAGGCCCCCTGTTCCAAATAGCATAATGAGATGGATTAGGAGGACAGCTACCTAATCCATGTGAGGCACTGTGATCTGAAGGTAATTTGTTAACACAACATAGCCCAGAGGACTTGACCCCTTCACGTGGTGAACTCCAGGGTGCGTCTGCATGTGTGTGCATGCGTGACCATAAAATAAAAGATGAGGCTGCTTGGGCAGCAGGGCCTGTGGCCTGGGAAGAGTCCATTAGCCAGCAGTGTAAGCAGGAGAGACAAAATTTCTAGTTCATTTATCAAGGAACTGTGAGGTCTTGGGCTTCTCTCTGGGCCCCTATCTCTTCATCAGTACAAATAGGGAGTCCCACAGGGCTCTTGTGAGGATAGATGAAGGGGTGTTTTGAAACGGTTAAAGCATATTTCAGGAAATAATAGCACAGAAATTTCCAAGTCTTATGAAAGTCATAAAAATACATGTCCAAGAATCATAGCATATTCTAAACAGAATAAATCCTAAAATATCTACTCCAAGACACATACTAATCAGAATGTCAAATGCCAATATATAGAGGGAATCCTGAAAGCAGCAAGAGAAAAGTGACTCATCACATGCAAGAAAACTGCAGTAAGACTAAGTGCCTATTTCTCATCAGAAACCATGGAGGAAAGAAGGCAGTGGTATGATATATTTATTGTACTGAATGAGAAAAACTGCCAGGCAAGTATTTTTTATCTCACAAAAATATCCTTCAAAAGAGAAAGACTGTTTAAAATATTCACAGAAGAACAGACACTGAGTAAGTTTGTTAGTAAGAAGCCTGCTCTATCATAAGTACTAAAGGGAGTTCTACAGGCTGAAAGGAAAAGACAGGAGAGAGGTTTGGAATAGGGTATAGAAATGAAGATTATCAGAAAGTAAAACTGAAAGGGTAAAGAGAGAGAAGAAATAAGATATAATATGTAAAATTCAAAAGATAAAATGGTTGAAGTATGTACCATTTTCAGAGTAATAATGTTGAATGTTAATATATTAAACTCCCCAATTAAGAAGACAGATTGGCAGATTGAGCCATCTAAATGTTCTCTACAGGTGACTTAAACCCAAAGACACAAATAGGTTGAAAGTGAAAGTTTGGAAAGAGTTACTCCATGCAAACAGTAACAAAAAAGAGCTGGGGTAGCTATACGAATATCGGACAAAGTGCATTTTAAATGCAAAGCTGTTATGAGAAACAAAGAACGACACTATATTCTAATGAAAGAGCAGTCCACCAGATGAAATAGCAATCATAAATATTTGTGCACCTAATAATAAGACCTAAAATACATGAAGAAAACAATGACAAAACCATGGCAAAATTATTAATGTAGACATGTCTACAATAATAGTTGGAAACTTCAGTACATCACTATCATCAATAAATAGAATATCTAGATAGAAGATCAACAAAGTAACAAAGAACCTGAATAGGATAAATGGACTAGACCTAACAGACTTATATATAAGATTGCACCTCAAAAGAGCAAGATATATATTCTTCTCAAATGTGCATGGATCATTTTCCATGATAGACCACATGTTGGGTCACAAAACAAGTTTCAATAAATTAAAAAGATTGAAATTATACAGAGCACTTTCTCTGACCATAATGGAAGTCTGGAGATCAATGAAAGTCAGAGAACGGGAAAATTCACAAATATATGGAGGCTAATCAGCACACTCCTAAACAATAAGTGGATCAAGGGGGAAATTGAAAGAGAAATCAATAAATACCTTCAGATGAATGAAAATGAGAACAAAACATATTAAAACTACTGGAATGAAGTGAACACAGTGCTGAGGTGGAAATTAATAGCCTTAAAAGCCCTAAATGCTTACATTAAAAAAAGAAAAACAAAGCAGCCCAAATCAAAAAAATAACTGCGCGCTTGGAGGAATTAGAAAAAGAACAGCAAACTAATTCCAAAGCAAGCATAAGGAAAGAAACAACAAAGATTAGAGCAGAAATAATGACATTAAAAATAGAAAGCAATAGAGAGAATTAACAAAACCAAAGTTGGTTCTTCGACAAGATCAATAACATAGATAAACCCTTAGCTAGACCAAAAAGAATAAAAGAGGATATGTGAATAAATAAAATCAGACACAAGTCAGGGGACATTACCACTGATTCTACAGAAAGAAAAAGATCATAAATGGATACTATGAACAACCGTATGCCAACAAATTAGACTAACTAGATGAAATGGAAAAATTCCTAGGAACAGGGCTGGCCACGGTGGCTCAGCAGGCAGCGTTCTTGCCTGCCATGCCAGAGACCTGGGTTCAATTCCTGGTGCCTGTCCACGAAAAAAAAAATTCCTAAGAAGACACAAACAGCTTACACTGACTCCGAAAGAAACAGAAGGTCTCAGCAGACCAATTACAATAAAGGAGTTTGACTAAAGCACCAAAAACTTCTGAACAAAGAAAAGCCCAGGACAAGTGGCTTCACAGATGAATTTTATCAATCATTCTAAGAATTCATACCAATATCACTCTAACTTTCCCAAAAAATTGAAGAGGAGGGAACACTACCTAACTCATTCTATGAGGCTAACATCATCACCCTAATATCAAAGCCAGATAAAGACACTAGAAGAAAAGAAAATTATAGACCAATTTCTCTAATGAATATATATGTAAAAATCCTCAATCAAATACTTGCAAATTAAATCCAACAGCATATTAAAAGAATTATGTATCATGATTAAGTGGGTTTTATCCCAGGTATCCAAGGTTGGTTCAACACACACAAAAAGACTAATGTAATGCACCATATTGACAAATCAAAAGGAAAAAAACCATATGACACCTAGATTGACACAGAAAAGGCATTTTGCAAAATACATCATCCTTTCATAATTAAAACATTTAGACAGATAGGGAATAGAAGGGACATTCTCAATATGATAAGGGACATGTAGGAAAAGCCCACATCTATCATTGTATTCAGTGGCAAAAGACTGAAAGCATTCTCTTCAAGATTTTAAGCAAGACATTGCTGGACAAGGATGTCCAGTGTTACCACTGTTATTCAATATTGTGCTAGAAATTCTAGCTAGAACAGTTAGCCTAGAATAAAGAAATAAAAGGCTTCTAGATTAGAAAGGAAGAAGTAAAACTTCCACTATTTGTAGATGACATGTTCTTATATATAGAAGATACTGAAAAATTTACAATAATGCTGCTACAGCTAATAATTGAGTTCAATGAAGTGGCAGGATACAAGATGAACATGCAAAAATTTGTAGTGTTTTTATACACTCATAGTGAGCAATCTGAGGAGAAAATCAAGAAAAAATTCCATTTACAGTAGCAACTAAAAGAATCAAATATGTGGAAATAAATTTAACAAAGGAGGTAAAGGACTGGTACACAAACTACCAATCATTGCTAAATCAAAGAAGACCTAAATAAATGAGAAGACATTCTGTATTCATGGAATGGAAGACTAAATATCATTAAGATGTCAATTCTACCCAAATTGATTTATAGATACAATACAATCTCAATCAAAATTTCAATAGCCTACTTTGCAGAAATGGAAAGGCCAATTATCAAACTTATTTGATAGGGTAAAGGGCCCCAAATATCAAGAAAATGAAGAACGAAGTTGTATGACTCGTGCCTCCCAACTTTAAAGCACTTTACAGAGCTAAGTTGTCAAAACAGTATTGGCATAAAAGTAGATATACTGGCAAATGGAATTGAATTGAGAGTTCAGAAATAAACCCTCACATCTATGGTCAATTGATGTTTATCAAGGTTGCCAAGTCTACTCAACTGGGAAAGAATAGTCTCTTCAATAAATAGTGCTGGGAGAACTGGATATCCTTATGCAAGAGAATGAAAGAGGACCTTATATAAAATGTATAAATGACCTTACATATTTTAACTGAAAATGAATCAAAGACCTAAATATACAAACCAGGGACATAAAACTCCTAGAAGAAAATGTGGGGAAGCATCTTCAAGATCTTGTGGTGGGCAACGGTTTATTAGACTTTCCACCCAAAGCACAAGCAATGAGAAAAAAATGGATAAATTGAACCTCCTTAAAGTGAAAATGTTTGTGTTTCAGAGGACTTTGTCAAGAAAGTGAAAAGGCAACTTCCTTAGTGTGAGAAAATGTTTGGAAACCATATCTGATAAGGGTTTAATATCAAGTATATATAAAGGAATCCTTCAACTCAACAATAAAAAGGCAAACAATCCAATTAAAAATGGACAAAGGACTTGAATAAACATTTTTCCAAAGAGGAAATAAAAATGACTAAAAAGCCCATGAAAAGATGCTCAGCCTCACTAGGTATTAGGGAAAAGCAAATCAAAACCACAATTATTTCACACCTACTATAAGGGCCACTATTAAAGTACCAGAAAAGCACAAGTGTTGCAGAGGATGTGGAGAAATAGGAACACTGATTCATTGCTGGTGGGTATATAAGATGGTGCAGCGCCTATAGGAGACAGTTTGGCAGCTCCTCAGGAAACTAAGTATAGAATTGCCATATAGTTTGGCAAACCTGCTACTAGGTATATACCCAGAAGAACTGAAAGCAGGGACCCAAACAGACATCTGGCATTATTCACAATTGTCAAAAAATGGAAGCAACCCAAATGCCCATCAATTGATGGATGGATAAACAAAAAGTGGTATTTACATATGATGGAATATTATAGAATTGTAAGAAGGAATGACATCCAGAAGAATATAACAACATAGATGGACCCTGAGTAGATTATTTTGAATGAAATAAACTAGACACAAAGGATAAATGTTGCATGATCTCACTGTTTGGAACAATTATAATAAATAAGCCCCTATACTTAGAATCTAGAATGTAAGTTGCCAGGAGGTAGATTGGGGTTAGAGAATGGGTACCTGATGTTGACTTGTACAGAATTTTTATTTAGGTTGATGGTAAAGGCTTGGAAATGATGGTGGTGATGGCAGCACTTTATTGTGAGTGTAATCAACAGCACTGAACTACATAGGTGAAGCTTGTTAAAAGAGGAAACTTTAAGATGTATATATTACTAGAATAGGGCGGTGCGATGATGACTCAGTGGCGAGAATTCTCTAGGATAACAATTTGAAGATAAAACATAGGACTGTATAACACAGTGACTCCTACTGTAGATGATGGGCTGTAGTTAATATTACAAGCATGAGAATATTCTTTCATGGGTTATAACAAATGTATGGTACCAATACAAATTGGTAATAATAGAGTGGTATATGGGAAAAAATACACCTAATGTAAATAATGACAATAGAACTATTTTAGTAATTTTTCTTCAATTTTAGCAAAGATAACTCTGTTAAAAATATTACAATTATAAAAATAGTGCTATCATTAATAGTAACAAATGTTCCACACCAACGCAAAGTGTAGGTGGTGTGGTGGTTTATAGGAGTCCTGTATTTTATGCATGATTGTTTTATACACTCACAACTTTTCTAATAAAAAACAAAGAAACAAAAACAACCCATCACTCACCTTGTTTACTGAGGGTTTTGACGCCACCTTTACTTTTGTGCCTCAGGTCAATGCCTCACTTACCTCACCCTAGTTGTGGCCTAGCCAAGTATCATCCTGTGCTGTTTGTTGCCAAAGCCCAATTCTCTTCTCAGCAGCAGTCTTGTTCTCTCCCACCCCATGCACTTATACTGATTCCTCTTTCTGAAGAATTTTGACCATCATTTCCCCACCCCCACTCCACCTAAACTGTTTACCTGCTCTGGGAAGCTGTCCCTGATCTACTCCACCGGTAAGTAATATCGCCCTATCCTGAATCCCCATGGCATCTTACCTACAGCTCGAGAGCGTAATACTTGTTTATCTTTTAGAATGGTTAATTACCTAGTCTATTAGATTTTATATTCCTTACAGCAGGCATTATGTTTTCCTTTTGGGGATGTTATTTCCTTTTGTATCTCTTGCTTTTCCTTTAGAATGCTTAGCCTAGTGATGAATGAATGAATGAAGAGGTACCATTTACTCTTGGTTTTCGTAATCCTCAAAGAGAACAATTATTCTGTTTTTCTCCATTTTCCTTATTTCCCTTTCTGAATTGTGACATGATGAAAATTGCCTGTGATTTGGGGGATAAAAAATGCTACAGTGTCAAAGATGTAGAGAGCTGGAAAAGGCCATAACAAGACGAAATTGCCAATTTTCCTTTGGGCAACATCTCAGAATTTTGTACCCTCTGTGGGTTCATTTGAGTTTAAAGCAAAAAAAAAAAGGGAGAGACGTAACTAAATACCTGATTCCTAGGGAGGGCTAACATAGAGGACATGATACGTTATGTTGAGGTCTCTGTGTCTAGTGCCCAATGTGCTCTCAGGATAATGTAGGTCAAATCCTTCTATTTACAAAGTGCCCTTCTTCCGGAATATGACTGTGCTGGTGAAGACGGCAATGGGTAAAAATTCTGAAATTATCTGACTGGAGAGTTAAAGCCAGAGACGTCTAATTCCTCCAGGACCCATGCAGAACAGGGTTTCAGGCTTTTTAGACCCTCCTCAGTGGACTTGAGGTAGGGCTTTGGGATCTGGATTCTGGAGGAAAACATTCTCTTCTCCCACATTAGAGGGACCAGGTGCCTTATTAGGAACACACATGAACAATCATTCCTTAGAGACCCATTTATCCATTGACTGGGGACCTCAGAGCTCTGTAGCAACTATTAGTGCCTTCTCCAAAAGGGATTTATGTTGGAGCTAGCTACCTATAGAAGGAGACTGTTCTCCACCTCCTGCTAAACTAGCCTGCAATAGAACAAAAACCGGAGTGAGGAGTACATGATAACCAGATTTGGAAGATTATGGAAACAGAAAGAGTAAGAGGCAAGAATACTTGACTGAAGAGAACTGAAAAGGACCTTGAAGATTATAATGTCCAGAGACTTTCATTCAGACATCTGAGATATTATTGTCCCCATGTTGATTCAATCCTTTTCTTGTGAGGGGGAGGTAGAGGGAAGCGAAAGGACACAGGTCTCAAGAGATTAAGTGACATGCTCAGTGTCATAACTGAGCAGGTGTGGCAGGACAAAAAAGAATCAACCAGATCTCCTGCTGCCCAGTGGACTGTTCTCTCCCCTTGAGAGTCTCTCCCAGGCAATGAAAGAGAAACATCCTTTTAGATATAAAGGAACAACAGTGGACACTTAAAGAAGAGGGCTGGCCTGGGGAAGGTGAAGTGTAACTTAGGTGAGGAAACTGATTTGTTTTTCTTTGTTCATGCCCAATTCAAGACCAGTTTCTTCTATTTATTATTAAGTCAACCCAACATTGCCCTAGATGCAAAAGTCTAATATTTTAAAAGATGATCCATTGTCTCCTCTATTTTACTGCACTGCAACTCTGCCAAACAACTCTCTGTCCTTTTGATTCAAATGTCTCCATCAGCCTTTGGATATTAATAAACCTCAGTGCCGATATTTATGCCTTTTTACTTAATGGTGAACACTTCCCAAATAAGGGTTGTTGGGACTATGATACCTGTGAATCCTGTTAAAAGATAGATACTGCTTCTGTTTGCCAATTCCACCACTTACTAACTGCACAATGTTGGGCATGCTACTTAAAATCTTTCTGCCTCGGTTTCCTCATCTGACAAATGAGGATAATAAAAGTTTCTGTGCCATGTTTGTAGGGATTAAATTCATTAGTATATAAATCACTTAGAATATGGGTGGCACATAATGGGTGCTATTTATGTGCTCTCTATTATTAAGGAAAAATTTTGCCCCTCATCAAATCTATTTCTGAGGCTCTAATTAAGTAACAGCTTTCTGATAAGTAAGTGCCATGTTAGATTGAGTATAGAGGTGTAAAATAATAAATAAAAATAAAATAAAAAGTCACATGAACATTTGTATAGTGACTTTTCCTTTTCAAGGTGTTTCATATCTCAGCTGATAACTGTATTCCACACAAACGTTGCTGTGTTACTGTGTGCTGAACTCACAATCTGATGTGGGGATAGACCAATACTACGCTGTCCTAAGTTATCACAGATTGAGATACTCTAGGGGCATATGTCCTGATAGGCAGAAGCAGGCTCAAGAGATACTTCTCGTAGGAAGTATGATCTGAGCTGAGGTTTGAAGATGAAGTGGGAGTTAGGCATGGCTCTGGGACAAAAATATAAGGCATATTAGGTAGAAAGTGTGGTTTGCAGAAAGCACAGAGATGTGAGAAAATGTGGAGGAATTAGAGAAGCTGCAGATAGCTTTAGGTGGGAGAGTAAAGTGTGGCTGTGAGTATGAGGAGTGAAAAGAAGAAAGGGGCATGAGGAAACAAGCAGAGGAGCTGTCGTGGTGGACACACTCTGACATGCCAAGAAATCCCAATAATATACTACCAGTGACAGGCACCATGGCAGAAATTTTAATAGGGAAGCAAGATGTGATCAAATGGAAGTCTTACAAATATCACTCTTGTTGCAGTGAAAAGTAAGAATTGGCAAGAAGTTAGTGTGCAGGCAGAAATAGCAATTAGTTGGCTGTTTTAATACAGGCAAGGGATGAAGAGGGCTTGAATAATGGAGGGGCTGTCATCATTGGGAGAAAGAGAAGGAATGTCAAGTTGGATATTCACATGGTAGGCAGGAGCCCACATACCAGTCCCTGTTGAAGCAAGGCGAAGATTTTGACTCAAAGTGATTATTTGACTTACAAAAGCTTACGTGGCTAATTTAGCAATAAAGGTGGGGAGATATGAGCTCATATTCTGAAAATGTTTATCCGTATCAGTTTTCTCGACATGTACTGAGATGACTTCATATCGCAGCTTGGAATATCCTACCTTCTACGAATGTCCTTGAAGATAGGAGCTAAGGTTAGTCATCTCTGAAGCCCTACGCAATACTTGGCATATTTTGCCAATGGTACATGTTCAATAAATGTGAACTAGAAATACTATTTCTATTTATAGCTTTTTCTAACTCACTTCTCAACATAGCCTTCTTAGGTACCACTGGCTTAATGGCTGAGACGAACCTCACCTTAGTAACCGAATTTCTTCTTATTGCATTCACTGATTACCCTGAGTGGGGGCTCCTTCTCTTCCTCCTGTTTCTCTCCATCTATCTCATTACCCTGTTGGGAAACTTGGGGATGATTGCCCTGATCCACATGGATCGCCAGCTCCACACTCCCATGTACTTCCTTTTGAGGCACCTCTCTTTCGTGGACATCTGTTACTCATCGGTCACTGTTCCTCAGATGTTGGTTGTGTTGTTGCAGCATGGGGCAATTTTATCCCATGCACGCTGCTCTGCCCAGTTCTTCCTGTTCACCTTCTTTGGTTCCATTGACTGCTACCTCCTGGCTCTCATGGCCTATGACCGCTATGTGGCTGTGTGCCAACCTCTGCTTTATGTCACCATCATGGCACGGAAAACCCTTTTGGGTTTTGTGACTGGGGCTTACGTTGCTGGTCTCTTCAGTGCCTTGGTGCGGACAGTCTCAGCTTTCACTCTCTCCTTCTGTGGGACCAATGAGATCAACTTCATTTTCTGTGACCTCCCACCACTTTTAAGGTTGACGTGTGGGGACAGCTATGTCCAGGAATTGGTCATTATTGTGTTTGCGATTTTTGTCATCCCTGCCTGCATGGTGGTGATCTTGATGTCTTACCTGTTTATCATCATGGCCATTATGAGGATCCCTTCAGTGGGAGGTAGAGCCAAGACCTTTTCTACATGTACCTCCCACCTCACCATGGTGTCACTCTTCTTTGGCACACTCATCTTCATGTATCTGAGAGATAACTCTGGAAAGTCCTCAGAGGAAGACCGGGTCGTATCTGTGTTCTACACAGTTGTGATCCCCATGTTGAACCCTCTTATCTACAGCTTGAGGAACAAGGAGGTGAAGGAGGTCCTGAGGAAAATTCTCAATAGAGTCAAGTTGTCCTAAACATCTTTAACATTGGAAGACACTGAGCATCATCTCCTCTGCAGTACCAGCATTCTGGGTGCCCAGTATGGCATCTTCAGTGTTTAAATGAATATGCCATGGTACAGGCATAAAAGAAGAACCAGATGCTTTAGCTCCAGAAAGACGAAGGGGGAAAGAAAGGGGCAACCTGAGAAGAGACTGGAGGGAGAGCTGTGACTCTGAGGACAAGAGAAAAAATGATCTGAAATTAAATCCTGTGCATTTTCAGATGTGACAAAGCTCAATGACCTGTGACAATAAAATGAGATTACATACTTTGAAAAAAATTTTATGACAGATTTCCATCATATAGAAAGAATTAAAATAATTTATAGGGAACCTCCATATGCAATACCTAGATTTTACAATGGCTAATTATTGTATTTCCCTCATTGTAAAAATATAAGCTATTCATGCATTGATTCATCCATCAAGCCACTTTATTTTTGGATGCATTTCAAAGCACATTGGGGACATCAGCATTAGCACCTTTCATTCCTACTCAGTTTTCTGAATGTGCATCATCAATTAGGAGTCAATATTTAGATTAACTTTATTTTTTTAACTTTTCTTTATTGTATAACATATATGCAAAGCAAGAACTTTTTTTTCTTTTCTGTGACAAATAGCATATATACAAAAAATCAATAAATTTCAAGGCACAGTACAACAATTAGTTGTAGAACAGATTTCAGAGTTTGTTATGGGTTACAATACCACAATTTTAAGTTTTACTTCTAGCTGCTCTAAGGTACTGGAGAATGAAAGAAATATTAATTTAATGATTTAGCAATCCTATTTGTTTGTTAAACACTACCTTCTCTGTATAACTCCACCATCACCTTTGATCTTTCTATCCCACTCTAGGGGTATTTGGACTATGGCCATAACTTTTTCATGTTGGAAGGGGCTGTCAATAATATGGGGCAGAGAGACGGAGCTAGCTGATGTTCTGGAGAGGCTGGGCCCTCTAGGTTTCAGGACTTATCTGGTCCAGGGACCCATCTGGAGATTGTAGGTTTCTAGAAAGTTACTCTAGTGCATGGAACCTTTGTAGAATCTTATATATTGCCTTAGGTGTTCTTTGGGATTGACTGGAATGGTTTTGGTAAGTTATGGTAGGTAGCAATATTTAACTAAAGCTTGAGTAAGAGTGATCTCCAGAGTAGCCTCTCAACTCTATTTGAACTCTCTCTGCCACTGATACTTCATTTGTTACACTTCTTTTCCCCCTTTTGGTCAGGATGACATTGTTGATCCCAAGGTGCCAGGGCTGGACTCATCCCCGGGAGTCATCTCCTATGGCTGCCAGGGAGACTTTCATCTTTGGATGTCATGTCCCATGTAGGGGGGAGGACAATTTTTTTTTTTTTTTTATTAATTAACGGAAAAAAAAAAGAAATTAACCCAACATTTAGAAATCATACCATTCTACATATGCAATCAGTAATTCTTAACATCATCACATAGATGCATGATCATCGTTTCTTAGTACATTTGCGTCGGTTTAGAAGAACTAGCGACACACCAGACAAAGATATAGAATGTTAATATAGAGAAAAGAAATAAAAGTAATAATAATAGTAAAAAAACAAAACAAAACAAAACAAAAACGAACAAACAAACAAACAAACAAACTAAACCTATAGCTCAGATGCAGCTTCATTCAGTGTTTTAACATGATTACTTTACAATTAGGTATTATTGTGCTGTCCATTTTTGAGTTTTTGTGTCTAGTCCTGTTGCACAGTCTGTATCTCTTCAGCTCCAATTACCCATTATCTTACCCTGTTTCTGCCTCCTGCTGGACTCTGTTACCAATGACATATTCCAAGTTTATTCTCGAATGTCCGTTCACATCAGTGGGACCATACAGTATTTGTCCTTTAGTTTTTGGCTAGACTCACTCAGCATAATGTTCTCTAGGTCCATCCATGTTATTACATGCTTCATAAGTTTATCCTGTCTTAAAGCTGCATAATATTCCATCGTATGTATATACCACAGTTTGTTTAGCCATTCTTCTGTTGATGGACATTTTGGCTGTTTCCATCTCTTTGCAATTGTAGAGGACAATGTTTTTACTTGCAGAGTTGGGCTTAGAGAGAGTGAAGCCACATCTGAGCAACAAAAGAGGTCCTCCAGAAATAACTCCTAGGCATACCTATGCCAAGCTTCTCTACTACCTACATAGACTTCACAAGAGTAAGCCTCAAGATCAAGGGCTTGGCCTATTGATTTGGGTGTCCCTAATGTTTGACACGGATCAGGGGTTTCCCTGGTGCTAAAGTTTAATAGTTCCATATTTTTTTCTCTCATTCCTTAAGGGATTTTGCCAATACTTTTTGATTATCTGCTTAATATATTTTAGGATGTATCCAAGCATTACATTAAGCTATCCAGGATTAAAGGCCCTCATTATTATTATGGGCTCCCTGTGTTTTGACTGTTCAAATGAGCTAACCAGACAGATTGAGTTACATTATTTGCTACAGAAAATTTAGGTTCTGGACAAAATGAAGCTTTCTTCCTTTGGTCTCAAAGAGTAGGTGGGGTTCTAAAATATAGACAATGTTTTTTCTACCCCTGAATTCTGAGTTACCTTAACTCTGACCTTATTGGTTTCATTCTTATCTCTAAATACCAGGTCATAGATACATAAAACAGCCTCTCAAAATCCAGAAATAATAATCACCACTCTGGACTAAATGTGTCTCCTATACGAGCTTACAAGCTAGGCCCTTGTTTTCTTATAAGCATTTTCTAAAGGAGTCGTACAATAATTGTTCTTTCATTTCTGGCTTATTTTACTTCACCAAGTGTCCCACAGTTTCATTCATATTGTTGAATGCTTCACGACTTCATTCCTTTTGGTAGCCACACAACATTTGATCATAAGTATACCATCGTTTGCCAACCTACTTCTCAGTCAGTGCATCCTTTGGCCATCGGCATTCATTAGGCATCATGTATAATGCCAAAATCCACAGTCCATCAGTACTCTTAATTTTAGATAATTGTATTGTTCCCAAGAGAAAGATAACCACTAAACACACCCTTACTAAGTAGGAGATCTAAATCTCCCTTCAACTCTTGTCCCTCCCCCCATTATTTACCCCAATGTCACTGTGTTACTACTGATGTTTTCCTGTTAAACATAGCTCATAGCATGCAATAGTAGTTTTCCTCCTGTACCCTGAACTTAAGCACTCTTTGTACACGAATCATACCTTTGAAGTAGTTCTTGCAAGAACTTATTTACGTCTAGTGTTAATCAGTGGGACACCTAGGTCTATATAACCCCTTTCGATCATGTTCACCTTCAATATGGTAATACTATTTATAGACCCACTAGAGAACTGCAGATTACTTTCATTTTAATTAATTAATTAATTAATTATTTTGCATGGGTAGGCACTGGGAATCGAACCCGGGTCTCTGGTATGGCAGGTGAGAACTCTGCCTGCTGAGCCACCGTGGCCCACCCGACCTTTATTTTTAATAATCAAATTATAATAGTTTGAGGCTTCACTGGTCTGATTAATAAAACTGGTATGGCTCAAGGTATTCATTAGACCCTTTAGTAGTTCCCAGGGGTATTTCACAAAATTCTTTAAAAGTGCCTATAGTGATTGGTGCAACGGTGGTTCAGTGGCACAATTCTTTCTTTCAATGCCGGAGACCCATCTTTGATTCCAGGAGCTTTCCCATGCAAAAAAAAAAAAAAAAAAAAAGCACTGGAAATATGCTCTATTGTTTTTTCTTTCTCACATGTCCAGCTTTCAGTTGTCACATTACTTGTTTGAGGATCTGCTTGGTGAAGTTATACCATTCCCCCATTCCCACTGTCCATAAAGGTATCTTCTGTATCTGGATCACAGATGTTAACTCTTTATGTTCAAATCTTTCACCCTTGAGGAGGCAGAGAATTGTTGCATTCCTTGTGGGGGCAGGCAGGAGGTATCCTTGCTTGCACGGTGCTTTGCAGCAGCCCAGTCTGTGCTCAAAACCTTGGAAGTCTGTTTTTTATTTTTACCTTATAATCATACAAAATGTACAATCAATGGTTCACAGTACCCATCGTATTGTTGTGCATTCATCACGATTTTTGAACATTTTCATTACTCAAAAATATATATACTAATAAAAATAAAAGTGAAAAAGAACACCCAAAACATTCCTTGCCCCTTATTCCCCTTATTATCTATATTTTATCCTTATGTTTTACTCATCAGTTCAAGTCACAGATGAGTAAAAGCTATATAGTTATGCAATCATCTTCAAGAATCATGGCTACTGGAATATAGCTCGACAGTTTCAGGTATTTCCTTCTAGCTATTCTAATCCACTGAAAAATAAAAAGGGATATCTATATAATGCATAAGACTAACTTCCAGAGTGACCTCTCAACTCTATTTGAAATCTCTGTCCCTGGAAAACTTTATTTTGTCTCATTTCCCTTTTTCCCCTTTTGGTCAAGAAGGTTTTCTTAATCCATAATGTTGGGTCCAGGCTCATCCCTGGGAGTCTTGTCCCATGTTTCCAGGGAGATTTATACCCCTGGGAGTCATGTCCCACATAGTAGGGAGGGCAGTGAGTTCACTGCTAAGTGGACTTTGAGTGAGAGGCCACATCTGAGCAATAAAAGATGTTCTCTGGAGGTGACTCAGGCATAATTATAAGTAGACTTATCTTCTCCTTTGGAGGAATAAGTTTCATAAGGGCAATCCACAAGATCAAGGACCTGTCCCATCAAATTGGCAGTCCCCAGTGCTTATGAGAATATCAGGAATTCCCCAGGTGGGGAAGTTTAATATTTCCACCTTTTCCCCCAGTACCTCAAGTGGATTTTGCAAATGTTTTTATTCTCTGCCCAAATTACCCTTGGATATATTGAGGTGCCACACCAACTTGTACAAACCAATAAGATCTCACTCCTTATTCAAGTTTCCATGTATTTATGGTGCTTGAATAAACTGACCATACAAGTTAAATTAGTATGTTACTGAAATATAAATTTTGCATAAAAAATCTCTTGGTCTCACACAGAAGTTGAAGCTGTAAAATATAGACAATATCATACTTTATCCTTTAGCCCGTTTTATCTTAGTTCTACCTGAATCAGTTTCATTAATATCTCTAATTGAAGTCTAATCTCTCTTTCAGCTTTTTAAACAGTTGTTGTGTGTGGTAATGCTGATTCTCAGTGCTCCAGAACTCTAGCTCTGAGTCTCAGGTGTCACAAAGATACACAAAGTTCCAGGGACTGACCAGGTTATACACAAAATGCTCAGTGTCTCAGAATTTAGAAATAACCATTACAACTCAGGAATAGATGTAAGTGCCACAAGAGATTATAATCTAGAAATCTTTACAATAAGCCTTCCCCTAAAAGCCTATGCTTTCAGATTCAGTTCTCAGTGTTTGTACATTATAGTTAGTCCATGTTAGTGAGGTGTTATAATGTTTGTCTTTTCATTTCTGGCTTATTTCACTCAACAGGCTGTCTTCAAGGCCCATTCACCTAGTTGCATGCCTCACAACTTCATTCCTTCTTGCACTCATTTAATAGTCCATTGTATGTACAGACCACAGTTTTCTCTTCCATTCATCAGTTGATGTACCCTTAGGCCACCTCCATTCTTTACAATTTGTGATTACTGCCACCATAAATACTCATGTGCAAATGTCCATTCATGTCCCTGTTTTCAGTTCTTCCAAGTATATTCCTGATAACTGGGGTTGCAAGACCGTATAGAAATCCTATGCTTAGCCTACTATGGAACTACCATACTGCCCTCCAGATGAGCTGCACCATTCTACTTCTTTACCAACAGTGAATAGGGAACAGTATAACCCTCTCTCCACATTTCCTCCAGCACTTGTATCTTCTGTTTATTTTTATATATCTCCTGTATTTGGGTTTGTTAAAAATGGCGAAAAGTCTTCCACATGGTTTTGCATGTATTTAGAAGTTTGACTTTTAAGGCAGCCACAGTCAGAGCATATCTCTGTCCTTCAAGTGATCTTCAATGACTCTATACATACAGTGACCTTCAGACGGAATCTGAATTTCCAACTGTCCGGTTGCCAATATCTGAGCAAGTCTGCGATGCTCTGCATGTCTGGTTCCAGATAAGTTCTCAATTTCAGCTTCAGCTGTCCTTTCTTCCTGTTGCTTTCCCAATGCAGCTTTTTTCCCCATCTCTTTTGCACTTTTGATATCCAGGGCTGCTGATTCTCAAGAACCAAGTCAGAAATATTAACAGCAACAGAATCTATCTTATTTTCCTTAGAAGTCAGCTTCAGTTGCTCCAATTCCTCTCTATGTTTTTGTGCTATTTCTGCCTCTAATTAAGCAACACCTTCAATGAGTTACTTCCTCCTCTTTTTGTCATTTTTTGGGAAAAGCATTCTTTATACCCTGAATTTTGGCTTGCAGCTCCTTCTCTTTGTGATGCTTCCTCGACATCTGCTCTTCCTCATCAAGTTCCTTCATCAAGACTGACCCCATGACCACTAGAGAGTGAGGCACCAATTCTGGGACAAAGCTCTATTCATTTTAAATAGTTTTATTCACACACCATATAATACAACCTTAGAAAACAATCAATGGTTCCCAGTATAATCACTTAAGTTTTACATTCATCACCCCAATCTATGTGAGGACATTTCTATTTCTTCCACAAAGAAATAGAAATTCCTCTTTCAACCATGTGCACGCTCAGTATATTTACGATATTGTGCTACCATCATGTAGTATTGTGCTATCCATTTCTGGATCTATACAATCAATCCTGTTGAACATTCTGTATTCCTTCAACATCAAATGCCCAATCTCTGTCTTCTTTTTATCTCCTGAAAACTTGTGTTCTCAACTTTAATTCTTAAGTTTTGCTTATTAGTGTTAGCTCATATTAGTGAGACAATACATTATTTGTCCTTTTGTTTTTGGCTGATTTCACTCAAAAATAGCATCCTCAAGTTTCATTCACATTAGTGCACATTTCATGACTTTATTCTGTTTTACCTTCCGGATAGTCCTCATTTCCACTCTCTTCTCCAATCCTCTCTCTCCTGTCTTTTCCTACCTGCTTGTAGTGTTCCTGTTAGTATTTGTTGTAGTGCATGTCTCTTGTTCACAAACGCTCTCGGTGTCTGTTTATCTGAAAATAAAACTCACCCTTATTTTTTTTTGATAGAGATATCCTTTATTTAGTTTTCTAGAACAACTTTTTAATTTTTTTAAATACCAAAAAAACACCAAACAAACACAAACATTCTAAACTTTTGATCATTCCATTCTACACATATAATCAGTAATTCATAGGATCATCACATAGATGCTTATTCATCATCATGATCATTTCTTGGAACATTTGCATCTATTCAGAAAAAGACATAAAAAGAAAGTAGAAAAAAATTCATACATACCATACCCCTTACCCCTTCCTTTCATTGATCACTAGCATTTCAATCTAAATTTATTTTAACATTTGTTCCCCCTATTATTTATCTTTATTCCATTTGTTTTACTTGTCTGTTGATAGGGTAGATAAAAGGAGCGTCAGACACAAGGCTTTCACAGTCACACAGTTACATTGTGAAAGCTATATCATTATACAATCATTAAGAAACACAGCTCTACATTTTCAGGCAGTTCCCTCCAGCCTTTCCATTCCATCTTGACTAACAAGGTGATATCTATTTAATGCATAAGAATAATCTCCAAGATAACTGTTTGGAATCTATCAGCCATTGACACTTTATTTTGTCTCATTTCACTCCTCCCCTTTTTGGTCAAGAAGGTTTTCTCAATTCCTTGATGCTGAGTCTCAGCTCATTCTAGGATTTCTGTCCCATGTTGCCAGGAAAGTCCACACCCCTGGGAGTCATGCCCCACATAGAAAGGGGAAAACAGTGAGTTTGCTTATTGTGTTGGTTGAAGAGAGAAGCCACATCTGAGCAACAAAAGAGGTTCTCTTGGGGGTGACTCTTAGGTCTAATTTTAAGTAGATTTGACCTACCTTTTGTGGGGTTAAGTTTCATATGAACAAACCCCAAGATTGGGGGCCCAGCCTGTAGCTTTGGTTGTCTGCACTGCTTGTGAGAATATCAGGAATTCAACTTGGGGAAGTTGAATTTCCCCCTTTCTCACCATTCTCTGAAGTCACTCTTATTTTTGAAGGACAGTTTTACCAGATAAAGAATTCTTGACTGGTGGTTTTTCTCCTTTATCCTATCAATGCTTTCTTCCTTCCGTGGTTTCTGATGAGAAACCCACATATCATCTTAGTGAGTGTCCCACATATGTGATGAATTGCTTTTTTCTTGGTGCTTTCAGAGTTCTCTTTGTCTTTGACTTTTGACAATCTGATTAATATGTGTCTTGGAGTGGGCCTATTTGGATCTGTTCTGTTTGGGGTATGCTGCCCTTCCTAGTCTGTAATTTTATGCCTTTTGTAATATGACTCATAATTTTTTGTTGGTGCCAAGGCATCTGATTTCCTTGGAGGGCCTATTCTGGAGGTTGTTTTCACTCTTTCACCTAAGTTTTCTTTTAGGCTTTGTTTTCTATCTGCTCTTTGGCAGTCAGTTTATCTTATTCTAGATCTCTTGCAAAGCTTCTTTTTAACTGATCAGAATTTTTCAGCTCTTGTTTTCTCTGGTTCTTGCCCTGCCTATGTGGAACCTTATTTTTTGAGGAGTGTCTCCTCAGATATGATGGAGGCCCAGGTCTCAGAAAGAGGGTATACTAAGTGTAATAAGTATCAAGTTTCTCTGAGAGTGAGACCTAGCAGGTTGTCAGGCATTTCTATGAGGCTTCTTGACTCTGGGCTTTTCCTATCCTAGCCAGCAAGTGGCATTTGTCAGCCCACTAAGCTCCACGCTGGTGTAAAGTGATGGGGTGACTAGTTCTCAGCAGACTCTCCTTTCCAGGGGCATGGTTGAGAAAGATGTCGAGGCATAAAGTGGGCTTAGGTTGCTTCTGTTTTCCAGCCCCTGGGGTTTGAATTACTTGAAGGAAGGCTGCCACTTGAGCTGGGCCCCACCCCGCTTTTCTTGGGGGAAGACGCACCCTTTTGGGAATTATCTCCCCCACTTGACACATTGCTTTGTCTCTCAGACCTATCTTAACTCAGTCCTTGCCTGAGTCCTGATGAGAACTGAAAATGCCTAAAGCTTTCTCTGATGAGCTAATTAGAATAGTTTTAAAAGGAAGGAAAAGAAATCCCTTTTCAGAGTCTGGCTCCAGCCCCAAGGTTTGACAATCAAGAGCTGGAGCTGATACCTTGGTCTATGTGCCCCTTTTCCAGTATTCTGACCCCCAAGTCCTCTTTCTTCTTTTTTATTTATTTATTTATTTTATTTTTTGTCTGTTAGCCCTGCCTTCCAGTATTAAAACCACAATTGGAGCTTGGCTGAGCTTCCTTCCCTTGCTCCCAGTAAATATTACTTTAAGATATGCCCTTTAGGTAGTTATCTCCTACACCTGACTAATTACTTTATCTCTCAGAAATACCCTTGCCTGGGATTGTGGTGAAGCCTGAGAATGCCAACAGTTCTATCTAATGGGCTGTTAGGAAGTTAAAAAAAAACAAGAAAAAGAAAAAATATCTTTTTCACAGCCCGAGCCCAGCCTCCTAGGATTGCCAGTCAAGAGCTGCATTTGGTACCTGGCTCTATGTGCCCCTGTTCCAGTATTTTGAGCTCATCTAACTCAAAAAGCCTCTTTTAAAATTTTTGTTAGCTTTGCTACCTCTCTGCTTGGGAGAAATTTCCAGGTGCCTTTTGTGCTTGCTCCATGTTGATCTGTGCTTAGAGCTTGTATCCAACGGTCCAAATTTGTTAATTAATTCTACAATTTGAGCTTATTTAAACTGTGTTCCTTAATGCCCATAGAGAGGGCTCTTCTTTTTCCCTTGGGGAACCAACTCCAAGAGAGCCTGTCATAAATGGAGGGTGGAGGATCCAGGCTGAGGGGCTGAAAGAGAATTCAATTTAAGAACAATTTACTGTTTTGTCTATGGTAAAACAAAACACATCCCCAAAGCTCTAAGGAAATTTGTTTTATCTAGAGCATAGTCTATTAAGGTATATATTATAATTTTCATGAGAAATTTTAGATCCCTTTTATAGTGATTTGTCTGGGCATTACAACCCAGGCTGAAAATAAGTAGTTCAACTAAGAGGGAAGGTTGGTGTTTCATGTGTCAATTCATGGGAATGGTGGTGAAAGCAAGAGCTATAAGAGAATGGCCTGGATTGTCTAAGGAAATAATTCAATGCCTTCTTCTGATTCAGTTCTAAGCAGGAAGTTAAAGACTTCTATCCAAGAAGAAAACGCTACCTGTAAGGGCTGCAAGAACTAGTGACTCTGATGTCCTAATGTTGTGTATAGGTCTCCATGTACTTTTTTTCTCCATGTACTTTTTACTCTATAAAAAGAGCTCAGGAAAAGTAAAAAAAAAATGATTTCTACTAAGTATGGAAGGAGAGACAAGGTTAAATTAAATTATTATTATTATTATTATTTTTTTCATTTTCTGGTAAGAACTCTTTTTTTTTATTAATTAAAAAAAATTAACTAATACAACATTAGAAATCAATCCATTCTACATATGCAATCAGTAATTCTTAATATCATCACATAGGTGTATGGTCATCATTTCTCAGTACATATGCATCGATTTAGAGAAAGAAATAGCACGACAACAGAAAAAGAAATAAAGTGATAACACAGAGAAAACACAAATAAAAATAAAAAGTACAAAAATATATAAGAGAAAGAAAAAAAAACAAAAAAAAAACTATAGATCAGATGCAGCTTCATTCAGCGTTCCAACATAATTACATTACAATTAGGCAGTATTGTGCTGACCATTTTTTTTAGACATCATACCATTCTACATATGCAATCAGTAATTCTTAACATCATCACATAGATGCATGATCATCGTTTCTTAGTACATTTGCATCGATTTAGAAGAACTAGCAGTATAACAGAAAAAAATATAGAATGTTAATATAGAGAAAAAAAATAAAAGTAATAATAATAAGAACAAAACAAACAAAACAAAACAAAACAAGAACCTATAGCTTGGATGCAGCTTCGTTCAGTATTTTAACATGATTACTTTACAATTAGGTATTATTGTGCTGTCCATTTTTGAGTTTTTGTATCTAGTCCTATTGCACAGTCTGTATTCCATCAGCTCCAATTACCCATTATCTTACCCTGTTTCTAACTCCTGCTGAACTCTGTTACCAATGACATATTCCAAGTTTATTCTCGAGTGTCGATTCACATCATTGGGACCATACAGTATTTGTCTTTTAGTTTTTGGCTAGACTCACTCAGCATAATGTTCTCGAGGTCCATCCATGTTATTACATGATTCATAAGTTTATCCTGCTTTAAAGCTGCATAATATTCCATCGTACGTATATACCACAGTTTGTTTAGCCACTCGTCTTTTGATGGACATTTTGGCTGTTTCCATCTCTTTGCAATTGTAAATAATGCTGCTATAAACATTGGTGTGCAAATGTCTGTTTGAGTTTTTGCCCTTAATTCCTTTGAGTAGATTCCCAGCAATGGTATTGCTGGGTCGTATGGCAATTCTATATTCAGCTTTTTGAGGAACCGCCAAACTGCTTTCCACAGTGGTTGCACCATTTGACATTCCCACGAACAGTGGATAAGTGTGCCTCTTTCACCGCATCCTCTCCAGCACTTGTCATTTTCTGTTTTGTTGATAATGGCCATTCTGGTGGGTGTGAGATGATATCTCATTGTGGTTTTGATTTGCATTTCTCTAATGGCCAGGGACATCGAGCATCTCTTCATGTGTCTTTTGGCCATTTGTATTTCCTCCTCTGAGAGGTGTCTATTCAAGTCTTTTTCCCATTTTGTAATTGGGTTGGCTATCTTTTTGTTGTTGAGTTGAACAATCTCATTATAAATTCTGGATACTAGACCTTTATCTGATATGTCGTTTCCAAATATTGATTCCCATTGTGTAGGCTGTCTTTCTACTTTCTTGATGAAGTTCTTTGATGCACAAAAGTGTTTAATTTTGAGGAGTTCCCATTTATTTATTTCCTTCTTCAGTGCTCTTGCTTTAGGTGTAAGGTCCATAAAACCGCCTCCAATTGTAAGATTCATAAGATATCTCCCTACATTTTCCTCTAACTGTTCTATGGTCTTAGACCTAATGTTTAGATCTTTGATCCATTTTGAGTTAACTTTTGTGTAGGGTGTGAGATATGGGTCTTCTTTCATTCTTTTGCATATGGATATCCAGTTCTCTAGGCACCATTTATTGAAGAGACTGTTCTGTCCCAGGTGAGTTGGCTTGACTGCCTTATCAAAGATCAAATGTCCATAGATGAGAGGGTCTATATCTGAGCACTCTATTCGATTCCATTGGTCGATATATCTATCTTTATGCCAATACCATGCTGTTTTGACCACTGTGGCTTCATAATATGCCTTAAAGTCAGGCAGTGCAAGACCTCCAGCTTCATTTTTTTTCCTCAAGATGTTTTTAGCAATTCGGGGCACTCTGCCCTTCCAGATAAATTTGCTTATTGGTTTTTCTATTTCTGAAAAATAAGTTGTTGGGATTTTGATTGGTATTGCATTGAATCTGTAAATCAATTTAGGTAGGATTGACATCTTAACTATATATTTAGTCTTCCAATCCATGAACACGGTATGCCCTTCCATCTGTTTAGGTCTTCTGTGATTTCTTTAGCAGTTTTTTGTAGTTTTCTTTATATAGGTTTTTTGTCTCTTTAGTTAAATTTATTCCTAGGTATTTTATTCTTTTAGTTGCAATTGTAAATGGGATTCGTTTCTTGATTTCCCCCTCCGCTTGTTCATTGCTAGTGTATAGAAATGCTACAGATTTTTGAATGTTGATCTTGTAACCTGCTACTTTGCTGTACTCATTTATTAGCTCTAGTAGTTTTGTTGTGGATTTTTCCGGGTTGTCTACGTATATTATCATATCGTCTGCAAACAGTGATAGTTTTACTTCTTCCTTTCCAATTTTGATGCCTTGTATTTCTTTTTCTTGTCTAATTGCTCTGACTAGAACCTCCAACACAATGTTGAATAATAGTGGTGATAGTGGACATCCTTGTCTTGTTCCTGATCTTAGGGGGAACGTTTTCAATTTTTCCCCATTAAGGATGATATTAGCTGTGGGTTTTTCATATATTCCCTCTATCATTTTAAGGAAGTTCCCTTGTATTCCTATCCTTTGAAGTGTTTTCAACAGGAAAGGATGTTGAATCTTGTCAAATGCCTTCTCTGCATCAATTGAGATGATCATGTGATTTTTCTGCTTTGATTTGTTGATATGATGTATTACATTAATTGATTTTCTTATGTTGAACCATCCTTGCATACCTGGGATGAATCCTACTTGGTCATGATGAATAATTCTTTTAATGTGTTGTTGGATACGATTTGCTAGAATTTTATTGAGGATTTTTGCATCAATATTCATTAGAGAGATCGGCCTGTAGTTTTCTTTTCTTGTAATATCTTTGCCTGGTTTTGGTATGAGGGTAATGTTGGCGTCATAGAATGAATTAGGTAGTTTTCCCTCCACTTCGATTTTTTTGAAGAGTTTGAGGAGAGTTGGTACTAATTCTTTCTGGAATGTTTGATAGAATTCACATGTGAAGCCGTCTGGTCCTGGACTTTTCTTTTTAGGAAGCTTTTGAATGACTAATTCAATTTCTTTACTTGTGATTGGTTTGTTGAGGTCATCTATGTCTTCTTGAGTCAAAGTTGGTTGTTCATGTCTTTCCAGGAACCCGTCCATTTCATCTAAATTGTTGTATTTATTAGCGTAAAGTTGTTCATAGTATCCTGTTATTACCTCCTTTATTTCTGTGAGGTCAGTAGTTATGTCTCCTCTTCCACTTCTGATCTTATTTATTTGCATCCTCTCTCTTCTTCTTTTCGTCAATCTTGCTAAGGGCCCATCAATCTTATTGATTTTCTCATAGAACCAACTTCTGGCCTTATTGATTTTCTCTATTGTTTTCAATTTCATTTATTTGTGCTCTAATCTTTGTTATTTCTTTCCTTTTGCTTGCTTTGGGGTTAGCTTGCTGTTCTTTCTCCAGTTCTTCCAAATGGATAGTTAATTCCTGAATTTTTGCCTTTTCTTCTTTTCTGATATAGGCATTTAGAGCAATAAATTTCCCTCTTAGCACTGCCTTTGCTGCGTCCCATAAGTTTTGATATGTTGTGTTTTCATTTTCATTCACCTCGAGGTATTTGCTAATTTCTCTAGCAATTTCTTCTTTGACCCACTCGTTGTTTAGGAGTGTGTTGTTGAGCCTCCACGTATTTGTGAATTTTCTGGCACTCTGTCTATTATTGATTTCCAACATCATTCCTTTATGGTCCGAGAAAGTGTTGTGTAAGATTTCAATCTTTTTAAATTTGTTAAGACTTGCTTTGTGACCCAGCATATGGTCTATCTTTGAGAATGATCCATGAGCACTTGAGAAAAAGGTGTATCCTGCTGTTGTGGGATGTAATGTCCTATAAATGTCTATTAAGTCTAGTTCGTTTATAGTAATATTCAGATTCTCTATTTCTTTGTTGATCCTCAGTCTAGATGTTCTGTCCATTGATGAGAGTGGTGAGTTGAAGTCTCCAACTATTATGGTATATGAGTCTATTTCCCTTTTCAGTGTTTGCAGTGTATTCCTCACATATTTTGGGGCATTCTGGTTCGGTGCGTAAATATTTATGATTGTTATGTCTTCTTGTTTAATTGTTCCTTTTATTAGTATATAGTGTCCTTCTTTGTCTCTTTTAACTGTTTTACATTTGAAGTCTAATTTGTTGGATATTAGTATAGCCACTCCTGCTCTTTTCTGGTTGTTATTTGCATGAAATATCTTTTCCCAACCTTTCACTTTCAACCTATGTTTATCTTTGGGTCTAAGATGTGTTTCCTGTAGACAGCATATAGAAGGATCCTGTTTTTTAATCCATTCTGCCAATCTATGTCTTTTGATTGGGGAATTCAGTCCATTGACATTTAGTGTTATTACTGTTTGGATAATATTTTCCTCTAACATTTTGCCTTTTGTATTATATATATCATATCTGATTTTCCTTCTTTCTACACTCTTTTCCATATCTCTCTCTTCTGTCTTTTTGTATCTGACTCTAGTGCTCCCTTTAGTATTTCTTGCAGAGCTGGTCTCTTGGTCACAAATTCTTTCAGTGACTTTTTGTCTGAGAATGTTTTAATTTCTCCCTCATTTTTGAAGGATAATTTTGCTGGATATAGGAGTCTTGGTTGGCAGTTTTTTTCTTTTAGTATTTTAAATATATCATCCCACTGTCTTCTAGCTTCCATGGTTTCTGCTGAGAAATCTACACATAGTCTTATTGGGTTTCCCTTGTATGTAATGGATTGTTTTTCTCTTGCTGCTTTCAAGATCCTCTCTTTCTCTTTGACCTCTGACATTCTAACTAGTAAGTGTCTTGGAGAACGCCTATTTGGGTCTAATCTCTTTGGGGTGCGCTGCACTTCTTGGATCTGTAATTTTAGGTCTTTCGTCAGAGTTGGGAAATTTTCAGTGATAATTTCTTCCATTAGTTTTTCTCCTCCTTTTCCCTTCTCTTCTCCTTCTGGGACACCCACAACACGTATATTTGTGCGGTTCATATTGTCCTTGAGTTCCCTGATACCCTGTTCAAATTTTTCCATTCTTTTCCCTATAGTTTCTGTTTCTTTTTGGAATTCAGATGTTCCATCCTCCAAATCACTAATTCTATCTTCTGTCTCTTTAAATCTATCATTGTAGCTATCCATTATTTTTTCTATGTTTGCTACTTTATCCTTCACTTCCATAAGTTCTGCGATTTGTTTTTTCAGTTTTTCTATTTCTTCTTTATGTTCAGCCCATGTCCTCTTCATGTCCTCCCTCAATTTATCGATTTCATTTTTGAAGAGGTTTTCCATTTCTGTTCGTATATTCAGCATTAGTTGTCTCAGCTCTTGTGTCTCATTTGAGCTATTGGTTTGTTCCTTTGACTGAGCCATATTCTCAATCTTTTGAGCGTGGACAGTTATCTTCTGCTGCTGGCGTCTGGGCATTTATTCAGATTTCTCTTGGTGTTGGACCCAGCAAGGTTGTAAGATTTTTCTGTGAAATCTCTGGGATCTGTTTTTCTTGTCTTGCCCAGTACGTGGCGCACGTGGCACACGTTTGTCTCAAGTGTTTGGAATGGGTCTCCCCCAGTCACCGATCTCCGTGGCCTGGGGATTTCGGATCCAATTCTCTCTGTTGGTTCAGGGGCCGCGCGTGGTGGGGGCATCAGCTGCCGTGGCTTGAGGGGACCCTGTGGCTGGTTGCGGGCCGCAGCGGGCCTGGGGGATTCCCCACCGGACCAGGAAGACTCCCGTGGGGGGGGCTACCGCGGCTTGGATAGCCCTCTTATCCGAGACTCGTATCCGCGGACTCGAAGCAGAGACTCGAAGCTGCCCGCAAAAAAGGGGTGCCGCCTGCCTCGGCTTGGGAAACTTGCTTCTCCAATACTCTCAGCCGGCCCGGAAAGGAGGGAGGGAGTAGCTCGGACCACCGCAGCTGCCGCTGATCGGGAAATCGCGCGCCGCTCGGGGGTCTCACCGCAGCTGAGTCTCGCAGTCAGTCTAGCCAACCCAGACTTTGGATAGCCCTCTGATCTGAGATTCGTAGCCGCGGACTCAAAGCCGAGACTCGAAGCCGCCCGCAAAAGAAGGGCGCCGCCTGCCTCGGCTTGGGAAACTTGCTTCTCCGATACTCTCAGCCGGCCCGGGAAGGAGGGAGGGATTAGCTCGGACCGCCGCAGCTGCGGCTGCTCGGCAAATCGCGCGCTGCTTGGGGGTCTCGCCGCAGCCAAGAGTCGCAGTCAGACTTGCCAGCCCAGACTTTGGATAGCCCTCTGATCCGAGACTCGTAGCTGCGGACTCGAAGCCGAGACTCGAAGCCGCCCGCAAAAGTGTGGCGCCGGCCGCCTTGGCTGGGAAGCTTGTCTCTCCGCGTCTCTCAGCCAGCCTGGGAAGGAGGGAGGGATTAGCTCGGACCGCCGCAGCTGCGGCTGCTCGGGAAATCGCCCGCCGCTCAGGGATCTCACTCACCGCAGCCGAGTTTCGCAGTCAGACTAACCAGCCCAGACTGGGTTATGCTGTGTGTCCATTCCCTGCTGTAGCCCCGGGAGCTGTTCTGTACTGTTTCTGTTCACCTATTAGTTGATTTGGAGTCGGAGGAACTAAGACGCATGTACCTTACTAAGACGCCATCTTGGATCTCCAAATTAAATTGTTTTGAAGAATACTTGATAATAGGGAGGTTATGTGGTTGTGAATAGGTGTAGGATTTCTTTATATCTTGCTATGCCTTGTGTTGAACTCCTTTCAAATAAAGCAGTGATTTTATTTTTAATGTTGAATGTTCTGTTTTAACGGAAAAAGATAGTTGATAATAAATAATTTAAAAATCTGCTTTTGGACATTCATGTTTAGGGAAAAACTAGGCTATTGAGACCAGGAACTACCACCTGCTGAAAAGTTTGGAATTGTGGCTATAACATCTAAAAGAAGAATAAAATGTCTTCTGGAGAGATAAACTTGGAAAATGACTCAATAAGAGGATGGCAAGTAGGAACATGTCACCCACACCCTGCCTGTTCTCACATCTGGCACTCAACTTGATTTTCCCAATGCCCTACCCAAGTGATGGCCAACAGATGGTGGTCACAAAGACAGTTCCAGTAGCATGAGCCAGGCGTTCCAAGTGCTGTCAAAGGAGAAGAGACCAGTTATCAGGCTCGTTCTGGTGGGTCTCAGGAGACCTTCCCACCCTCTTTTCCATCAGTCCTGAATGAGAGGGTTTGGAATCCACAGTGCTTGGTCACAAAGTGGGGGGGAGGGGGAGCTACAGTCTTTTCAGGAAGCGAAAGTTAGCAAATATTACCTTACGTTGGCTGCAGAAGATATGAGCAATATAGCAAGATATGAAGTACCAAGAAGGGGCCTGAGTCCACCTTAAGTCCTCTTTGCTGAAAATTCCTTTGTTGGATTGAAATTAGCCGGCTTGACATTCATTTCTAAAGTCTGTAGGATATATTTGAAAGAATGCTGGGTGGTGATTGCTGGTAACCAGCTACTTATCCTCTCTATGCTTCAATTTCTCCATCTACATAATCAGAGAGAAAGTTGAACAGGAGAATTCTAAGAGGACCTTTGTTGTCTGATACTCTAAATACCTGGATTTTAACCCTGTTTGAATTTAAGTTATTTGGGAAGAGATTCCATACTGAGGGTTAAAACCTATTTATTCCATTAGGGGACTGTGTCAGAGCCCTCTCAGAGCTTAGGTTAGGATGGGGAAAAGTAATTTGGGCACTGGGTAACTGGGAAGTATTGGTGGGGAAAGGGGAGTACAACCAAGGACAAGGATGAAATTTCCATACTTTACATTGGTTTTAGGATGGTAGGCATAAAACTTAAAGAAATTACCAAACAATAATTGTCTTCCCATTGCCTTGTTGATGACCTCTAGGTTTGCAGGCATGATGTAACACGAATTAGGTTAAGTTCCAGCAGCACATCTGCTTCCAGGTTTGCCACCTGTTGCATCTCGGAGTCACTGCTCAGCCTTTTATGGAGTTTCCTGAAATGCAGGCACAGAGGGAATTTGCCTGATTATCATTACTTAGTGTGGTGAAAATCTATTCTTTCACATTCCCAGAAGAGCATCATCTCTCAGCAGGCAAATGCTCCCTTCTTTAGTCTAACCTTATGTTTCACACGAGTACCTCCATCTCCTTACAAATCTCATCTTCTTGTCCTTCACTGGTTCTCACTGGGCCAATCCTGGTCCACATGATTTCTGAGGCCTTCCTTGGGATTTCCATCTCCTTTCTGATGGGAAAGCTGGAACATGTGTAGTGTGGAAACAGCCAGGGGTCACTTTTACTATTCTGTGGAAGAAATAGGCTTAGGAAGAAACTGACATTATAGACAACAGAAAGTCCTGGTGGCTTGGGAGTCCCTAGACTCTGTTGACCATAAGACCTAATGACACTTTCACTGTCCTTTCCATTGTTTCAAAATTCATGTCATGAGTTCACCTCTGTATTTAAACCCCATATGGTGTATTAAGTACTCCAGAAGAAATACGCTCCGGTCTTAATCCCTTTCCTGTGGATGTGAGCACATTTGTAAATAGGACCTTTTGAAGATCTTATTTTTAGTTAAAGTATGTCCACCTGCATCCTATTATTGGAGGACATATAGGGATAAATCCATGAGGAGCAACCAGAGCTGGAAGCCAGTGGGAATCTGGAAGAGAAAGAAGACATCACCATGTGATGAGATAGACAAGGAACCCCAAGTATTAACAGCTTGCCAGAACACTGTTGACCCCAGGAGAAAGCAAGCCTTTCAGCTTCTGAAACTGTGAGACAATAAATTCCCTTTGTTTAAGACAACACACTGTGTGGTATTTGTCATAGCAGCCAGGGAGCTAAGACACCACGTTATGTGCTCGGCTTCTGTCACTTGCATCCATGAAGTCCTCACTAAGAAACCAGAAAC
The DNA here is from genome assembly GCF_023851605.1 of Tamandua tetradactyla. NCBI lineage: Eukaryota > Metazoa > Chordata > Mammalia > Pilosa > Myrmecophagidae > Tamandua > Tamandua tetradactyla. Next base: position 19,467,307 of record NC_135335.1, on the reverse strand, counting down.
AGTAGTCATTTCTGTTTCAAGATCTCATTTACCACAGTGGTAAAGTTGTGAGGGGTTGTGCTGGATTTCTGAGTTTCTTCTGGATCCATCACTGTGGGAAGAGGATCTGGGAGAACTTTGAGAAACTTTAAAAAGGAAGATGGAAAAAACTAGTCTCAGGCTTGAACACCCTGTGAGAATTTGGGGAGAATCAGGGGATAGATTTGCATTAAAAAAAATTAGAACTGAATCAAGATGAATCCACCTGTTTATCCGCTCATCTTTTATGTGGGGACTCTTGTGTTTTTGAAAGCAATAAAGACCATAGCATAAATTACTAGAAAACCAGTTTTGCCTTTAAAAGTTATTAAAATAAAATATTAGATATCATTTATGGGAGCATTTTTGAGTAATTTACAATTCATAACTCTGGCAGCATCCAAACTGCATGTGGAAAGGTGCTCCATTAAGTGTGCAGAAAGGGGGAGAAGATATAAGGTAAACACAGAAGTGAGGAAATAATTGGTTAATATAAAGTTTCCATCTTATGTAGGAGAGTTTACATAGTGGGGAGCAGATATACACTAATTGGTATTGGATGCATGCCCATTTTGATAAGTTATTTCTTCTGGACTGAAACTGGCTTATCACCAAGTGCTGCTTATCTGCAATTCTTTTAAGGTGCATTTCATTGTTTCATTTTCTTGGAAAACCCCTGTAGGTCAATTGCTTTTTTGCCTTCTGGAAAATCCTTTCTTGGAAAGGGGTCCCCTTTGGCCATGCCTAAATGCAGGTGTCCTTAATAAAGTTCTGTCTTTTGATAATTTTCCTATTGATCTTATTGGAGATTTGGTCAAAACACTCTTGTCAGGTGGTCAAGTAAGCTCAGTTGTCCTGTTCCTTTTTCTTCCTTTCTTAATGGCAGTGAGTTTTGTTGGGTGATTGCAGGTATGGTTCTCTTTGAGTTAGGATGTCTACTTTTTATTTCTCTAAATAAAAAAGTTTTATTTTTACTTTTATTTTTAGTCTCAGTCCACTAGAAATAATCCCGTTTCTATCTCATTTAGCATAACTGTGAAACAGAAAGAGCAGGAGATATCTGTAAATATAAAATTTATAAAAGTGTTTCATGCAACCATGGGGATGTAAGAGTCCAAGAAGTGTAGGGCAGGCCTTGAGCTGGCAGCTCCAATAAAGGTCCTCAACAAACTCTCAGGAGAAACTGGCTGGCTGAAGCAGGAAGAGTGACTGTCTTTTCTGAACCCTTCCTAAGAGCCTCCTGGTGATTAGATTAAGCATCACTCATTGCAGAAGACACTCCCCTTAGCTGATTGCAAATGCAGCCAAAATGGTCATGATTTAAGTCCATGAAATGTCATCACAGTAACACATAGACCAGTGCTTGCCTGACCAGACAACTGGGCACCACCACCTGGCCAAGTTGACACATGAATCTGACAGTGACAATTTATAACTGCTCACTCTAGTTCATATATTTCTAGGGAAGATATGATGGTGCTCATCAAAAGTGGACCTCTTTATTACAGAAAATCAAGGTATGGGAGCATTATCCTGCTCTTATTGGTTTGAGGCCTAATTTGAGTTAACTATCTGACTGGCTATATGCAACTCATGGAACAGGTCAAATATACAGATAGTCAACTGTGCTGATTTTAAGCTATTATGTACCTCCAAAAAAAGCCATGCCCTTTAATTCTCATTCAATATTGCTGGGTGGGATCTTTTTAATTAGCTCTATGGATACGTGTCTCTACCCATTCAAGGTGGGGTTGCTTACTGGAGTCTTTTTTTTAAAAGTTTTTCTTAATTAAAAATTTTTTAAACACCAAAAACATCAAACAAATGCAAACATTCCTAACTTTTGATCATTCCATTCTACATATATGATCAGTAATTCATAATATCATCACATAGTTGCATATTCATCATCATGATCATTTCTTGGAACATATGCATCTATTCAGAAAAAGAAATAAAAAGACAACAGAAAAAAATTCATACATGCCATACCCCTTACCCCTCCCTTTCATTGCTCACCAGCATTTCAATCTACTAAATTTATTTTAACATTTGTTCCCAATATTATTTATTTTTATTCCATATGTTCTACTTGTCTGTTCACAAGGTAGATAAAAGGAGCATCAGACACAAAATTTTCACAATCACACAGTCACACTGAGAAAGCTATATCATTATACAATCATCTTCAAGAAACATGGTTACTGGAACACAGCTCTACATTTTCAGGCAGTTCCCTCCAGCCTGTCCATTACATCTTGACTAACAAAAGGTGATATCTATTTAATGTCTAAGAATAACCTCCAAGATAACTTCTCAACTCTGTTTGGAATCTCTCAGCCATGGACACTATTTTGTCTCATTTCACTCTTCCCCCTTTTGGTCAAGAAGTTTTTCTCAATCCCTTGATGCTGAGTCTCAGCTCATTCTAGGATTTCTGTCCCACATTGCCAGAAATGTCCACACCCCTGGGAGTTATGTCTCATATAGACAGGGGGAGGGCAGTGAGTTTGCTTGTTGTGTTGGCTGGAGAGAGAGGCCACATCTGAGCAACAGAAGAGGCTCTCTTGTGGGTGGCTCTTAGGCCTAATTTTAAGTAGGCTTGACCTATTCTTTGTGGGAGTAAGCTTCATATGAACAAACCCCAAGAGTGAGGGTTCAGCCTATAGCTCTTGTTGTCCCCACTGCTTGTGAGAATATCAAGGATTCAACTTGGAGAAGTTGAATTTTCCCTCTTTCTCACCATTCCCCAAAGGGAACTTTGCAAATATTTTTTTATTCACTGTTCAAATCACTCTGGGATTTATTGGGGCATCACTCTGAACAAACCAACAAAATCTCATGTCCTACTCAAGTTTCCATGTACTTATGGTGTTCAGTCAGGCTGTCTACATAAGTTATATTAGGAAATGCAGTAGTCAAAATATAAATTTTGTACCAAATAAACACTTTTTGCTTTAGTCTCACACAAAAGTTAAAATTTTAAAGTATTAATTACCATCTATTTTCAGCACCCTGCAGTAATGACATTCCTTTGTTCTTCCTCACACAAAAACATTTTAAAAATTTGTACATTTAGTCACTATCATTATACACTCTAGGCATTCCTAGATTACACCATCTCAGTCTTTATTGTCTATCTTTCTTTCTGATTTCATTTGTGCCCCCAGCCCTTGTCCCTCTATCGATCTCACATTCAGTTTCATTCTTACTGGAGTCTTTTAAGAAGGAACCATTTTGGAAAAAGCTAAGAGCAACAGATCCAACAGAGCCAACTGAGCCCACACAGCCAGAGACCGTCAGAGATACAGAAAGAAAATGTCCCCTGGGGAAGCAGTTAAAGTAGCCTGGTGAGAAAGCTAGCAGAAGTCACCATGTGCCTTTCCAACTGAGAGAGAAACCCCGAATGTCATCAGCCTTCTTGAGCCAAGGAATATTTCCCTGGATGCCTTGATTTGGACAGTATTATGGGCTTAGAATTGTGAATTTGCGACTTAAAAATACCCTTTTTAAGAAAAAGCTATTCTGTTTCTGGTATATCACATTCTGGCAGCTGAACAAACTAAAACAGATTTTGGTACTGGAGAAGTGGGCTGCTGCTGCAGTGTGCAAATGCCAAACACATTGGAATCACTCTTTAAATGAATATGGTGAAGATTCTGGAACAGTTGTGAGGTGCTTGATAGAGAAGGTCTAGAATACTTTGAGGAGATTGCTGTTAGTGGACTCTAAAGATATCTCTGGTAAGGCCTTAGACAGATATGATGCATGTGTTAGTAACTGGAACCTCGAAGGCTATCCTTGCTTTAAAGTGGCAAAGAATCTGGCAAAACTGACCACTGGTTTTAGACAGAAGGCAGATGTTTAAAAGCCACAAACTCGGATATTTAATAAAAGAGATTTCCAAATTAAATGTGGAAAATGCAGTCTGGTTTCTCCTTACAGTTTATAGCAAAATGTGACAGGAGAGAGCTACGTTGAGAACTGAACTCTTGGGCCCAAAGAAACCAGAAATTGATGGTTTGGAAAATTCTGGGCTTCCAGAAAGGGAGATCCCAAAGAATAGTGCCCTACATGATGATTTAACCAAACATGGAACCAGTCAGCCATTTCAGAAATAGCTAGGATTGGAGTTATCAGGGAAGAATTTGTGGAAACTCTTATTGTTTCATGGTTATGATTCTTGCCTATGACATATATAAACCAACAAGAGTGCTGTGAGATCTGTATAAATGGAACCACTGCCAGTCTAGACTAAAAGGGACAGAAAAAGGACAAATTGAGGGAAAAATAATTTCAAAGGCAGAATCATGGATGCTAAGGTCTGAAGCCAAGAAACCTCAGGTCAGGAGAGTGGACCCACCCATGTCCTTGGAGAGGGTGAATATGCCCCGAAAGCAGAGGGCAGGAATTTCAGTGCCCCAGGCTTCAGAGAGGCTGGAGCTCATTCCTTGGGGATTGGTGAGAGCCTCAATGCCAGCCCATTGTTCTGGAGGTGTTGAGCATGTGCTATCTGCCATCGTGGAGATAGCAGATAACCCAGGTGTTGCTCAGATGCTTGGAAAGGGTGTAGCTGAGAAAAAGCTGGTATTCCCAATATCCTCCTAGGTTGCACTTGGAGAGGGCCAGGCCACTGCATAGGCCCTTGGAAAAGGTGAGATGGCTGCTTTGTCAAGCCCCAAGGATAAATGATTCTCAGACATTTGAAACCTAATGGGGTTTGTCCTGTAGGTTTTTTGGAACTGTTTGGGTCTGGTGACCCCTCTGTTTCTTCCAATTTCTCCCTATAGAAATGGGAATATTTATCTTATGGCTGTCCCTCCTTTGCATATTGGCAGCAGATAACTTGTTCTGAGTTTTACAGGTCCAGAGTGAGAGGAGAATTTTGCCTTCAAACAGGCCATGCCTGTAGCTGACTTTGATGAGATTTTGTACTGTTTCTGACTTGCATTTTCATTGAAACGGTTTAAGGTTTTCTGATATTGTTATGGAATGAATGCATTTTGGATTTGAAAAAAACATATCCAAAGGGTGAAATGTGCTGGTTTGAAGCTATTATGCACCCCAGAAAAGCCATATCCTTTAATCCTCATTCAATATTGTTGGGTGGGATTTTTCTGATTGTCTCCATAGAGATGTGTCTCCATTCATTCAAGGTGGGATTGATTACTGTAGCCTTTTAAGAGGGAAACATTTTGGAAAAAGCTCAGTATCAACAGAGCCAACAGAGCTCATTACAATAACATTTCAGAAACACAAAGAAAATGCCCCTGGGGAAGTGATTGAAGAAGCCTGGTGTTCTAGTTTGCTAGCTGTCAGAATGCAATATACCACAAATGGAATGGCTTTTAAAAAGGGGAATTTAATAAGTTGCTAGTTTACAGTTCTAAGGCCAAGAAAATGTCCCAATTAAACAAGTCTATATAAATGTCCATTCTAAGGCATCCAGGGATAGACACCTTGGCTCAAGAAGGCTGATGAAGTTCAGGGCTTCTCTCTCAAGTAAGAAGGCACATGGTGAACATGGTCAGGGTTTCTCTCTTGGATGGAAGGGCACATGGCAAACATGGCATCATCTGCTAGCTTTCTCTGCTGGCTTCCTGTTTTATGAAGCTCCCTGGCAGGCATTTTCCTTCTTCATCTCTAAAGGTCACTGGCTGGTGGATTCTGCTTTGTGGTGCTACAGCATTCTCTGCTCTCTCCGAATCTCTTTCATTCTCCAAAATGTTTTCCCTTTTATAGGACTCCAGAAACTTGTCAAGACCCACTTGAAATGGGTGGAAACATGTCGTCACCTAATCCAGCTTAACAACCACTCTTGATTAAATCACATCTCCAGGGAGATGATCTGATTCAAACATACAGTATTGAATAGGGATTATTCTGCCTTTATGAAATGGGATTTTGATTAAAACATAGTTTTTCTAGGGGACATACATCTTTTCAAACCAGCACACCTGGGTAGAAAGCCAACAGACTTTGTCATGTGCCTTTCTATGACTTTCAGAGGGAGACTCCAAATGTCATTGGCCTCCTTGGGCTAACGTATTTTTCCCTGGATGCCTTAGTTTGAATATTTTTGTAGTTTTGCCTTGGTTTGGGCATTTTCACAGCCTTAGAAATGTGAACTTGCTACTTAATAAATTCCCTTTTTAAAAAAAGCTATTCCATTTCTTGTATATTATATTCTGGCAGCTTGCAAACTAAAACAGTAACAAATCTATGTGGTCATCTTCAGTTTTTAAAGGGGATGCAAAATAGCTCACTTTTTATCTGTTTATTCAGCCCTAGGTAATTAATGTTTGTTCTGCTGGATCTTGTGTTAACAACCTCATGAAGCCATTGTCCTTCACTAGAATTCTGGAGATCTTGACTCAGTTCAGTGGTATGGTCTCAAAGTTATTTAATCAATGTCATTAGAAACCTAAGCTTCAGGGTATCTGACACAGTTCTTTTCATGTGTTTCTGAGACAGTTCTTTTTATTAAAAACAAGTCATTCTGTTCTATAGCTGATTGCAAGTTTTTTTTTTTCAGGGAAACATCAGAATAAAAATTATCTGTTGATGACAAAAGAGTTAAAACGACTATGGTTAATTTATCACTCTTTTCAAAAGTAAAAGTTCTGAAGATAGTTCATGACAAAAATAATATAATGGAGATGGAAATTGGCTGTTTCTGTGACATGTAAGATTTTTAAAGAATATCTGAAATTATGACAAATAACACTATACTGATGTCTTATATTAGGCTGATTAGTACTAAGGCATCTCATGGAGGGTGAGGATATTGGCAAATCTCTAGGAACATTGTATAATTTCTGAAATATTTATGTTAATAGCATTTTACTCATACAAATTTAACCAACAGAAGGATAGGAAAATCCTTTTTACTTTGACATCACTTCCTATGCAATTCATAACATATCACATAAACTTAGCTATTTTAGCACTTGTTTCTAGAAGGTGAAAGAATAAATCTCAAAGACAGTTTGAGATGAAGAAGCCAGCATATTTTTCAAGACTATTTGACCCTCAGATTTCCTGTGGAAAGAGGGATTCTGTAGATTCTTTTCTGGGTCAGTCCAACCAGCTTTTACCATCCAGCATTTAGCATCCTAGGTTCTGACCAAACGTGTGCAAGCTGATATAGGTCAGGTTGTGCTGGATAATATGCACCCCAAAGAATTCTAAATTCTTCTGTGAATATATTCTGGTCTTGTTTGGGGAAATCTTTAATTACAGCTCTTAATTCAGTTCAGATCCAAGTTTTGTGTTCCGTGCTAACAGGTAGTAGAAGGCTTAATTTTTAAAAGAGGCTGGACTAGATCATTACCTATCAGGGGGTCAGAATGAACTGGTTAGGGCAGTTATGGGGGAAGGGCTGGGTAAAGGGAAACTGCAGGAAGCAATAGAATTGGTTTGGAGTTCCTTCCCCTCATCTGTTTCTGGCTTTTTGTTTTTCTAATGAACTTTTAGGTAAAGTTGTTGTGGGGGCAGATTGCCATCTAGCAGTCTCTGAACATTAATCTTAGCTTCTTTTAAAAATTTTCTTAATTTTTAATTCATATTTTGGCATGGGCAGGCTCCGGGAATCAAACCTGGGTCTCTGGCATGGCAGGAGAAAATTCTGTTACTGAGCCACTGTTGCAAGCCCAATTTAAAAAAAAAATTTGAGGTGCCTTTCAAGTGAATAATCTGTCTAAACTAAAACTTCCCCGTAGTGGCCATTATAACTCTAAGCTATCTTTAGTAGGGGACTCCTATTTTTATAAATGTAGACAAGCTTGGGGTCCATAGCTTTTAACCATGTTCCTAGTTAGGGGAACCAGAGATTCCAAAGTTTTTGACAAAGAAGAACTCTTGTTACTTACTTGAGATCTCAAGTTATATGGTCTGCTCCCAGACCTAGTTCATCTGATTCCTTAGTCTGATCCCCAGACTTTAGTGCTACTCAAAGTCAGAGAGTTCAACATTAACTCACAGAACTCAGATCTGAAAGGAACTGACTGGTCAACCTCCAGGTGTCAGGAGACAGCAGAGAGCACAAAGGGCTCAGCAGGTAACTTTCTCCTATTCTTCTCATCAGAAGATCAGAGGATCTTCTTCAGATCCCACTTCTGACACAAAAACTGTTAAAATAAAATAAAATATTACATAAGATATCATTTATGGAACATTGTTTAAGTAGTATACAGTTCATGAATTAGACAGTACCCAAACAGTGTGTGGAAAGGAGCTCCACTGGGAGGACAAAATGAAGAAAAAAATGAGTCCGAGGGCAGAACCATGGATGCAAAAGCCTGGGCCAAAGACAGTTTCTTGGGTCAAGAGGGAGGTATTGCTGTCGAAGTATTTGAAAAGGCAGACCCGCTCTACATTTGGAAAGGTGAGATTTCTACCAATGCTTGGAATGAGCTAAAGATAGCTTGGAGTTATAATGGCCACTATTGGAATGAGTGGGGCTGCCACTCAAGCAGGTCCAGAAGAAAAATATCAACCTGCAATTTACACTCAGCAGTTTACACTAAAATTATCAACCTGCAACTTACACTCAGCAGTTTACAGTCAGATCTTGAAATCAAATAGATAAAAATCTGCTGAGTTTTTGACTTATTTTCCCTGCTTGCCCTGCTGAGTTTTGGACTTACTTGAGACCTCTGAACCATTTTTTCCTTCCAATGTCTTCCTTTGGGATGGGGATGTCCATCCTATGCATTTAGGATACAGATCGCTTATATTCTAGGTGAGATTTTGGAGTCAGAGTTCATACTGAAGTGGTTGAAGGCTTTTGAGATGCAATGACTGTATTTTGAATATGGAAAGAACTTTTATTTTTGGAGTCCAAAGGGAAGACTGTTATGGATTGAATCATGTTGACCCAAAAACATCTTTATGTCCTAATCCCCAGTCCTGTGGAGGTGAGCTCATTTAGTTAAGATAGGGCAAAATTGAATCAGGGTGTGCCTTAATCCAATATTATTGGTGTCCTTCTGATTAGGGGAAATTTGGACACAGAGAAGAGGAGGAAACATACATTAGGAAAGACAGTCAGAACTTGAGTTGTGGATTGCTTGTAAGCCATCACTAAAGTGCTACAGATTTCACCAAAAACATGGCTATGCTGACGCCTTGATTTTGACTTCTGTCCTTGAAAACTGTGAGAGTATTTTGTTACAGTAACCTTGTGAAACTAACATAAGGACCATCACAGCAGGATAAATCCTTCCAAAGGTAGCAGATATGTGGGCACTAGGTACTCCTCAGCATTGAATTGCATGAGATCCTTCTAAGCTTGGATGGGGGTGGTGGAGGAGGTAGTAATTATGGATTCCAGGATGGGGACAGAGAATATGGGCTCTTGACCTTGAAACCTGCAGTCCTTCCTAGTGCCAAATCCAGGCCACTAGCTAAGACTTCTGTAGCCACTTCATCTAGTGAAAGGACAGAACTTACTGGAAGAAAAGACGGTTATCTCCCACAGTTAACTCAGATCAGATCTTCTCCTTGTCCAGTCAGCAGTGTCAAGAAAGGTGAGGCTATCTGGAGCTAAAATGGATATTGATTCCATCCTTTCATCAGTGATTAATCTTAGGAGAAACAAAACTAGTAACCCAATAATTGTCGACCATGATGTGCTCACTCATCCATTAAATCCCATCTCTAAGCCCAGCTCCCTTCTTTCTAGGAATCTAGAAGGGCAATACAAATGTATAAAGAAGAAGCAGAATTTTTAGCTTCATCCTCTACTCCACAACTCTTCCCACAAATGGAATTCAGAGGCATCTCGTGAGGATTTGAACTATAGAGGTTAAGTGTGTGAATTTGGTAGCCAGACTACTTGAGGATAAATTCTTGCTCTTACTGTGGATTTACCATGGTTCTATTGCAAATCCACTTCAACTCACCATGCCTAAGTATTCTCATCTCTTTAACATGGAGATAATAACTGTACCTAACGCATAGGATTGTTGTGTAGATTAAATGAACTAATAAATCTATCATCTCTCTCTTCCTATCTTTCAATCATCGATCTGTATCTATTGATCTATAGATCAACCTATCTAATTTATTTCTCTTTAATCTATGTTATCTATCTGTCTATCAAAGTGAGTGCTTTTAAAAGTAGTGTTTGCTATTATCTTATTGGATTTCCATTTAGAATTTTGGCTCCTGCCCTATGTCTCTGCCTCAGGAGACCAAAGTTGGTAAGATGTATAGGTTCTACGAAAAATGCCTAAATTTTTTTCCTATGGTTTTCATAAGTTCTAATACTCACAATATGTGATTTGTTTCTGGAATAAACTGTAAAGGACACTAATTATAGGTACTTTTATCTACTATATACATTTCAAAAGCATTGTGGAATTAGTAAATCTAGGTGACGTGATTCCAAGTGATCATTGGACTAGTCTTTCAGCTTTGGAAGGTAAAAATAAAAAGTTGGAGAGGGACAATCTGCAATATGTGAAATTTTGAAGTATACTCTCTGACATTTATTCTTTTATTTTTGAGAGGCTGGCCACATGGTGATTGAGTGGTCTTAATGATCATTCTGATAGTGATTTTAAATTCCACCACAGCTTCTTGAAAATTGAGTTCCAATGACCTCAGCAGCCTATTTATCTTGGGGTTGGGGTAGGGCAGGGGTCACAATTTATGAAACAAAGCTAAAGTGGCTCAGCCATTGGACCTACTTCTCAATCAAAAGGAGTGTCTTTCTTAAAAGGATTCTGAAAATCTAACTGGCAGGATGTGGTCCATAACTTACTCCCTTCCAATTCATTTCCCAATAGGAGTGGTTGTTATTCTAATAGTAACTTGAAAGAGCTAGATCCTGAAAGAAGTCATAAGGAATGTTGCTTCTTGGAATGATTGCTGCTTTGCTGTTTGGCATTTGGTCAATTGCCAAAACTCTTTAAAGCTGAATTGTCAAAGGAGCATCCTTCCCTAAAACTGTAGTTCTGCAGGATGTTAATCTGCCTTGTATGAAAGAGGAGTTCCATGGTCAATGATTTTTGGGAAATAGTGGGTTAGAGAAAGTTGACAAGGTTTCTAAATTATAGAACTTTGCAGATCCTTTAATATGCTGATACATAATATGATTTTTCATTTTAGGAATATAGTATTTAGTGTTCTCATAAGTTATGAGAACAATAAGCCTATTTGCTGCCCTGCAACAGCTACCTGTGACACCTGGAGAAATGGAAGATTTTGCAAGGTAGGAGCTCTCTGCAGCGGTTCTCAAACTTTCTGCATTGTATGCACTTGAGAATTAAAAAGAGTACTGATGTCTGGCTTCCACACTCAGACTTTCTGATTTAATTTGTGCGGGGTCCTTTCTGGACCTCAGGATTTCAGAAGCTCCCAAATGAAGCAAAGTTTGAGAACCACTGTCTTAGAGTCCTCTTATCTTATACCCTCTTCTGAATAACCTTACACAAGAGAGAACTTTCTTTGGTTCAATTAATTATTTGGCCACCAAGTAGTTATGTGGCTCTCTTTGCATCTATTTATAAGATATGGGAACATTATACCCAGCCTCACTACACCACAGGTCTCCTTTGAGGAAGGAAAGTGCAAATGGGGCTTGGAAAAATCATGTTCTTCAAGAACATGCCTTTATTATTTTACTTTAGTTTACAACACAATTTATGGAGGACAAAGCAGAACTAAACTTCCCAAGAATGCTTTCCAAGGCACTGCCTTTTGATATAATTTTTGGAGATTAACTTTTTCAGAGTCACCTGGGATGCCTGTTAACAATGTAGATTCCTGTGCCTCATGGCATATATACAGAAGCAGAATATCTGGGTGTGGGATGCTAGATCCACATTTTAAATAGATTCCCTGGGTAATTTTGTATGCACGCTGATCACTGATGCTCTGGTTGTGGGAAATGTGGTGGATGTTGGCTGCCATCAATACTTTGCTCAGTCTGTCTGGTAGGAGGCTGTTCCTGGCCTCCTTATACTTGCTTTTCCAAAATTTCATCTCATGACTCCCCCTACCTGCCCCATTCTCTGCTTCTGCCAAATGGGGAACTTTCAGAGATATCAATGATAGCATTTCTTGGTGATGAGGATCAAAGACTTCTGCTTACAAAACAACCACCTTTGGGGATAAGTTATAGTTTATTGTGCAAAATCCCTGACAAATCCCTGAGCTATATGAAACCTTTGAAAAAACATACTTCTTTTGGTATAAGGCAGGATCAATGCAGAACTAGGAACCAGCCCCACTAGACTCTGCTGAGTGATTGCAGGATGTGTGGTGGGGCTTTGGGAATTTGAAATTAAAGGAGAAAGCTTGAAATAAATTGGAAGTCTTATCAAGAAGTCATGTGAAGATCAGCTGCTTCTCCCTGGAGAACCACCTCATGAACTAATTAGGGTCTGATGCTAGGGCTGTAAATACAGGAATCACCACCAGCAAGGTTTAGTGTCGGATCATAAGCTCAGGGAGAGAGGCTGGTCCCTTAACTCTGTTATCCTAGCTTGAGTGTGAAATAAAAACAGAAATCTCTTTCTAGTGTCAGGGATGCATTGTTTTGGCAATGGCAGCCAGAGGAAAGAGAAAATTTCCATAAAGTGAAAACAAGACCCCAGAGCTGGAAGAGACCCCATCTCACAAGGTTCTTATGATTCTAGACTCATGCTGCTTTGTTGTTTATTTGAAGAGAGCAAAGATGAGGTAACTGATTCCCAGCGAGGAAAAGTGGTTTGCCCAGGATCACACACCTAGTGTGGGTAGACTGGAAATGCTATCCTCCTGGATCTGCAGTGCTTTTTCTTTGCCTTCTGCATGGGATGCCAGTTAGTAGAAGAATAGCAAACAGCAAACCACAGACACACTGAATAAAAGGAAGAAGGAGCAATTCAGGTGAGGACAGTTCATGCCCAATTCAAGGCTTTCAGATTCAATTTATTTGTCATAATTCCTAATGAGTCAGTTCAGTATTGGCCTGGCTGTGAGTGCGTGTAGAATTCATACATGAACAAAGCTCAACGTTACAGAACAAGTTTTAGTATTCTACTAAGGACTCTCAAATCCATTAACCCAGATTCCCCCAACAGGGCTTGGACAGCAGTAATCTGCAGAGATTCTCTTTCCTTCTGCTTTCAAATTTGGATGCTGTTTATTGCCAAACTACTGCTTTTATCAGGAACTGTTAGAACAATCAAATGATGCTTATGGAGCTTTGTGAAATGTTAAGAGGAGCCAATGCTTGCTCTTTTGATTTTAAGGTTAATGTTAGTGCTTATAAAAAACTTTCCTCATAATAAATCAGCCAACTCTAATTAGTATTACAGCTATTTGTTAATCATGTATGTTGTTAGACTGAGAATAGAAATATGCCTACAAGCAGAGATGATGGCTGCTTCCTAATGGATTTTTTTTTGTTTCTTGTTTTTTTTTTCTTTGTTCTGAGAATGTGAATTCTCCTTCCTTAAAATGTTCATTTAAAATTTTAAATAGTCATCGTATATATGTGTAATGCTTTTAGCTTTCCAGTGTGCTTTTGCATCTGTTTTAATCTATGCATTAACCTTATCTCATAAGCAGGGCATGCAATATGATCCTCTTTTGGCAGATGAAGAAATTGAAGTTCAGGGAGGCTAAGTGCCTTATGTAAGATCAAACCGCTAATTGGGGACAGAGTTGCAAATACAAGAGCTTACTTGTAAGTCAGAGAATCACTTCTTCTTCTTTCTTAATAGAAGCATTTATCACTTCTTGTCTTGTACCATCATGAACTCTATATTTATCTATTCCTACTTCAGACTACAAAGCTTGTTGAAGTGTCTAGATGTCAAACACAATATAAAACCTCATTATCTTTAGGGGTTCCCTGATCTGCCTCTCGTCTTAGTCCTCACAGGTAAACGGCTGAATGAATGGCAGAGGGGAATTACACTGTAGTGACCAACTTCTTCCTTATTGCCTTCACTGAACATCCTGAGTGGGGGCTTCCACTCTTCCTCGTGTTTTTGAGTTTCTATATGGCCATTCTACTGGGCAACGCAGGGATGATCATCCTGATCCGCAAAACTCGCCGACTCCACACGGCAATGTACTTCTTCCTCAGCCAACTTTCCTTCGTGGACATCTGCTACTCTTCTGTCATCATCCCTCAAATGCTGGCTGTGCTTTTGGAGCACGGCACAGCCCTCTCTCAAGCTCGCTGTGCAGCTCAATTCTTCCTCTTCACCTTCTTTGCCTCCATTGACTGCTACCTGCTGGCCATCATGGCTTATGACCGCTATGTGGCCGTGTGCCGACCCCTGCTTTATGTCACCGTCATGACTGAGAAGGTCTGCTTGGGCTTAGTGGCAGGAGCTTATGTGGCTGGTTTTTCCAGTGCTTTTGTTCGAACGGTCACAGCGTTCACGCTCTCTTTTTGTGGAAACAATGAGATTAACTTCATTTTCTGTGACCTCCCACCTCTGTTGAAGCTCGCTTGTGGAGAAAGCTACACTCAGGAAGTGGTGATCATTGTTTTTGCCACTTTTGTCATGCCTGCTTGCATACTGGTAATCTTGGTGACCTACCTCTTTATCATCAGGGCCATCATGCAGATCCACTCTGCAGGGGGCCGGGCCAAGACCTTCTCTACCTGTGCCTCCCACCTGACGGCTGTTGCTCTCTTCTTTGGTACTCTCATTTTTATGTATCTGCGGGATAACTCGGGTCAGTCATCGGAAGAAGACCGAGTGGTGTCAGTGCTGTACACAGTGGTCACTCCAGTGCTGAACCCCCTCATCTATAGCCTGAGGAACAAGGAGGTAAAGGAGGCTGTTTTGAAAGCTCTGAGCAGGTCAAAGGCTTCTAGGAGGTCCTAGAATTTGAAATATGTCATTCTTTAGTGTCTCTGTTCTTTCTGTCTTCCCTCAACTATCATCTTCTTGATGAGGCTTCCCAGATAACCTTACTTAAAATTGCACCCGAACTCCATACCTCCCCTTCCTGATTTGTAGAACACATCACCATCTGAAAAATATTGTGTACTTTACTTATTTGATATTGTGTACTTCCCACGACTGCAAAGTAAACTACACAAGAGCAAGAAATTTTATCTGTGAGCTTCATTTATACATGACCAGTTCCTAGAAAAACTGGTATATAAAAGGCTTTGAATAAGTATTTGTTGAATGAGCAAATTAATATCAGGTTCCAGTGTCTTAGGTGAAAGTACAGGTATCAAATCGTACTTGGACTTTGGACCAACTCTGGACAAGCAGTTAAGAGAACTGAGTGTTCTTGAGTTTTACTTTTGACTTCCAACTTCTTGAGTCTTTCTGTTTCCTTAATTACCATGTGGGTTTACCTACTTTATAGGGTTGTATTTTTGAGGATACAAAACATGAATGGAAGGGACCATGTCTGTCATATTCAGTAGTATCTGCTGAACCCAGTACATTGGCACAGTAAATACTTGATGAGTGAAGCAAAAGTATTTGGAAAATCATGCAGGTATTCACAAATCAACTACTGTTTTGATCCAAAGGTTTTTCTGAATCTTATCTTATATTCCTTTATTATTTTAATACTTATTGTTTCTATGTGTTTGATAATAATAATGGCAATAATAATCGATATCAACTGACATTCATTGGGCATTTATCACTGTTCAAGAAGTATAATAACTTTACTGTAGGGATTATCTGACTTAATTCTCACAACAATGCTGTAAGGCATGCTCTAATATTATCCCTGCTTCATAGATAGATGAGGCACCTGAAGTTTAGAAAGAATGGATAATTTCCTCAAGGTCATGTTGAGGTTGAGTCATGTCTCCCACAAATGCCATACACAGGTCCTAACCTCCAGTTCTGTAGGTGTGAACATATTTGTAAACAGGACTATTGAAGATATTATTAGTAAGGTGTTGACTCTACACTAATAGGATCTTCAAAGATCCTATTTAAGTGAGGCTAAATTGAATCAGGATGAGAATTAATTCATATGACTGGAATCCTTATAATTAGAGGAAAAGCTAACACAGTCAATAGAAATCAGAAGCAAGGAGAAGCCAAGAGAAGCCAGAAGTCAGAAGTCAGAGAATGAGTCAAATCACACTGTGATAGGGGCAGAGATGCTAGGATTGCAGCAAGCTAGCACCAGAGCTCAACAGCTGGAAAAAGCAAGTTCTGTTGACACCCTGATGTTGTATTTCTAGCCTCAAAAACTGTAAACCAGTAAATCCCTGTTAAACCAACCTGTGTGTAGTATTTGTTAGAGCAGTACTGACAAGCTATCAAGTACAATCAACAAGCAAAGGGCAGAGTGGGGATTCCAACCAGCCAGACCTTGAGCTCTGATCTGCCATTCATACTGTCTCCAGCTATGATCTATTGCCCAATCTATATAATCATTCAACCTAGAATTTATTGCTATTGCACTTTTCTTTTTCCCTTTATCTGGTGAAACAAAGGCAAAAGTCCAATTTGTAGAGGTAAAGGGCAGGCAACAGTGTTGACTACTTTATTCATTTTATAGCTCCTATGTGCTAGTATTATGTAATGTGATAGCATGTATTAATGTGTGAGCGTGGTTGTGTCTGGGAAAATGACATATTGATTAAAAAAGCAACTTCTAAACTCTAGGAACTTTCATATTAAGAGCATATTGCAAAGATTTTAGAAAAGAGGGCGGACCATGGTGGCTCAGCAGGCAAGAATGCTTGCCTGCCATGCCAGAGGACCCGGGTTCGATTCCCGGGGCCTGCCCATGTAAAAAATAAAAATAAATAAAAATAAAAAAAGATTTTAGAAAATCTTTTTTCTAAAAAGATTTTTAAATGAGCATGTCATTTAAAAATAGCAGTAGGATTGCAGCAACTCCATAGTGCTTTTTGGGAGCCATTTTCCAAACATCAAACACAATAAGCAAATGTTCTCCTGATACATCAGCTTCTGTAGTGGTGATAGAGGTATTTGCATTGTAGAAAGAGTCCAGAATTTGGCACCAGAGTGTCCCATATGTCATTTAAGTTGTGTGGCTTCAGAGAGTGAACATTTTTCAGCGTGTTTTCCTCATCAGTGAAATAATACTTATGGAGCACTCATTCTGATCCAGGATTTACATGAATCTCATTTATTCTCACAGCCACTTGCTACATGTTGGAAAGGTGCTTGGTAAAGTCTACAAACACTACTTAGAATTACTGAGGTGATATACTTCTTATTATTCAGGTTCCAGGTTCTGCAGTGCAATGAATATTGATAAGTGGGAGGATCTATAATTGAGCTATAGACTTCTTTATTTCTGAACTATCTAGGACAGTCCCTTAGGCTCTGGTTAACTTTAGATCCTGACACCACCCCCAGAAGTGGTTAATTCAATAATAAGTTTTAACTTAACCCTTATACTAATGCACATATATTATATGTTAGGCACTGTGCTAAAAGCTTTACATGAATAATTTATTTTTGCCCTCCTAACAACTTTAATAGAGAGTAATTATTATTGACCCCATTTTGCAATGAAAAAAAAAATAAAGGGGAAAAAACCACAACTAAGTCCCAGAGAAGATGTGTGATTTGACCAAGTCACACAGTAAGAAAGTGGCAGATCTGGGAGGATCTGATGTTAGGTATTTCTGACTCTAAAATCTGTACCCTTAACAGTATGCATTGATTTCCTTCTTCTCTTTCTTTCTCTCATGCCACAATTCTCTGTTGCAATTGACTTTAGAGATGTGTGGGTTTCAGTTGCAGTTTTGGCCCCAATGCTTGGTAGGTATGAGCTGAGGTGGGTGCATCTTATGATCTGACAAGGAACTTATCGCTACCCTCCAGTAGGTCAATGGGGGAAGAACTGAGGGAATTTTCAGCTCCTTCAGATTGGCTCTGAGGTCCTTATAGAGCTCCTCTGGGGTTAAAGCTTCCTCTAATAGTTCATTAGTATGGTTCCTCTGTTCTAGTTTGCTAGCTGCTGGAATGCAATACACCAGAGATGGATTGGCTTTTAATAAAAGGGGATTTATTTCATTAGTTTCACAGAGGAAAGGCAGCTAACTTTCAACTGAGGTTCTTTCTTATGTGGGAAGGCACAGGATGGTCTCTGCTGGCCTTCTCTCCAGGCCTCTGGGTTCCAACAACTTTCCCCGGGGTGATTCCTTTCTGCATCTCCAAAGGCCTTGGCTGAGCTGCAGGTGCTGAGATGAGGTATGCTGAGCTGCTTGGGCTGTGCTACATTGAGTGCTCTCATTTAAGCATCAGCCAATTAAATCAAACATCATTCATTGCAGCAAGCACACCTCTTAGCCAACTGCAGACGTAATGAGTAACAGATGAGGTTCACATACCATTGGCTCATTCCACAGCAATAGAACTAGGTACTTTCACCTGGCCAAGATGACAACTGAATCTAACTACCACAGCCTCCAAGCAGTCACCGATCTTGCACCATGGTCTTTTTCAGTCCTCAGTGATCTAAGGAATTCAATATTCCTTTTCAAACAGTAGTCATTGTTATTTTTTATTATTTAATAACATTTCAAATTAATGAATATACTCAATGTAAGATATTGATTGCAGGAGGTTTATGAAACCCTTTCTGATTTGATAAGATTTTTACACTAGCGTTATTGAGGTGTCATTAATATACAATGAACTACACTTTTTTCTTTTTTTTTGTCATGGGCAGGCTCTGGGAATTGAACCTAGGTCTCCAGTATGGCAGGTGAGAATTCTGCCACTAAGTCACCATTGCACTGCCTTGAATTGCACTTTTAAAGTATACTATTTAATAAAACTTGACACGAATACATTTATGAAACCATTACCACTATGAAGATAACACTTATAACACTTCCAAAAGTTACCTTGTATTCTGTTGTAATTCCCCATACCTGCCCCTTATAATTCCCCCTACCTGCCCCTTATCACTCCAGCCCACCTTAGGCAACCACTGATCTGCTATTTGTCATTATGTTTTACTTTTGCAAAACTAGAATTTTATATAAATGGATCCATGCAGTATGTACATTTTTTTATCTAGCTTCTTTCACTTAGCATACTTATTTTGAGATTTATTCAGGTCATTGAGTGTATCTATAACTCATTCCTTATTATTGCTGGGTAGTATTACATTGAACAGATAATGTTATAGTTTGTTTATTCATTCACTTGTTGATTACTATTTGAGATTTCTCTAGTTTTTGGTTATAATAAATAAAGCTGTTGTAAACATTTGTGAACAAGTTTTTGTATGGATAAATGCTTTCATTTATCTTTGGTAAATATCTAGGGGTAGAATGACTGGATCATGTGGTAGATATGCCATTAACTTTTTAGAGAAACTTCCAAAATGTTTTCTGAAATGGTTGTGAAATTTTACATGCCTACCAACAGTGTATGAGGGTCTAACTAGAGAGTTCCACATCCTTGCCAACATTTGGTGTGGTCAATCTTTAAAGTTTTAGCCTTCTAATATGTATATAGTGGTACCTTTAAGTTTGCATTTGACTGATACTCTAGTTCACTAAAGTTGATGAAAAGCAATATTCTAGAAAGGGGTTGGTGCTTACAATGGGTATTTATTTTTCTCAGTTCTGAGGCTGAGAAAATGTGCAAATCAAAGCATCAATAGGATGATACTTTTTTCCTAGGAAAGGTGGCTGGAATTTCTCTGTCACATGGAAAGGTGGCGTCTGCTGGTCGTTCTCTCCTGGGTTTCGTTGCTTTCAGTCAGTTTCTGGCTGCTCCATCTCTCAGCTTCTCTGGTTTTTCTCTCTCAGTTTCTCTGTGTTTCTTTTTGGATTTCATCCTTACAAAGGACTCCAGAAAAGGATTAAGACCCACCCTGAATGAGATGAGTCACATCTTAAGTTAAGATCCTACTCACCCAAAGATCCTACTTACTAATGGGTCGACACCCACAGGAATGGATTAGATTTAGGACTTGGTCTTTTCTGGGGTACATATATCTTCAAACCATCACACCTGATGAGTAATGATGTTGATAATCTTTTAATGCACTCAATTGCCATCAATAATCTTAGGTGCTATCTGTTCAGATCTTTTGTCCATTTTTAAAAACATTTTTATTGTGAAATATAACACATACTACATCTCTCAGAGTAGGTGCAAATATTTAGGTAACATTCACTCTTAAACGTCATATCCTATGACTTAAATACTATAATATGAACAATACAAAGTATGTCATAATAAAAGAAGAAAACAAAATATTTACTTATGTACAAATGCAAATATATTCAGATACCAGGCGATGTGTTGATTTGCTCAAGCAATGATACCACATCTGTGACATAGCTGCATTTGGAGTCATCACCTGGTAAAGTTTACAATACCCACTGTCACCCTCCAAGACCCATCTGTTTTTTGCACAGGCCAAATAAGACAACTGAATGGGGATGCAGTGGGAATTACCACTCTTATGCCTTCAAGTCCTTAAGAGTGACACTAATCACTGCAATCCATTCAGGAATCAGTATTGCTTCTGATTCACTATTTTACTAGTTCTAGTGGCGTCCACTTGGCCTTTCTTACCATAATAGCCTTCGCTCCATGAGTCAGAGTAACAATGTGGGGATTCTGTTAGTTGCTGAGTGTGTCAGTTCCAATTATACATTCTGGAACTGGGGAAATGACCAGAGAATGCATCTGGAGACCCACTGGACCCACTGTGAGATGGACCTGAGTCAAACTCCATTGATCACCTCACCTCCATAAGCCCCTATTCTGACTTGTGGGCAAGACTGATGTTTTGAGTTTCATGGAATTAATGTCATTTCTGAGCCAGTGTCTAATAATCCCTGAAACACCTGATTATTTCATTTTCTGCAGTGCACAACACTCTCATAAAAGGCTATAGGTCTCTTTGGGGAAGGCTGGGAGGAAGGTTACCATTGTAAATTTGGGGCAGTGTAAAGGGATCCTTCCCCAAAGATACCCAGTCCTCCCCTCAGTCGAGGGTCTCTGGGTCTGTAAACTGTCTCAAGTCTGAGACTTGACTACAGGACTGTAATTTTGTTTTTGTAATTCAAGTTAGACTTCTGTTCACATGACTTAGAATTTTTCTGCTTATACACCTCAAACAAGAGTTTAGTAGACTATCCGTCCACTTTACTTTTAGGTACCCCATGATCCACTAGCCAACACCACAAGTCTCTGCAAATCACATTATTTTGACTGTTGCTTTGTCTGCTGTTCATTATAGTGATCATGGAGATCAACTGTTGCCACATGCCTTCTGCCAATTGAGGATCTGATCATCCCCATTCTGTTTAAGGATTCCGGCTCAGTGGCAGCAATTCCCACAGTAATATCTGTCCTACACAGAAGGGTGACTACAGAGCTATCCAGTGATGATGGAGCTAGTCTCACAAATTTATTTCTCAAGGTTATGGTGAAAGATGTGTCCTCTGGACATTCCTGGGATGTATGAGCAGGTGTTCCATGATAAATCCACTCTAACGTTCCCATCTCTTTAAGCCGCTGGGTTCCCTCAGGTACATTATGATAGGGCAGTTCTGGCATTTCACTTTCAGGTAATGCCAGCCACCTTTTGATCCATGCTTCAGCCAACCATCCAAACAAATTGTTAATGCCCTTTCTAACCCCTTGAGCTAAAACATTGAGTGCAGAATCTCTGCTTAGTTGGCCTATATCAGTAAATTCAGCTTGCTCTCACTTTATATTCCTTCCACCATTATCCCTTATATCCTTTCCCTCACATATTCTCTTAATTTCTGTTATATAGATTGGAAAACTCATGCAATTCTTTTGGAGTACAGTGTAGTTCCTCATGGGTCACATATTTTCTTTTTTTTTTTCTGGTCTGGGAATCGAACCTGGGTCTCCCGCATGAAAGGAGGGCATTCAAACCACTAAATTACTCATGCACCCCGTGGGTCACAATTCTTAACCTCACCTTTTGCATATTGTTGGGATTTTAGTTACAGTTCTTTAAGAAAAGAAGGGTGTTGGGGATGGGTCATGAAAAGAAATAGAATTGTCTTTGAAGCCAGTTACCCCAGGGCATTCCATTGCCACTTCATCTGGTGAAACAAGATTAGTCACTCAGATAGAAGAGTGAGGTCTGTTTCCCCAGAGGAGGTGGTTACAGGGTTAGCAGACAGTGAAAGTTTAATCTCGTTAGGTGGAAGTTGGATGGCAGAATCCTCTGAGGAGACTGGAAGCTGGGAAATTGTTTCCTCAAGGCAGGCTGGGGGTTAGGAAGCTCTTGCTTCAGGGCAATCCATTATAGATCTACCTAACAAAATCTCAGCAGATACCAGGGATCCCATCTTTCTTTTGCCATCATTGTCAAGCCATATGTCACTATCCCATGTTTCAGGACCCCATTCTTTTCCAATCAAAGCACTTACTTTAACAGCAGATACCCTGCAAGGTTGAGATTTTAGTTTATGTTGTACATTTGCTACTCACACAATGAGATCTATTTTGAGTTATATAACGGAGCAAGGCATTTATCAAAGTAAATTTTTTGACATATAAATATCCATTGCTACAGCATTATTTGTGAAAAATACTGTCCTTTCGCCACTAAATTGCCTTTGCACCTTTGTTGAGAATGAATTGTCCAAATGTGTGTGGGTCTATTTCTAGACTCTCTATTCTGTTCCATTGATGTATTTGTCTATTTTTGCACCAATAACACACTGTCTTGAATACTAATATAAGTCTTGAAATTAGGTAGTGTTTATCCTTCAACTTCATTCTTTTTCATAATTGTTTTGGCTCTTTTAGCTCTTTTACATTTGCATATGATTTTTAGAATCAGTTTGTCAATTTCTCCCAAAATGTATGTTGGGATTTCAATTAGTATTGCATTAAAGTATTGATCAGTTTAGGGAGAATTAGCATTTTAACAATATTGACTCTTCTGATCCATGAACATGGTATCTCTCTCCACTTATTTAGGTCTTCTTAATTTCTTTCATACTTATCAGTGTACAGACATTTCAAATATTTTGTTAGTTTTATCCTTATTTCATCATTTCTGATGCTATTGTAATGATATATAGATTGTGAACAACTGTTTTTCACATTGATTTTGTATTCTACACCCCTGCTAAACTCACATCAGTTCTAGAAGCTAGGGGCTTTTTTGTGGGTCCCATTGGATTTTCTACATAGCTGATCATATCGTCTAAGAAGAAACACCGTTTTATTTCTTCCTTTTCAATCTGGGTGGCTCTATTTCTTTTACTTGTTTTATTGCACTGGCTAGAACCTCTAGTATAATGTCAAATAGAAATGATGAGAGTGTAAATCTCTGCCCTGATCTTTTTGTTTGTTTGTCTGTTTTTTTTTTGTTTCCTGTTGATGTGATCAGGAAATCCCTGGGAAGTGATTACATTTGAGTCAAACATTTTTCCTTCTGCCCTTTACTTGATCTTAGGGGAAAGCAATCAGTCTCTTGTCATTAATTATGTAGATTTTTCATAGACTTTTATCAGGCTGAGGATGTTTCCTTCAATTCTTATTTTGTTGAGAGTTTTTAATAACAAATACATGCTAGATTTTGTCAGATGTTTTTCTGCACCTATTGAGATGATCATTAAACAATTTTTTCATTTGTTAATATGATGAATTACACTGATTGCTTCTGAAATGTTAAACCATCCTTCTTTTTCAGGGATAAACCATACGGGTCAAGGTATATCATTCTTTTTATTATTAAAGTAGTGTCATGGTCAGGTACATGTGTCAACTTAGTCAAGTGGTGGTACCTGTTAAGTTGGGCAAGTGCCGGCCTGTCTGTTGCAGTGAGGGCATTTCAAAGAATTAAATCTTGAGCACATCAGTTGCATCCACAGCTGATTCCATATGTAATCAGCCAAGGGGTGTGTCTTCTGCAATGAGTGATGCTCAGTCTAATCACTGAAAGCCTTTTAAGGAGGATTCAGAAGAGACAGGCTCTCTTCCTGCTTCGGCCGGCAAGCCTCTCCTGTGGAGTTCATCCAGACCCTCCATCAGAATCATCAGCTTCACAATCTGCCCTGCAGATTTTGGGCTCTGCACTCCCCTGGTTACATGAGACACTTCTATAAATTTTATATTTACGAGAGTTTCCTGTTGATTCTGTTTCTCTAGAGAACCCTAATTAATACAATGTGGTAACAGGAGTGGTTCTTAAGAAACAGAATCTTAAAAATGAGTTTTTATGAATGGTTTTCTACTCTGACTGCACTCAAAGGCACCAAGGACTCTGATTCCCATAATCAGAATGACACTCCCAATCTATGGTGTGAGTTGGCAAAAGGGATAGTCAAAATATCACCGTTCAATTCTCCTAATGCTCCGCTTGTATGAAGCCAGGTTCTGGGGGATAATGCTTTTGACACCTTTATGGAGTTTTGTAGAAATGAGAGGTATAGAGATGTTGGCTGGCTGTTGTTAGATACACTGGCTACATTAAGGGGTGAAAGGGATGGGCTTAAGGCTTTAAACGAGAAGCTTAAGCACTGTCTGAAAGATGTAGACGTTTCTATAAGTATCTTGAAGGAAAATCTTATTTCCTGTAGCCGTAGACTTGAGATCTCTGAAAATCAGACTCAGAATCTTACTGTTAGAGTAGCAACTTTACAGCATAAATTGAAATCTCAATCCTGCATGGTGTCTGCCATTAAAGTGAGGGCATTGATTGGAAAGGAGTGGGACCCTGAAAAATGGTGACATATGGATTGATAATGATGTTGGGGGTGAGGTTGAAACCCTAGATCACGCTGAATCTTCTTTAGATAACCCTGTAATAGTTTGCCCTGATGGCATAACAGCCCCACCTCCAGCCTGCCTTGAGGAGTTGGCCACCTAACCTCCTCCTGAAGGGATTAGCCCTAGAGTGATTAATCCTGTTTCATCAGATGAAACTGCAAATGAAAGCCCAGAAGCAAATGGCTTGGAAGATATTTCTAATTCTTTTCATGACCCATCCCCACCACCCCTCATTTCTTCCAGATCTATAACTAGACTAAAGTTCCAACAGGCCCCTAAAGGTGAGGTACAAAGTATCACACATGAGGAGGTACGTTATACTCTGAAAGAACTGTGTGAGTTTTCCAATTTATATAGACAGAAATCAGGGGAATATGTGTGGCAATGTATTTTAAGGGTGTAGGATAATTTTGGAAGGAATATAAGGCTGGATCAGGCTGAATTTATTGATATGGGCCTGCTAAGCAGAGATTCTGCATTCAATGTTATAGCTCGAGTGGTTAGAAAAGGTATTAACAGTTTGTTTGGATGGTTCATTGAAACACGGATCAAAAGGTGGCCAACATTACCTGAGGTTGAAATGCCAGAACTGCCCTGGTATAATGTAGATGAGGGGATCCAGAGGCTTAGAGAGATTGGAATGTTAGAGTGGATTTATCATGCAAAACCTCCTCTTAAACCTCAGGAATGTCCGGAGGATGCACCTTTTACCAGAACAGTGAGAAATAAATTTGTGAGACTAGCACCATCATCCCTAAAGAGCTCTGTGGTTGCACTTCTCTGTAGGTTAGATATTACTATAGGAACTGCTCTCACAGAGCTGGAATCCTTAAACACAATGGGGATGACAAGATCCCAAGTTGGCAGAAGCAAGGTGGCAGCACTTAATCACTGAAGACAGGATGGGCGTGGCTATTATAATAGACAGCAAACTCAAAGCAGGAGTAAAAATAATATGACTTGCAGAGATTTGTGGCATTGGCTAGTAAATCATCGGGTACCTAGAAATACAATAGATGGGCAGTCTACTAAATTCTTGTTTGAACTGTATAAACAAAAGAGTTCTAGGTCAAGTGAACAGAAGTCTAACCTGAATTACAAAAACACAGTCACAGCCCCTTAATCAATTTCCAGACTTGAGACAGTTTGGAGACCCAGAGCCCCTTGAATGAAGGGGAGGCCAGGTCCCTTTGGGGGAGAACCCTGTTACACTGCTGCAAATCTTTACTGTTAATCTTCCTCCAAGCCTTCCCCAAGGAGACCGACAGCCTTTTACCAGTCTAACCATGCACTGGGGAAAAGGAAATGATCAGATATTTTTGGGATTATTAGACACTGGTTCAGAAGTGACATTAATTCCAGGGGACCCAAAACATCACTCTGGCCCGCCAATCAGAGTGGGGGCTTATAGAGGCCAGGTGATCAATAGAGTTTTAGCTCAGGTCCATCTCACAGTGGGTCCAGTGCGCCCCCAGACCCACTCTGTAGTTATTTCCCCAGTTCCAGAATGTATAATTGGCATAGACATACTGAGCAACTGGCAGAATCCACACATTGGCTCTCTAACTCGTGCAGTGAGGGCTATTATGGTGGGAAAGGCCAAGTGGAAGCCACTAGAACTGCTCCTACCAAGCAAAATAGTAAGTCAGAAGCAATACCAGATTCCTGGAAGGATTGCAGAGATTACTGCCACTCTTAAGAACTTGAAGGATACAGGGGTAGTGATTCCCACCACATCCCCCTTCAACTCTCCTATTTGGCCTGTGCAGAAAACCGATGGGTCTTGGAGGATGACAGTGGACTATCGTAAGCTCAACCAGGTGGTAAGTCCAATTGCAACTGCTGTTCCAGATGTGGTATCATTGCTTGAGCAAATCAATACATCCCCTGGTACCTGGTATGCAGCTATTGATCTGGCAGATGCTTTTTTCTCAATAGCTGTTAGTAAAAACCACCAGAAACAGTTTGCTTTCAGCTGGCAAGATCAAAAATATACTTTCATTGACCTACCTTAGGGGTATATCAACTCTCAAGCCCTATGTCATCATCTTGACCGCAGGGAAATTGATTGTTTCTCCCTCCCACAGGATCTCACACTGGTGCATTATATCGACGATATCATGTTGATTGGACCTAGTGAGCAAGAAGTAGCAACTACTCTAGACTTACTTGTAAGGCATTTGTGTGTCAGAGGATGGGAGATAAATCCAACAAAAACACAGGGGCCTTCCACCTCAGTGAAATTTCTAGATGTCCAGTGGTGTGGGGCATGTCAAGATATCCCTTCTGAGGTGAAGGATAAGTTGCTGTATCTGGCCCCTCCTATGACTAAAAAAGAGGTACAATGGCTAGTTGGTCTCTTCGGATTTTGGCGACAACATATTCCTCATTTGGGTGTGCTATTCCAGCCCATTTATCGAGTGATCAGAAAAGCTGCTAATTTTGGGCGGGCCACGGTGGCTCAGCAGGCAAGAATGCTCGCCTGCCATGCCAGAGGACACAGATTCGATTCCCGGTGCCTGTCCAGGTAAAAATAAAAATAAAATAAAAAAATAAAGTAAAAAAAGCTGCTAACTTTGAGTGGAGACCTGGACAAGAGGAGGCTCTGCCACAGTTCCAGGCTGCTGTGCAAGTTGCTCTGCCACTTGGGCCGTATGATCCAATAGATCCAATGGTGCTGGAACTGTCAGTGGCAAATAGAGATGCTGTCTGGAGCCTTTGGCAGGCCCCTATAGGAGAATCACAACGCAGACCCTTAGGATTTTCGAGCAAAGCCTTACCATCTGCTGCAGATAACTACTTTTGAGAAACAGCTTTTGACTTGCTACTGGGCCTTAGTAGAGACTGAACGCTTAACCATGGGCCACCAAGTTACCATGAGACCTGAGTTGCCTATCATGAGCTGGGTGTTGTCTGACCCACCAAGCCATAAAGTTGGGCGTGCACAGCAGCACTCTATTGTAAAATGGAAATGGTATATATGAGATAGGGCCAGAGCAGGTTCTGAAAGCACAAGTAAGTTACATGAGGAAGTGGCCCAAATGCCCATGGTCTCCACTCCTGCCACGTTACCTTCTCTTTCCCAAACCAGAGCTCTGGCTGCTTGGGGAGTTCCTTACAGTGAATTGACTGAGGAAGAGAGAACTCGGGCCTGGTTTACAGATGGTTCAGCATGATATGCAGGTACCACCCAAAAGTGGACAGCTGTAGCACTACAACCCCTTTTTGGGGTGTTCTTGAAGGACAGTGGTGAGGGGATATCCTCCCAGTGGGCAGAACTTTGAGCAGTGCACCTGGTTGTTCATTTTGTTTGGAAGGAGAACTGGCGTGAAATGCATTTGTATACTGACTCATGGGCTGTTGCTAGTGGTTTGGCTGGATGGTCAGGGACTTGGAAAGACCATAATTGGAAAATTGGTGACAAAGAAGTCTGGGGAATAAGTATGTGGATAGACCTTTCTGAGTGGGCTAAAAACATGGACATATTTGTGTCCCAAGTGAATGCACACCAGAGGGTGACTTCAGCAGAGGAAGGTTTTAATAATCAAGTGGATAAAATGACCCATTTTGTGGGTCAGCCTCTTTCCCCAGTAACTCTTGTCATTGCCCAATGGGTTCATGAACAAAGTGGTCATGGTGGTAGGGATGGAGGTTATGCATGGACTCAGCAACGTGGACTTCCACTCACCAAGGCTGACTTGGTTACAGCCAGTGCTGAGTGCCCAATCTGCCAGCAGCAGAGACCCACACTCAGTCCCCAATATGACATCATTCCCTGAGGTGACCAGCCAGTTACTTGGTGGCAGGTTGATTACATTGGACCACTCCATTCATGGAAGGGCCAGCAATTTGTTCTAACTGGAATAGACATATACTCTGGATATGGGTTTGCTTTCTCTGCACGCAATGCTTCTGCCAAAGCTACCATCTGGGGGGCTTACAGAATGCCTTATCCATCATCATGGTATTCCACATAGCATTGCTTCTGATCAAGGAACACACT
The DNA here is from genome assembly GCF_023851605.1 of Tamandua tetradactyla. NCBI lineage: Eukaryota > Metazoa > Chordata > Mammalia > Pilosa > Myrmecophagidae > Tamandua > Tamandua tetradactyla. The sequence goes on along the minus strand of NC_135335.1, from coordinate 19,438,576 downwards.
TCACAGCAAATGAAGCACAGGAATGGGCACATACTCATGGAATTCTCTGGTCTTATCACGTTCCCTACCATCCAGAAGCAGCTGGATTGATAGAACGGTAGAATGGCCTTTTGAAAACTCAATTACAGGGCCAACTAGGTGGCAATACCTTGAAGGGCTGGGGTAATGTTCTCCAGGAAGCTGTATATGCTCTGTATCAGTGTCCACTGTATGGTGCTGTTTCTCCCATAGCCAGGATCCATGGGTTCAGGAACTGAGGGGTGGAAATGGGATTGGTACCACTCACTATTGCCCCTAGTGATCCACTAGGGAAAGTTTTGCTTCCTGTTCCTGTGACCCTGAGCTCTACTGGTCTACATGTTTTAGCTCCAAAAGGGGGAGTGCTTCCACCAGGAGAAACAATGATTCCATTGAACCGGAATCTAAGACTGTCACCTGGTCACTTTGGGCTACTCATGCCCCTGAATCGACAACATCTGCTGTGGTGTATGAAACAGTGGATCCCTCCTTTTGATGGGAAATATTTTCACTTTCTTCCTTTGTCTTCCTGAACACTACTCTACCCATCTCTCATTCTACTTCCCTGACTGCTTCTCTCCAATATCCCTTCCTGGTTCCTTATTTTAAATGTTAGAGTGTCAGAGCTTAGTTATAGGCTTTCCTTTCTCTTTGTAGTCCTTTCTTTGGTAATTTAATCCTGCCACATGACTTTAAATACTTTGTATTTAGCAGTACATCTGATGTCTCCAGAATTTATATGTCTTGCTTCATCTTCTCTGATTTTCAGACTTATATATTAACCTCTTGCTCTTCAACTGTGCTTGGTTTTCTCATTGATAGTACAAACATCTAGGTAGAGATTTAAGACTTTTTTCCATGAAAACTTGTCAAAGTTTTCCATAAAAGTTTATGATTCTCTATATTTTTAATCAGTTATCTTTTCTGCTCCAACTCTAATCCTAATCTTACTGCTCTTTCTCAGGAAAACTCCCAATTTGCATTTCAATTCCGTTACTTAAAACAAGTGGAGCTTTATTTACAATTAAACTAGCTCCTGCAGAACCTATAAGCCAGAGGTGATAAATAACAAGGATGGGTCCACAGGGATGGGGACCCATTTAAACCAAATGGTACCTGTTGGTTCTTATTCTACCAAATAAATTCTAGAAAGAAAACAGATTAAAAAGGGAAAAAAATTACAGATCCACAGCAATTAGTATTTATGTAACTGGAAAGATTAAGGTACTATGTTAAGCATGATGGTTTAATAGGCACAGCAGTCTATTTTTCTTAAAAAAATTACAATAATTACTTCTCTCCATGTAAAATGATAGAAACTCACTGTAAAACATTTGTGCAATGTAGGACGTAATCTAAACTACTCTATCTTATGACCCAGGCAAAACCACTCTTCGGTTTATATATTGCTGTGTAACAGGCCACCGCAAAAGTTAGGGCCTCAAAACAATAACAATCATTTTGTTGTTACCTCCCACAGTTCTATAGGTTGGCTGGGATCAGTTAGTCAGTTCTCACGTGTGGTCTCATGTACTCGCAGTCAGAGCGAGTCGAGGCTGGAATCAGTGGAAGGTTCACTCACTCACATGTGAGTGCCTGAGTTGAGAGTCAAAGACTTATAGGCTGGGACAGCTGGGACTCCTTTGGCAACCCTCTCTAATTTTCTGTGATCTTTCAGTGTGGTTTTTCCAGCACAGTGGCTTCAACGTAATGAGACTTCTTATATACCTGTTCAGGGCTCCAAAGGTGCATAGCCGAAGCGAGAGTCAGTTGCAAACAGTGTTGGCTTTTCTAACATAGCTTAAGGAATCATGTAGCATTACTTTAACAATACTCTATCAATCAAGGCAGCCCCCAAAGCCCTTTAAGTTCAAGGGAAAGACATAGACTTTACTTTTTAATGGGGAAGTAGCAAGGTTCTGCAAGAGCATGTGGGATGGAAATTATTGCAGTGGCCATTTTTGGAAATACAATCTGCAAAAGCCATGGTTAATATTTTGGTGATTCTCCTCTCAGTCATCTTTTTCTGCATAGTGTTTTACATAAACGGGGTCATATGATACATGCTGTTCTGAAACCTGCTTTATTCATATTAGACCTATTATGTTACAGAAAAAGGACATGAGGTTAGTAATGTGACTTGTCACACAGTGAGTTAGTTTCAGAGTTGGACTGGATCCCAGGTTTCTTGATGACATATATAGTACTCTTTCTATGACTCTACATGGAATCATGAAAGGACAGCTCTGTGATGATTCAAGTTGGAGATGTGGGTGGAATAAAATCAATACTGAGGTACCTGAAGAGGGCAGGACTGTTAAAAGGCTAGTTTGGTAACATATGCAAAAGCAGATGGGCTTTTGATTCATCATGAAAACACAAGGGAAATATCTAAGTTTGAGAGATACAGCTGAAAAAATCATACAGTTTACTGTGTATTTCCTATTAGTGGAAGTTAGATGATTATAAGATTATAGAAGAATAAAAGTCAGCTGAGACTGGGGCCAAATGAACCTGGTTTTTATAATGAACCCTGCAGGTATATTGAAGTTGGAAGTCAGGTGGACAGTTAAAAAAAAGAGAACTCATTTTTTCTTGAGTGTCTACTATGTACTAGACACTGTGGTACCTGTTTAATACACATATGCATTTAGCCCACAAACAACTTTGGGATGTTGTGATTACTATTCCTATTTTACAGATGAGAAAGAAGAGAGTTTAGGTGCTTAAATTCTGTTAGATCACACAGGTGGAATTCAACGTAGAAAAATCCTAGAATTTAGAACTAAATCTTTTTCCTTATGCTGTAGTGAAATTGTTAGAGAAATAAGTAGAATAATTAATGATAGCTATAGCCAAAGCTGGAAATAATTTAACACTCTTCTGGGTAGCCACAAAATATATTTGAGACATATATCTGTAATATGTCTCCATTAACCAGTCACAAAATAAAAGAGCTGTAGTGGAACTCAAAGTTCATTTGTTTTAGTGATTTTTTACTACATCAGGGTCAACTGAAAATTGTTTTCAAAATATGCATGCCTGACTCCTTTATTCCTTCACAGGGTGAGGTTTGAAAAGAAAGGGGTAAAATTCAGTTTGTGGCTTTTTGTTAGTCTCATGTAAGCCTGAGGAATTGGTCTTTGGTCCAATTTCCCTTGCAATTAATTCAAGGAGTGTTTTTGTGTATACTGGATCCAAGACACATGACAACCGTGACAAAATCGCTTCAAACTGACTTAAGCACGTCTGTTAAAATTGGTTATGGAGTAGCCGTAACTGATGAGTAACCTGCATTTGCTGAGACGAAGTTGTGTCAGAAAATGGGTACTATTCAGACACCCCAGAGGGGGCTATGTGATAAGCATGGCATAATGTCCAAGGGAACCTCAGAACTCATAGTTTCTTGATGGAGTTGGTCCACACACACTCAGAGCCATCTTGGACATGACCGTGCACATCCCGAGGATGGAATGGACTAGGATGTTAGAAGGTGTGCCTGGAGTCACAAGACCATGCTGTCACTGTACATTCTGTGTGGTCATGCTGCATCTTTTCTTAAAGCTGATTAAACTCAATGCTGTGTGTATCTTGTAAGTTTTATTGTCAATCTGAATCAAGACCACAACCAACTGACTGCCGTTGGTCAAGCAGAAAAGGCATTACAGGGTCTGAGGATGTGGATTTTGAAAGATTTCTGGGTACATCCTCAGCTGGTCTAGATGACTGGTCTCACTTTATAGTTGAGAAAGTAGGTTCAAAGAAATGAATTGGCATACCAAAAGTCTCTTGGCTCTTAAGGGACAGAGTCAGAACTAGAGCTGATGTCTTCTATACTCAAGCCCTATGATTTTCATTGAAATAATTTGAAGTCAACCAAAGTCACATTTCCCAAAATGTATCTTGCCCATCATGAGTCCTATGAACCACTCTGTGATTAATCAGGTTCTAGGTGATTAAGTTTGCTTTTGAAAACGCTGCTTACCATATTACCCTCTTGGAGACTTATGCTTTATTAAATGCTCTGAGATATTTACTTAAGAAATTTAACTCAGAATTGACAAATTATTTGACCAACTTCATTTCCTTTCATTTCCACAACTATTAACCATCTCACTGAATAATACCTTTGCAAAGTAAACTTTGAGAAAAGCTGACCTACAGAAATCAATATTAAATAAAGGAACTATTATAACTATTTTCAAAGCTCCAAAAGCTAAACTCTGTATGTACTCCATGCATTGGTTATTGTTTAAATTATAAGGAATTCTTATGTAAGTTTGTTGTAACATAGATTGCAATCAAGATGTGTGTTATTTTTATGACTTATCATGGGGATCTCGTTTCTAATACCAAAGTAAAGTGGAAAAGCCCCAACTCTTCAAGGGCTGGAATAGGCAGCAGAAATCTTAGAGTTCATCAATAGCTGAACCATCACAACTTGAATACAAAATCTGGGCAGGATCATCCATCTGGTTATGGGGATGAAAAGAATTCAGATGCTCAAGTCATCACAGGGAGGAAATTTTTCTTACTGATAAGCTTTCTCAGGGCACCTTTCATGTCCTTGTTCCTCAGGCTATAGATGAAGGGATTCACCATGGGTATCACCACAGTGAATAGCACTGCACCAACCTTATCTCTGTCATCAGTGTGGTTGGAAGAGGGTAAGAAGTAAACTCCTACGATGGTCCCATAGAAGAGTAATATAACTGTCAGGTGAGAACCACAGGTGGAGAAGGCTTTCCATTTTCCTCCTGTGGATGAGATTCTCAGGACAGCTCTGATGATGCAGATGTAGGAGAAGAGGATGAGGACAAAGGGAAAGATGATGACTGACAAGCCCAAGATGAGCAGCACAAGTTCGTTGATCATTGGATCTGAGCACGACAATTTGAGCAGAGGAGCCAAGTCACAGAAGAAGTGTGGGACAGCATTGCGGTCACAGAAGAGCAACTGAACCAGCAGAAGCGTGTGTGTCAGGGCTACAAGATTACTGAGGACCCAAGGGATAACTGTGAGCGAAGCACAGAGCCTGAGCTGCATGATGGTTGCGTAGCTCAGAGGGTGGCAGATGGCCACAAAACGGTCATAGGCCATGACCCCCAAGAGGAGATTATCAGTGACAACAAACACGATGGAAAAGTACATCTGTGTGACACAGCTCTCATAGCTGATGGATTGACTCTTGGTGTGAATATTTATTAGCATTTTGGGGACTGAGGTGGAAATGGAGGAAATATCAGCAAAAGACAAATTGGCAAGGAAGATATACATGGGGGTGTGCAGGTTAGAATCCAAGCTGATGGCCATAATGATAAGCCCATTCCCAACCATAGTGATCAGGTACATACCCAGGAAAAGCACAAAGAGGAGTGTTTGCTGCTCAGCCTGGTTGGAGAGTCCCAGGAGCAGGAATTCAGAGATGGTGGTTTGGTTTTCTTGATTCATACTTCTGCTGATCTGAAACAGAACACAAGGCCCCTATCCTCCTCACAAAAAACAATAGAGTACCTTCAGTAGCAGCCACTGTAGCAAAAGAGTACTTGATTTAAGCTGAAGAGGATCAAAGAGTAGAGGAGAGTTATTTAATAAGGAATTATCTTAGCAGTGCAGACTCAGGAAATGCCTTAGAAAGGAAATATAGGAAACATGACAGATACTTCTCAATGAACAAATTTTAAATTCTAACAGGATTCAGCATGTGATTTTTTCCAGTTGGCCCCAAATGTAGTTAAATCCTCCAGACTGAGTTTAATAAGTGAGACATACTCCCATATTCTAAAGATGCTAGATAGAATTCTGAAGATACAGAAATTACTTAAAAATGAAAAAAAAAAAAAAACTGGTCCTGCAACCTTTCCCATCAAGATATAAATTTGAAGCCCATTGAAAAGAAAATTTTGTGGAAGCAGAAACAGTTGAGGATTAGGAATCCTTATGGGAGTATACAGGGGTGTGGGTACTTTTTCCCAAGTTAGGGGGAGGACTCCAAAAGAACTGCTCTTAGAGAACAAGTACAATAATCAGAGACCAGAATTTGATTTCATTCATGGCTAGATGGTGGCTGAACTGAGAAAGTTTGGGGGACATATATGAAGCTGGATTATGTTTGCCTCTCACTTCTAAAGGTGGAAGGCTTACTCACTATGGTGGGAGTGAGGGGAAGGTAGTGTGTAGTGGGGCAAACTTACATTCTCACCCATGTCACTGAACAGATATATGAGTTTCTTGAAGACCAAGTGAGTATTACAGGAAGTTGCTGGACTCAAGCCACCCTGCTGGGACTCTAACCAAGAAGCAGCCTGCTGTGGGTAAAGGAGTCTATAACAGTAAAAGGCCATGGGGTGGTTCTCTTATAGAAGAGGGGTCAACAAGAGATCAAGGGAAAAATTCATTGCCTTTGTCAGGGAATTGAATAATAGTACAGACCTTGAAAAGTAGCCTGTGGAGAACCCAAAAATGGCCTCATAGAAAGTCAATCCCTTTGGTTGCCAGCCATATATAAGATGCCAACTTCTAGGATGCCATGGCCACAGATCTAAAGAATTTGTTCTTTTCCTTACCTTCACCCTTCTTCCCTGACCTCATAAAACTGAAAAAGAAAGGAAGACCCAAAAACACCAATGTAGAGGGAAAAGAGGGTCTAAAAAAGTGAGGAAGGACACATCCTCCCTTTCCATGTAAATTCTTTAGCCACACATCAGATCTGAGCTGTAGAGGAAGGGCACATGGTTTGAATTGGATGCCAAAATGAAATTTCAAATTTGGCTGGCCCTGGACTTTTAACACTTGAAAGTGGATCTTCTTCAGTACCAAAGTAAAACTTATTTTTTAAATCGAAAGTGACCAGAAAGCTATAAAGACCTCCCAAGGAGCCATCTAGGAGGAGGGAAGGAAGACTGGATCAAGTGTGGTTTTCCTTTTGGCTTATTGGAATGGATATTAGCATGAGAGCCCAGGGGTTGGTCCTTGTTTTTCTACCCTCCTGGTAGACTTTCACTTTCATTTTTTTTTCTCTCTCTTCTGCCTATCTACAGAATCACTTGTCTTCCAAAGGCTACACATATCCAAGTCTCCAAATTACAATTATTTCCATGAAGAGGATAGAAAACAAGAACTCTCCACCTCTGGATCTGAAAAAGTGAAGGGCAGTAGAGACCGGAGCAGTAGTTGAGAAAGCTGAGCTTGCACGCTAGAGGGAGAAGGGGGAGCATATACACTAAAAGGAGGCTTCAAGGCAAAACTGCAGAAAGATAAGGAATTGACAGGTATCCCCATCTCAGCCTCAGAAAAAGATACAGACTGGTCTTAGAGGCGTTTGTGGTTACCTGCCTTTGGATGGATTGGAATTGACTAGAAAGGGGAACAGTGGGTTTTCGAGCAGCAATCGTTAATTTCAACTTCCTGTCCTTCCTCCCCACTCACCAGCAGTTCCACACAAATTGTTCTGAGGCCCTGACACAGCTGCTTATCTTGTTAAAAGTAGCACTAAAGTCTGAAAAGGCTTACCTCCGAATGATGGTGGAATCTCAAGAAGTTCCTGGAATCTAGATTCAGTGGCTTTCCCTGCACCCAACAGGGGAGCAGGTGGGGACTGAGAGCAGATGTTTCGGAACCGGATTCTTCCTCCAGCTACCAGAGTTAATAAAGTCATGGTGCCAGGCTCACATGGGACATTTAACTCCTACTATGTCCTTTGGGATAATATCCCTTAAGTGTTTCCTCAAGACAGTCGTTCACTTCCTAGTCCTGATGAGGTAAATGGGGAATAGATAGGCAGCTCTGCTATTGTTTTTTGTTTCTCCTTCAGATGCTGTTCTTATTTATGATTTCTTATTTGTAATTTAGTTGGTTATTGCTCTTCATAGCCACTGAATTATTTGATGTGTATGTCTTATTTTCCCAGTGAGATAGTAAGTATTTCAAATATTCATTCTCTGTTTTTTTCTCTAGCTCTCTAGTAAAGGAGATGATTTTATAAAGAACTACAACATTCAATTGAATGCTTCCTCTTCCTTCACTAGGGTTTAGGACTTCAATGACATGTCATCGCTAGTAGAAAGGAATAGGCTTTGTCTTCCTGGGCCATTTGAATGAGTGTCATTATTGGAATGGAATCTGGACACCCCAGAGATCCAGCAGTCAGGATTCTTACTTGCCAACTGAAATCAGCTGTGGCTTATTAATATGGAAAAGAATCGTGTGGAAATGATACCAGGTGGTTCACAGATATATGGAGAAGACTGGGTAAACAAGCTCTAAAATGGATAGGACAGAGACAGCCAAAATCAATATGTCCCTTCTTCTAATGCTTATATGTAAGTCATAATATACCACAGTTATTCCTGAAATAAACCAGGAATATTCAACCCATCAACAGGAAATTACTCGTCCTGAGACTAACTGTATACTTATTCATGATTAATATTAAAATAACAGGGAAATGAAGAGGAAAGATACAGCAATCTGTTCTATCTATCTATCTATCTATCTATCTATCTATCTATCTATCTATCTATCTATCTATCACTTATCTAGTCATAGCTAGGAAAGAAATATGGGCGGAACCAGAATTCTTGTTTCTGCAACAACTATGTGAAGCATAGTTGTGAGTTCTTTCTTCTACTAATAGCTTAGCTTGGGTCTTCTAGAAAGCAAAGCCTAAAGCAAGAATTTAAGTCTAGATATGTTATTTTGAAGGTGTGCCAATTTGAAATTACTGTGCACCCCAGAAGAGCCATATTTCAATCCTGATCCAATCTTGTGGGGTCCCAATGGGGACCCATTGTTTAGGGTGCGAAACTTTGATTGGATTGTTTCCATGTTGTGGGTTTAGCCTACTCATTAGATGGAGATGTGATTCCACTGTTTCCAGGTGGGTCTTGATTAGTTTACTAGAGCCCTTTAAAAGGAGAAACATTTTTGGGAAAGTTCAGAAGCAACAGAGCTGACAGAGTCAGCACAATACCCAGATGTTTAGAAATGTAGAGCCTGGCAGACATTGCCGTGTGCCTTCCCATGAGATGCTAATCAAGCCAGAGCCTGGAGAGAGCCAAAGGAGGCCAAGAGATGAAACCCACCCTGGGAGAAGTCAAGTGAGGGACCCCCATAGGGAAAAGAAGCTGAGAGAAATGGAACCCAGGAGCAATGAACCAACAGATGCCAGCCATCTGTCTTCCCAGTTGACAGAGGTGCTCTGGATGGCATGTGCCTTTCTTGAATGATGGTAACCTCTTGTTGGTGCCTTAATTTGAACACTTTCATGACCTTAGATCCGTAAGCTTGTAATGTAATAAATTCCCTTTATAAAAGCCATTCCATTTCTGGTATACTGCATTCTGGCAGCTTTAACAAATTAATACAGAAGATAAAAGCCCAGGAAGGTGAGGGAGAAGACAAAAGAGGGATCAGAAGCTAGGATATAGTCAAAGTAATGCAATGAAATGTATTCCTGCAAGAATCATTGTCAACAACAATAAGTGAAGAGCCAGAGAAGATTACTCAACAGGTGTATTTTCACTCAGCATGTGGGACTCTTCTAGAAGGAGAAATCATATCCTGCAGCAGTCCATGGATGGAAGAAAGGAAAAATATTTATTAGCCCCATTCCTTTTCATCTCTTGCTTCCCATCAGCTGAGTTTCACCTTATGGGGACTTGATTCCCCTGAACTTCAAGGTAGCTGCCTCTGGCCGTTTGGTGAAGACACAGGAAGCCAGGAGCCATATTCTACAATTACAATAATAATCTGAGCTCAGAAGAAAAGGGAAGCTTTGTGGGGGTAGGTTTGGCATATAGACTTCATTATGGGCACTGATTATTTCAGATAGCTGGGCAAGAGGTAGAAGAGTTTGAAAGGTGGATACCACCTTTTAAAAAAGAAGATAGTATAATGTATGTGTCCAATGCAGTCTTGTGTGACTCAAAATATACTCATGCCTTCCCATTATATTTAGCTTCTGTAACATAATATGATGCCTCCATTTTTCCAAGAGAATGAAAATGCCCCAAGATGGGAAGCCCAGTCATTTTAGAGCAGTGTTTCTCAATCTTTTACTCTTTATTTCCCTGAGGAGTCTTTATAAACTCTTTTCCTTCAATTCTTCCTTTGCCCCCATAAAATTGAATAGGAAAGAATTAGATTTTGTTAGATATGGTTGAGCTTTGCAGAACCACAGATCATTATATTTGAGACCTTTTACATCTACTGTAATTATGCACCTTAACAAAACACGTTCTTCCTCTTAACTCATGTATGTGGGTGTGATGCCATGTGTGGATAGAACCCCGTGAAGGTGTATTATTAGTTAAGGTGTGGACTCATTTGTGAATGGGATCTTCTAAGATCCTGTTTAGGGTGGGCTTTAATCCATATTTCTTGAGGCCTTATAAAGAGAATCCAGGAGTCAGAGAAAGCCCAAGATGAAGCTGGAGGCCAGAAGAAGCTAGAAGAATGGGTGATTACCGTATGACAGAAGATTGCCAGAATGCTACAGACTCCAAAAGAAAGCGTGGCCTTGTCTATGTGTTGATTTGGTACTTTTGGCCTCTAAAATCATGAACCAATAAATTCTTGTTGTTTATGCCAACCTCATACAAGGAATTCATCATAGAAGTTCTGGCAAACTAAGACATCCTCTGAGATTCTGCCCCACTTTCCCAATGAGATTGCCTGGTCTAGAGATTCCTTTATGGTTCTGGCCAGTCTTGCTTTCCTGGAATACTACAGCAAGAGTTTTAGCAAAACATGTCATTTTGGTAGCTGGCCCCGAGGCTCTGCCCGGCATTCTTTATCTCCTTCCTCCACTACCTATTTTTGATTCCCTCATACTTAACTCACATTTTGGCTGATCTGGGTTATTTGTTTGTGGGACCTAGATCTTTTTCCTTGAGAGATACAAATTCTTGGTTGCCCTGACCTTGTTAGATTGTGATTATTGTAATTGCTTATTAGAGTACAGTCTTTACACCAGACTTTTGACTTACCCTGGGTAAGAGTTTCAGAAATAGGAAGCACCAATTGCACAAATTGGTTGCTAGGAGAGTGAGAAGGGCCACTATACACATTGGCTCTTGAATCTATATTTTATCTATAAAGAATACCATACTGCTTGTTGGAGGTTAATTCATGGAAAATACGTAATTCTTAATATGCATTGTCCCCCAGTTGGCCCCTTAGCTAGCCTTCATTGTATCATTCCATCATTATATCTATCAGATAGTCTGTGCAGTAGACCAGTGAATTTTATGGTAATTCGTTCTTTGTTGTACCTTCTTTGGTTTAAAATAGGTCTCTTGATCTCAGGCAATTTGTGTCAGATGCACTGGTGATAATAGGTAAGGCATTTTGTATCCCTTGGATTGTAGCATTTGCAGAGGCCAGCAGAAAGGGATTGCAAACCCTCATCTATCCATACTGGGTTGTGTTATGCCAGGTTGGCTAAAGCTGGGAACCGTGTCCACCAGAATCCTCTTCTTTTTGTAATCCTGGGTTCAGAGTTAGCCAAAAGAGGAGTCTGCACAAAAGTTGGAAGGAAGACGTTTAGCAGAAGCCATTATTTTAAAAAGGTTACACTTTGGGACATTGCTTAGTGACAGAGAGCAGCAAAGATTCCAGCAGGTTCCAGATTTTTCTTGCTCTCAACTGCTCTGCATCTAACTCATCTTCCTGGCCCTGCTGAGTAATAGTGCACACCAAGGATGGGTGTGGGGCTGGGATGGGGTGCTCCTGCAGAAACAGCCCTCTCACTGCTTACTTCCCCCTTCTCCTCCACAAGCTGCTATGAGTAACTTCCCACACCAGTATATATACATATACTTCATATTTATGGCTACATAATGTACAACAATTTCAGCTGCATTTGTACTAAAGGACTATAAGGTTGCTTCTAGATTTTCCGATGACAAAGAATGGAGAACTGACATGGTTTTATATATCTGTATGAAGATATTTCTGTAGGATGGATACATAAAATAATCTTGTCAGGGTAAAGGTTATTGTGGTGGTTTGAAGCTATATGTACCTCAGAAAACATATTCTTAAAGTTAATTCATTCCTTTCAGTGTGAGCCCACTGTAAGTAGGAACTTTTGATGAGGCTACTTCAGTTAAGGTGTGAACACCTCATTCACGGTGGGTTTTAATTCAACAAGAAGCTGAAAAATCCCAGAAGAGAAGGGAGACAGCAGCAGATGCTGCCACGTAACCTGACATGTAGAGGAGCCAGTGATGGCAATAGCCAGTTTTCATGGAAAAAGGAGAACCTAGATGATGCCCTGATTTGTACATTTTCCTGGACTCACCCATAAGTAAATAAATTCTCTCTCTTTTTAAAAAATGGGATCATTTCATGATAACTTGCTTGGAGCAGCCCAGGAAGCTAAAACAGTCATTTACAGCTAACTTTTTAAATAAATAATGCCAAAGTGCTTTCCAAAAATACTGTATTGACTTTGCACTTCCAAGAGCATGCGCGCTTTTATTTCTCTGTATTTTTAATCTATACCACATATAAGAAATCATTTTAATTCTTCAATCTGATAGGTTGAAAGTTATCACTTGTGTAAAAACTAGTTTATTTAAATATGGCTGAGTCTTTGAGGATATATTCTAATATTTTGGCTCATTTGCATTTTATCTTCTGTGTATTACGTGTTGTTATCCTTTGACTATTCTTTCGCATTAGGCCTTCTTTTATAGATATATTAGTACTACCCAATGTTGTGGAAACACCACCTCTGTCTAGTTCCAAAACATTTCATTGTTCCAAAGTAAAATCCATTACCCATTAGGAAGTTTCTCTCCGTTTTCACATGACCCCAGCCCCTGTCAATCACTAATCTATGTTGTGTCTCTATAGATTTATCTATTTTGAATATTTCGTATAAATAGAATCATATAACATGTGACCTTTTGAGTATGGCTTAATTTGTCTAGCATAATGTTTTGGAAGTTCATACACATTGTAGCATAATCAATACTTCATTCTTTTTATGACTGAATAATATTTTATTGTATGTATATACCCCAATTTGTTTATACATTCATCCACTGATGGACATTTGGACTGTTTCTAACTTCTGGCTATCATGAATAGTGCTGTCATGAACATTGCTTTAGTACCTGGTTTTAGTTATTTTGGGTACATAAGTAGGAGTGGAATTGCGGGGTCTTACGATAATTCTCTGTTTCACTTTTTGTGGAACCTGTTTTTCACAGCGGCTGAACTATTTTGTATTCCCGTCAACAATATACAAGGGCTCCAATTTCTCTACATCCTCACCCACATTATCATCCCACCTTTTTTTTGATTATAGACATCCTAGTGGGTGTGAAACATATCTCATGGTTTTGATTTGCGTTTTCTTAATGACTAATGATTTTGAGCATCTTTCATGTGCTTCTTAGGAGAAATGTCTACTCAAGTCCTTTACTCATTTTATAATTGAGTTGCTTGTATTTTTGTTGCTGTAAGAGTTTTTTATATACTCAGATATTAACTTTCGTTGAATGTATGATCTGCAAATATTTTCACCCGCTCTTTAGGTTGTCGTTTAATTTTTCTGATAATGCCCTGCAATGTAAAACTTTTAAAAAATTTTGATAAATTTCAGTTTATCCATTTTTTCTTTTGTTGCTCATGTTTTTGGTGTAAAGTCTAAGAAACCATTGCTACCACAAAGTCCTGAAGATACTTTCCTATGTTTTCTTCTAGGAGGTTTATGGGTTTAGCTCTTATATTTAGGTCATTGATCCATTTTAAGTTAATTTTTGTTTATGGTGTGAGATAGGGATCCAGCTTCATTCTCTTAAATCTGGATATCCAGGTTTTCCAGAACCATTTGTTCATAAGACCTTCTTTCCCAATGAATGAACTCAGAACCCTTGTTGAAAATAAATTAGTTACAGATATATGAATTTATTTCTGAACTCTCTATTCTATTCCATTGGTCTATATGTCTATTCTTATGCTAGTACCACAGTGTTTTGATTACTGTAGTTTGTAGTAAGTTTTGAAATAGAAAAGATATAAGTCTGGGGGTTCTCTTTCAAATTGATTTATAAATTACTTTAATATTATAACTATTAATACTTTATGATTTATATATGTACATATTTATATGATACATACATTTTTCCTAAGTCTCACATTTGTATTTTAGGTTTTTGCTTATGGTGTCTTTCCTGCAAACAACTATTCTTATTTTTATGTTGTTAAAATTCTTAATATTTTACTTGTAGGTGCTAGATAGGTGCTATTAATAGAAATATCACTCTCATCCAAAATGATAATAATTTCTTCTAGAAATTTTGTGGCTATGTATTTATGTTAAGATCCTAAATATACTTGGAATTCAAAGCCATTTGAATACTTCTTCCATTTTTCACTGATTTGAAGTACTATGTTTATCAAACAATATATCTATTTGTATATGGGTCTGTGTATGAACTTTTAATTTTGTTTCTTGTCTGATTTTTCATTCTTGGCCTCAATACCATACAGTTTATAATTAGTTAGTTTTACTGTGATATTGTAGACCCATCCTATTTATTTTGTCCTGTTAAAAAGTGCATTTGCCCATTGTCAAGCAATTGTTATTCTAGATGAACTTCAGAGTCGCCTTCATAAAATTGAAATAAAATTTCCTTTGGATTTAGTTTGGAATAAAATTAGATTTATAAATGTATTTGATAAAGTTGTTTATAATTTTGAGTTTTGCCCCATAAAAATGTGTTTGTCAATTTTTATGTTCTGAAATATTATTTTATAGCTTCATTTCTAGTTTATATATTTATTATTAAGTTATTCTTAGGTGTTTTATTATTTTTCTTGCTAAACTGAATATTTCCAATGCTTCTTTTGCATGATCCTAATATGTAGGAAAAGGTTTCAACTTGTTTCTTTTTCTTGTTATCGTAATAAACTTTGTTCTTAATAAGCAGTTCAAACTTGATTCTTTTGGGATTTTTTTCCAGGGGAACAATTATAGCATAGAGAAAATGATTATCTCAGTTTCATTTTCAACATTTATATTCTGTGTTTGTTTTTCCTGTTTTATTTCATTGTTTGGTACCTGCAGCACAATATTGTTATAATGAGATATAATAAGCATATCTATGTTGATCTTGAGTGTTGCTTAAAAAATATTGAGGTTTATTTCAAATGTACTTTCAATTTTATCAAATGTGTTTATAGTAACTGTTGAGATTACTATTTTTCTTTCCTTTAATTGGTTATTATATAGTTGCTTACTTTAATTGACATTCCGATGTTAAAAGAGCCTAATATTACTAAAATCTTCTTTAGTCATATTTGCTACACTGTCAAATCAGCTAAATAACATTTCACTTAAGATTTTTAAATCTATATTAATAAATGAGATTGGCTTGTAGTTTTCTCTTTGAAACTATCCTCACCTGATTTTGGTAGATTAGATGTGCTAGCTTAATCACAGTTAACATATTGTTGGTAATTTATAATTTGTATCAATATAAAATAGTCTCTTAATCTTATTTAATATTGCTCCTTTATTCCGTCATAACTGATGTTAGTATTGTCAGACTTTCTTTTTAACAAAAAATTGGTACTTGTTTGGATATATCATTGCTCATTCCTTTACTTTAAGTGTGCCTCATGCTTAGTTTAAGTATATTATGTGTGTGTCCCAAATGTTATACTAAAACTTTTTTCATTGGTTATTTGAAGCTCAAATTTAACCGAGTGTCTTGTATTTCTATTTGCCAAATCTTGCAACCCTATGTTGGGAAATGTTGTGGTATGCTGGGCTCTGACTGGGGAACAAGCAAAAGGTGAGGTTGGGGAAAGAGGTGGGAGGGACAGGGAATGTATATAAACATAGCTCTTGCCTCATGACTTCTATACAGAGAGAAAAGGGGGTGGTAGGTCAGAATCCTACTTATTCCACTTGCACATGGTAATGCCTAAACTCAGAGGAGAAGGAAAACGTCAGCGTTTTTCCTGTGGGCTGAAGTAGCTCGTTGAAGGTATGACTTCAGGCAGATTATGCTGCTGGCATAGGACGTGGTCATGCCTGATGCTACACCTCTGGTGACCTTTGAAGTGGACATCTAATCTGAAGTCCTTGGGAAATTGCAAAGTAAGTTCTCCCCTAGTATAAAGTACAGAAATATATAGATTGTAGGAAACACAAAGAAAAATCACACAGAATTCCACCATTTTAACCAACTGTTAAACACAATCTGGTGGGTTTTATTTTGTGTTTGTTCATTTCTTTTTTACATTTATCTACTTTTAATTAAATGGTAAATATAATTTAATATACTGTTATTTTAATTTGGTGTTTTAGAATATAATATATAGTTTGAATCAAATGATGCAATTAAATACTCTATTGTTTTCATTTAATTTCATGGGTGTCTTTCTAGGTCATTATATAGCTATCAAAATAATGATTTACTTTTAGTGCATGGATTGGGTATAATGAAATTTATTTTTCCAATCCCATATTGTTGGATAATTAGCTTGAATCCTAGTTTTAGAGATTATAAATGACACCGGAATGAACATTTTATTAATTGTAGCTTTTTACATATTTAGGATCGATCCCCAGATGAAACAAGATTGTTTTAGATAGGACTCTTGACATATTTTGCCAAAATGCTTTCCAGTATTATTTTATAAGTTAGCATAGTCACTATGTCAATATGATAATGCCAGTTTCCCCTTACTTGTCAACCTCCTGTTTTAAAAAGCCCATATTTGCTTTTCTTAAGTAAATGTATAGTCATTCCATTCTATACTGCTTTATTTTCTGTAGTGCATAATCTAACTCAACCTATCTGTATAGCTCATTTCAACAACTGCAGCACAGGGAGCCCAGAATAAGAAAGAGGTCCTTTAATCCTGCATAGATTATTGTAACGCCTGGATACATCCTAGAGTATATTAAGCAGATAATCAAAAAGTATTGGCAAAGTTCCTTGAGAGATGGGAGAAAGAATATGGAACTATTAAACTTTACCCTCAGGGAATCCCCTGATACTGTGTCAAACTTTAGGGATACTCAAATCAATAAGCCATGCCCTCAATCATGAAGCTTACTCTTGTGAAGCTTATGTAGGTAGCAGAAAAGCTTAGACTACCTATGGACACGCCTAAGAATTACTTCTGGAGGACCTCTTTTGTTGCTCAGCTATTGCCTCACTCTCTCTAAGCCCACCTTGGCAAGTGAAATCATTGCCTTCCCCCACTATGTGGGACATGACATCCAGGGGTGAAAGTTTCCCTGGTGACGTGGGAGAGGACTCCCAGCCATGAATCCAGACCTGGCATTGTGGGATCAACAATTCTACCCAGACTAAAAGGGGGAAAAGAAGTGTAACTAATAAAGTATCAGTGGCAGAGAGAGTTCAAATAGAGTTGAGAGACTATTCTAGAGGTTGTTCTTTCACAAGCTTCAGTTAGACCCTGATACCTATCATAACCTGCCAAATCCCAACCAGGACCATTCCAGCCAATCCTAGAGAATACCCAGGGCAATATATAAGATTCCACAAAGGTTCCAGGCACTGAAGTAACTTTCCAGAAACCTACAACCTCCAGATGGGTCCCTGGTCCAGATAAGTTCTGAAACCTAGAGGGCCCAGCCTCTCCAGAACATCAGATAGTTCCATCTCCTTATCCCATATTAGTGACAGACCTGATATAAAAAAGTTAAAATGGCCATAATCAAAACACCCCTAAATTCTCAATATCATCACATAGTTGGATAGTCATCATTTCTTAGAACATTTGCATCGATTTAGAAAAAGAAATAAAACGATAACAGAAAAAAAAGATTGTACATATCGAGAATTGCTGATTGTATATGTAGAATGGAATGATGTGTCAATATTTTTGTTTGTTGTTAATTTTTTAAATTAATAAATAAAAAAATAAAAAAATACACCAAAAGGACATTAAAAAAAAGAAAAAAATAAATAAGTTGGACTTCATCAAAATAGAAGAAAAAGTTATCTTTTCATGAAAAGATAACATCAAGAAGTGAAAATGGTTTACAGAATGGAAAAAAAAAAACCACCCCTAAAGAGAGGTATGGAAAGATCAAAGGTGACGGTGGACTTATACAGTGAAGATAGGATTTAATAAACGAATATGAATACCGAATCATTAAGTTGATCCATCTCTTTTAGTCTCTAGTATCTTAGAACAGCTAGAAGTAAAAGCCTAAAATTGTGGAATTGTAACCCACAGAAAACTCTGAAATAAGTTCTGCAACTAATTGTGGTGCTGTGCTTTTAAATTTATTGCTTTTTGTACGTATGTTATTTTTCACAAAAAAAGAAGAAAAAAAAGTCAGTTGTGATGATTAAAAAATATTTAAGTCTCCTAGCCTCCTATATTCTGGAGCTGCTAGAAGGAAAAATCTGAGAGGAGCATATGGTAGCCCATGACAAACTCTGGGATCTATTCTGTAACTGCTTGTTGAAGAGTGCTTTGAAAACTATTGCTTTTTTATTTCTTTGCTTTGCATATATGTTATACTATACAATAAAAAAGTTAAAAAAAAAAAGACTAAAATAAATATTCCAATAAAAGAGGTATAGAAACAGCATGTCAGTAAAGGGAGAGGTTACTTCCTGGGCAGGTAGATCTCCGTAAGGTAATTCATACCAAGAATAGACTCAGACTCAAAAACCTGCATGAAAGGTATGAGCAGGGGCTTCGGGAAGAGAAAAGTTTTAAAGAGGTGTTGAAGAGTGGTGCAAGGATTTCAGTGGTAGAATTCTCATCCGCGATGCAGGAAACCCGGGTTCGAGTCCCAGCCCGTGCACTACCCCCGCCCCCTGCCAAAATCAACAAATGGTGCTGCAATAGTAGGATAATCCCATGGAAAAAGAATGAAATGAGCCCCCCACCGTACAGCATACACACACAAAAAAAAGTGCTGAAGAGGCATTGGAGGAAAAGTGGAGGAAATCTAAAGTAGTTTCTCAAGTCTCCACTTCTGCTCAGTTGCAGATTAAAGAAAACTTCAACTCCTTGACTTCTAATCTTGTTGCAAATGTTTTTCTCTTTTGCTACCCACGAGTCTGCTCTGCTATGAGGAGATGAAGGTAGGAGTTGTTTCCAAAAAGGAAACATCACAGACGGACATTTCATTCCCATAAATTGATGTACTGATACTGCACACACAGTGTGCTAATTCCAGAATGAAACAGTTCTGTGGGGGAGACTCAGGCAGTAAGGGGATACTTTTTCATTAAGAAGGAAGTGCTCTTTCTTTTCAACTCAAGTATCTACAGGAAGGAAAACTAGGGAGTACAGTAATTCAGGTTGAAAGGATTGATCAGTGCTTCAGGCTTCCTTCCTACGAGAGTAACATATCACTCTTTTATCTGCGGCTTGAATACCAAGTTGATTTTCTGTATGATTGTGACATTGGTTAAAGAAAGGAGGCGTACAGTGGCAGTTTGCGAACTTTCTTTTCCTTGGCATTCCAGACAACGCCTATCGCAGTGGCTGAATCATCATGTTTTGATGAGACTTTGGCCTGAACAACCTGATCTGTCCAACAGGAGAATTTTGTTCCTTTCCTCCAAAAGCTAGCTTGAAAGTAAAGGCATGTCTGATTTATTGTTAAATCCATGGCTCTTCCTGGAAAAAGTAACACTTTGTATTTCTTCTCCTTATCTCCATGTGAAATCAGCTTTAAAAAATAAAAGCATCAAAAGCAGTTTGAAGGGAAAAAGTAGCCACACAAAGTGCTAAACCTGGAAAAAGATGAAGAGTAGAGCAGGATTCTTGCTGGGATGATTCAAGGTTTATGTGCCAAAGAAATATATGTGAGCATCGGATTACTTTTAGAAATGATCTTTTTTTTAAAAATTGGAAGTATAAAAAGACTGTTCTAGTTTCCTAGGCTGCTGAAGCAAACCATGGAATAGGGTTGGCCTAAACAATGGGCATGTATTAGCTTACGGTTTTGAGGCTAAAAGAAAATCCAAATCAAGGCATCACAACGGTTATGCTTTCTTCCTGGAAGAGCAGAATTTTGGGGCTGCCTGCCCCCTATCTGGTTTTTCTGTAACATGCAAGGCATATAGCATCATCTCCTGGTCTCTCCCTTCTCTTCCTGGTTTTGTTGATTGCAGCTTCTTATTTCCTGTGGCTTTCTCTTTCTCTGTCTGAGTTTCATTCTCTTATGAAAAACTTCAGTAATGCTAATAAGATCCATTCTTGTTGAAGGAGGACACAGTTTAACTGAAGTAACCTCACTGAAAGGTCCTATTTACAATGGGCTCATACCCATAGGAATGGATTAAATTTAAGAACATGTTTTTCTGGGGTACATAAAGCTTCAAATCACCACAAAGACTTAATTTAGAAAATATGGAAAAGGCTTCATAACTTCAGATAAAAATTAAAATGAACTGTCCGTAATTCTACAAACCACAGAGTGTAGTCATTTCTATTCATTATTACGTGCATTTGGTCTCTTATTGTAAATACAGGTTTGAAGTCTTGCTTTGGTCACTTACAATTATAATGATTACATATTGCCCCTAATTATACCTATTATTTAAAAAATGATTTTAAGTCTGTGGTTGTTATGTATCCAGAGTTGATGGGTGATTCAAATTTAATGATTTTTTAATTTTATAAATGTAATAAATAACTTTATGTTTTTAGTTTTGTTTGACCCTCTCTTAATTTCCTGAGGTTATGTTTTTAGAGTAAGAATCATTGAATCAAAGAACGGAAATATTTTCGAGGCTTTTGGTATACTTAGCCAAACCGACATTCAGAATGTCAGATATTACTTTCTTAGGTCAGGTTTAATACCAAAGCACAAACATTTCTGCTTGCTTCCGGAGTTGCTAATTGAAGTTGGTTCTATGTTCTATGGATTCAGACCCTTGTCTGAAAGGCTGTACTTTCCCCTTCCTGTTCTGGGAAAGGTAATTCCTGATAAAAACTGCCCTCTTCACCTCTGTCTTAGTTTCCTGAAGTTGCCATAACAAATGACCACAGTCTAGGTGACTGAGAATGACAGAAATTTATTGTCCCACAGTTTGGAAGGCTGGAAGCCTGAAATAAAGATAACAGATAACAGTAGGTTCAAGCTCCGTCTGAAATTCTTCCTTGTCTGTTCTAATTTCTGATGTTTGCTGGCTATCCTTGGCATTTCTTAGCTGGTGGATGAATCACTCCCATCTTTCCATCCTCCATCTTCACCTGACCTTCTCCCCAGTGTCGGTCTGGTCCAGCTCCCTCTTTCCTCTAAGGACAGCAGCCATGCTGGGTTAGGGCTCACTCTAATCCAGTTTGGCACCATCTTAACCAATCAGACCTTCAAAGATCCTAGCTCCAAATAGTGCCACATTCATGGGACCAGGCGTTAGGACTTGAATATAACTTTGGGGGGGATGCAATTCAATCTAGAGCAACTCTTGCTCCTCAAGGTGTAGATGAGAAGTTCGAGCAACGGGGTGTCTGCTGTGCACACCAGAGATGGAAGCTGGTTTTACAGCTGGTTTTACTTGAGGGTGTATCTGGAGTCGGGGCACAGACAGGTGTGTCAAGATGCACCAGCCCCAACCTGCCGCAGGACAGTAGTGAGGTGAGAGGAGTCATGGCGCCACCTGCTGGGTGTTCTGAGGAGCAACAGTCTTTTAGGAAGGCGTAAGAGTTAGTGAGGAAGGCGTTCAACAATGGCTAGCATGAGTGTCTTTGGCACAGATGGCTCACGCTGCCAGCTGCTGATGTGGAGATGTAGTTCTGGATACCCTAGCATGGCTGGCACATAGTAGGTGCTTAGTCAATGAATGATAATTCCTGTCCCCTTCCTGGCATGACATAATGACAGAAGATGGAGGCGACAATCTCAAAAGCATGGAAGGAAGGAAACTGATGCATTAAGTAAGCTATTGTTGCCGTACCTTGATATCTAAATAAAAATATAATAATAAATATTTCTTTGAGTCAAGTGTCTTTCTGAATATTTCTTAATTAAGACACCTTTGACAGGATAAATTAATGCCACTGTCTCCTCAGGAGACAGCGTGGTCTAAAGTTTCCAGCCTTATTCACAGGTAGTATGGGGATTTATAGTGGTTGCATTGGGTGAGCTGTTTAAAGTAGGAGCTAAGCAGATTAGAGCTGCCTGCATTGAACGCTATGTCCAGGTCTTCACATTCAGTTTGAACGACTTCAAGAAAATGAGCATGGATTGTGGATGTTAGATTCAGGTGTCAACTTGGCCAGGTGAACGTGCCTGGTTCTATTGCTGTGGACATGAGCCAATGGTACGTGAACCTCACCTGTTGCTCATTACATCTGCAGTTGGCTAGGAGGAGAGCCTGCTGTAAGGAATGATGTTTGATTTAATTGGCTGGTGCTTAAATGAGAGACTCAACGTAGCACAGCCCAAGCAGCTCAGCATTCCTCATCTCAGCACTCGCAGCTTAGCCCAGGCCTTTGGAGATGCAGAAAGAAATCACCCGGGGAAAGTTGTTGGAACCCAGAGGCCTGGAGAGAAGGCCAGCAGAGATCACCCTGTGCCTTCCCACATAAGAAAGAACCTCAGCTGAAAGTTAGCTGCCTTTCCTCTGAAGAACTAATGAAATAAATACTCTTTTATTAAAAGCCAATCCATCTCTGGTGTGTTGCATTCTGGCAGCTGGAAAACTAGTAGGGCAAAGGAGACATACCCAGTGCAGTGTGTGTGAGATAGCCAATATCATAATTCTATATCTGCCATTTAGAGGGCTGGTAGCCATACCCATAGGCAGACACCCACTCAGTCCTGCTGAACCTTCAGATGGTGCCAGAGGTTGCCTTGCCCACAATGGCCATTTTCAGGGCACCTTTGACATCCTTGTTCCGAAGAGTGTAGATCAGCGGGTTGAGCAAGGGGGTGACAAAGGTGTAGACCAGGGCAATCTGGCGGTCCTCATCTTCTGAGGAGCTGGATTGGGGACGCAGGTAGACTAGGCTGCAGCAGCCGTACTGCAGCAGGACCACCGCGAGGTGGGACGAGCAGGTGGAGAAGGCGCGGCGCCGGCCCTCTGCGGAGCGGATGCGGAGGATGGCGGAGGCGATGAGCACGTAGGAGCCGCAGATGAGTAGGAAGGGGATGGTGAGCACGAGGACGCCCACGACGTAGAGCACGGCCTGGTGCACACGGATGTCCGCGCAGGCCAGGCGCAGCACGGGAGGCACATCGCAGAGGAAGTGGTTGATCTCCCGGCGGTGCCCGCAGAAGGGCAGCGTGAAGATCAAGGCGGTGAGTTGCAGGGAGAGGCAGACGGCCAGGCCCAGGGCGCCGGCCACCATCTGCGCGCACAGCTTCTGGGTCATGACGAGGGTGTAGCGCAGGGGGTGGCCGATGGCCACGTAGCGGTCGTAGGCCATCACCGCCAGGAGAAAGCAGTCGGTACTGCCAAGGGTGACAAAAAAGAACATTTGGGCCCCGCAGCCAGCCAAAGGGATGGGCTTCTGGGCCCCAAAAATGTTGGAAAGCATCAAAGGTACCACCACGGAGGTGTAGCAGATCTCCAGGAAAGACAGGTTGGACAGGAAGAAATACATTGGGGTGTGCAAGGCGCTGTGCATGCGGACCACCCAGATGATGGCTGTGTTGCCGCAAAGGATCATCAGATAGAGGAGAAGGAAGAGGAGGAAGAGGAGGACCTGGAATTCCGGGACAGCGGTGAACATACGGAACACAAACTCAATGGGGTCAGATTGGTTGAGGACAGGGTTCCAAGTCAACATTTCTCCTGCAAAAGAATAAGAAGTGCTGAACCTTCATTTGCTGAGTTGCTTCACTGCCTGAGTAAAAGCAGAGATTTTTTTTTTTTTTTTTGGAATTACCTATTTGGCACCTAGTTTCCAATCGCAATGCTTGGGAATGAATTGACATTAGAGATGATGGCATATTTTTCCTTGGAAATCGTAATGAGTGGGAGAGATGCTCATTTGTAAAAGTTCCTGGTGATAAAGACATGGAAAATGTTTCGGATGGGATATATATTTTTTGCTTTGAGATTTTTACTCCAACTTGCCAAGGGGCGAATTCTTTCTTGTGTTTAATTAAGCTGAAGAATTGTGTGGCTGTAGATATTCTAAAAATTAAATAAATGAATGTGTTTAGTTTTTGGCATATATCTTACTATATATATAAAGCTTTGCAATTCCTAGGCGTACAGTTTGATTTTTTTTTGCATAGCTAGTACACCAGTATAATCACTACCTCAATTAAGAAATAGAGCAGTTCTGTTTTGACTTTCATTGCTGCAGATTAGTTTAATTATGTTTCCATTTATACACGTAATGATTAAATGTGTCCTCTATTGTAGCTGACTTCAACATTTTGTCTGGAAAGGTCATTCCTTCTGATGTGTATAGCAATGGTTTGTTTTTCCAATTGCTTTGCAGTATCCCATTTTTATGGGTACACCACAAATTATTCATGAATTGTTCGTTTTAAATTCAGTTGTTCTGATTCCACGCAGAACTAGTTAAGCATCTTGCATTCCAATCCTATTAATAGATGCTTCTTATATATTTCCTCTCATTTGGATATTTTTCCAACATTTCCAACTGTGATCCTAAACTTTAGAATTCAAAGAGATTAAATGAAAGTAAACGGTGTGGGAGTCAGGTGAAAAGTGAAGTGGAGCTGCCTGAAATAAGAAAATGATATAAGGAAACTAAAAATGCAACAGCAGAATTGAAATACGCATTCAAAAAATAGAAGACTAGGAAAGAGTTTGTAAGCATCTGGGCAGAGAAAAATACCTATAAATTAAGCACTTTTAGGTTGGACTACAAGTTTGTTTTCAACACAGAAATCCAAGAGATAATAGAGGAATGCACAGAGAGTTTTAATAAAAAGGAAATATTGTGCAAAATTCCTTTTTCAGGCATTAATGATTCATGTTCAAAACCAGCAGTCTCAGTCAGATTTGCAAGAGCTTAGGAAATATGTTTTCTAAATGCAATGAAATAAGTACCTTCACACAAACCCTTGCTTGTTGAGTGATTAATCAGAGTACATAATTCAAGTAACGTAAAAAATATGTGACTAAAAATGAAATAGTAAAATATGTATTTAAAATTAAATGGTTGGGGGTGCAAGGGTAGTTCAGTGATAGAATTCTCACCTGCCATGTGGGAGACTCAGGTTCGATTCCCGGCCCATGCATGTTCCAAAACAAACAAACAAACAAAACCAAACAAATTCAACAAATGGTGCTGCAATACTCACATGGAAAAATAACGAAACATGACCCTTGCCATGTAGCACACACAAGAAAATTAAATGGTTAATGCAGAGATGGTTAAAAGCAAGAGAAAAGTGCCAAGAATAAGTCTTGAAAACCTACATAATGTAAAATTCAAAAATTAAAATGATCTGTGCATATTTAACAACAGGAAATTATATAATTGGGAAATCGACAGGGAGGAGTGGGAGAAATGAAAGCATGATAATTTCTTCAAACTACATAAGGAGGGATTCAAGAGATACCATTTAATTATAAGTGACTAGTCAGAGAAATATCTATCCAATGATTCTATGCACTTCAGAATCATAATCATTAGTAGAATAAATACCAGCACATTCCCTTCATATTATCAAAGGATTAAAAAAACAAATATAGTTTAGAGGCAAAAAGAAAGGAAAATGAGAGCAAACCTATAAAATAAAATAGCTTAAAAATAAGTTGATGGAAGTAAATATTTCATTTTTAAAATAACGGGGGGTGCATGGGTCCTTCAGGGGTAGAATGCTGCCCTTCCATGCGGGAGACCCAGGTTTGATTCCAGGACACTGCACCTTAAATGCACACACACACACACACACACACACAAACAAACACAAAAAAGGGGCATATGTCCTACACAAAAACAATAACGGGGCATATGTCCTACTAAAGACAGATTCTCACATTCACATAAGACTAAACCAAGTGTAAAATATAGTGATATAGAAAGGCTAGCATTGCTTTTATTTTGTATCATGTTTTATATCCTAACAACTGTAGTAAGAAAGAGTCACAGAAGATTTGACTGTCTAAATGAAAACACAATGGACCCAGCTGAAAACTTTAGGACTAATTAGATAAGAAAAGGATCAATTAGATAAGAAAAAGTAATAGCTGGTGTTAAAGTTGCAAGAAGAAATATATTCCGTATTGTTAGTGGAAGTGCAAATTGCCATAAAAATTTGTGGAGTGCAACTTGGTAATATGAGATAGAAGACTTGAATAAATGCATACCCTTTGATCCAGCAATATTTTAAAAATTTATTTTTATAAATGGAAAATGATTATGCACATAAGATTGTTGACAGGAGTGTTCATCATAATTTTCAATAATAATGGTGAAAAATTGGTATCAACCTAAATATCAATAATAGGAAAATGCTTAAATTAATTGTGATTTACCCATGTGATGGAACACTATGCAATAATTAAAATAAAGATTGTAGGAAAAAATTAATAAAAGGAGAGGTGCTCATGAAAAAGCAGATAATAAAATAGCATATTATGATAATTCCATTAAATGTAACTATATCTACTCATAAAAATAAAAGGACATACCTCAAAATATTAACAATGGGTATTTACAGGTGTTATTGTGGATCAATTTGTTTAAGGCTGATGGTTTTCTGTATTTGCAAATTAAAAAAATACATAATTTTGCAATTATGCTATGATTTTAACACTTTTCCTTTATCTTTTGGTATTTTAGCACATTGTCGGGAAGGAAAGATTTTTTCAGTTATCTCAGATTTGAAACTTAGTCCTCATTTGCTAATTTCATTTTCACATTGACCACACTACTTGATGAGTCTTGGTTCCCCAATGTTTGATTAAGGATGTAAATATAGAGCCTTTTAGGAGATTTACAAAGATTAAATGTTTCAAATATATAATGTGTCTGGAACATAACAGGTGTACAATAAATGTATCAGCCTTCACCTCTCTGTTCTCAAGATGGTGCATTTCCTATAGGTATTTAGTTTTTGGTTCTTTTCTTTTCCAGAGTAAAGAATGACATTCCTTTAGAGCTGTATTTCCCCAAAGTTTGCTCTGCTAAACTTTAAAGAATAACATGAAGAGTGAAAGAGAAAAGGAAGGAGAATAAAACAAATGAGAGTTCAGTAGAATAGTTACAATGATATATTTTCAAAATCAAATAAGGTAGACCTGGATGCAGGAAAATCTTTAGACATGATTCTGTATTAAGATATAAACACCAAATAAGCTGCCTTGTCCCTAAAGGGGAATAGCCAAGTTTTGGTGCACATAAACTGTAGACAAAACACTGAGAGCCTGGGATATGCCAAGACAAAGTCGATTGCAAGAAAAGCGAGGACACACATCCAAGATGATGACTGCATTTTAAAACTGTACATATCAGAACTTACAAATTTGTGATTTCCCTTCCTGTGGTCACTTTCAAAGGCCATCCACTTACTCTAACGATATTGTCTCATTTAAACCATTTCTGGCTCTCTGGTGGGGATTGTTTCAAATACCCTATATTTTTTCTTAAATATCATCTGTTATGGCATGCATTCACATCTGGAAGATACATTTGCTTTTGCCCTTAATAGCAAAACATTTAAGGTACATTGAGGTGAAATACAATGCATAATCTAGGTGATTATATTTTGCACTTTAGGATTTGATCAAAATGGGAGTTGGTGAGACTAATATTATTGTGAAGCAGAAACATACCTTTCCCCCAGCCGTTCCTGAAATATGAGAATAAACATCATCATCTTTAGGTTCATTTGGGATGTGTGACATAATATTTGTGAACATTTCCCTTACGTTTTCAACCAGAATTAATTGATCCCATCTTTTAAATTCAACCCTTTGGCCATTCATGCAACCTGTCCCCTGGCACAAATGAAATATCTGACCATTTCAACATATATATCTGGTGAATGGGTGAGAGGTTGACTGCATCTAAAACTTCTTAATGCATATTTTCTCTGGGTCAACCTTTTTATTCATGAGCTCTGGGCAAATGGATTTCTAATTCTGGATCAGTATTATTTCATTATAAAATGTGAGGAATTCAAAACTTCATTTCTTTTTCACTTAATAGCCCATACAAATTCATGAACTGCATTTATTATCTTCAGTCTTCTGCTACTATCCCCAAAGCTGTTCTCAGTGTTCTTTCCAACTTGCCATCATCACCACCCACAGGATTCATTTGGTGCCCATTTTAGTTCCTTGGGGATCTGACACTTAACTCCTGGCCATGCCAATTTGATAAACATTTCAATCAGGATGATAATTAAAGCTCCACAAGGATGAAGGATGTCTGCTGTGTTTACCATAGTTTCCCCAGCAAAACTGATTTGATGGTTAACAGAATTGGATTAATTTGTAATTAAATCTTATGACCTTTAAACTTCCCTTCAAAGCCCACTATTCAATGGCTCCATCAGCAGTCTAATTATGCTACAATTACTCTAGCTCCACATAGACTGGGCTATTTGTTCACATTTGTTGGCTACATGCAATAAGGGAGGAATTGAATGGGATGGAGTCAATTTATAAATGGATGGTGGGAAACATAGTAGTTAAACTATTGATGTGTTTATTGAGCCAGTAAGTTTGATAATGTTGGAGTAATATCTAGGAAGCAGTCATACCTAAATGGTTGGTAGACCAGCTTTACTATGTGTAATGTATGTATACTGATGATACACAAACCAAAATCCAAAAACAGTTTTGAAAATGTTAAGGAAGCATGGAACCACAGTGAAGCTCAGTCCTAAGTCAAAAAGGTCCTCATTTATAAAACACAAAATTCTGGGGTGGTGTTGGTATTGAATCCTTATATCTGGGATCTGAGAGAAAACTCAAGAAACATCCCTCTCACATCCTACATGAAAAGGTATATGGCTAATTACTGGCATACCCGAGACTAGAATCCACATTTTATTGGATTCATTAGTAGAGAGTGATGTCTGCAGGTATGCCTTCTTTTCATCCACAGTGAAAGTTATGCAACTTAGTTAAGCGAGTACAATGTCCACACAGAAAGGATATATTAGTGGGATTCTGGCAGTACAATGGAAATAAAAGCCCGAATTCAGTCAGGTGCTGCACATAAAAGTAAGGGAGAAAACCTCCTCGTAGAATAGTCTGAAATCCCTTCCAAACTTCTTTCCCAAATTATTTCCCCTAAAAGCATTGAATACTGTACCATTCCCAAGTTAATTACAGCTTTAGGAGACACTTGATATCTAAAGAGTGTGAGTTCTGAATCTGCCATTTATTAGATTGTAAAAAAAAAAATGTTATGTAACTCTATGAATCTCAGTTTTTTAGCTACAAATGATTTAATAT
The DNA here is from genome assembly GCF_023851605.1 of Tamandua tetradactyla. Lineage (NCBI taxonomy): Eukaryota > Metazoa > Chordata > Mammalia > Pilosa > Myrmecophagidae > Tamandua > Tamandua tetradactyla. The sequence goes on along the minus strand of NC_135335.1, from coordinate 19,409,189 downwards.
ATAAATATAGAGTTAATGGCAAGAGTAAGAGTAACATGAATTAAACGCACTACCTAACTAGGTGTTCTTTGCCCATTTTCCTACTGCATCTTTTGCCCCAGCTCTGCACATTTACTTTCAGTTTCTTGCCATGGTCTGTCTTAGTCTGGGGACTTTGCATTTTCCACCCTCCTCAGCTAACACTTGTCTCCTGCACATTCCCTAGCTGCATCCTACTCTTCCTTCAGAGCTTGTAGCAAATGTCACCTCTCTTCCATATCCTTATTCTCCAAATCTAGTAGTAGCTGGTCTTGCTATATACTTCCAGGAAGCCTGCCACCTACCTCAATTACAAGGCCATTGTTCCTCATCAATAACTAAATCAAGAAGGCAAACGTTCATTGAATATCAGTTATGAGCTCAATTCTTGGGCCCAGCTACGTGGAGGGACATAAGGAAATTTTCAGGCATGATCACCACCTTCAACCTGCTAAAGGAGCATGATGCGTTAGAAGCAAATTTAAATAAAATTCCTTAGAAAATGAATTCTTCAAAATGCCCCCCAAATGAAAGGTTTTGTGGTCAAAATTGGAAAATGTTTGCAATTTTTCTCAGAGATTCACCAAGTATATTAACATAGTAAAGTTCTGTGAGGTCCTATCATAAAGTAACCAGCTTAACTTTACCTCAAAAATTTTCTAACTTTATTTCTTTATGGAATACTTTTTTTTTCCACATAGAACCATTAAATTTCTATGGATTAATGATGATATGTGAAAAAAGTGAGTTCCATGACACCCTCTTTAGAATGGCCCAATGGAAGGAACATTGAAGGAAAAGGCAGAAAGCTTCGGTTTCTTTTTGGATTCATACTTATTAGGTGTGGGATACTGGGCAATTCAATCATTTATCTGGGCTTCCTTTTCTGTATCTATAAAAGTGATTATAAAATTTACTCTAACAACCTGTTTGTTTTCTACAATTATGTACTATATATCTGAATATTCTCTCTCAATTGGAACATATGATAGGAAATTTTTGTGCTTTTATTATTATTTTTAGGAAGAAAATAAAGACGAAATCAAAGGAATGAAATCTCTTAAGATGCTTTCTTACCACTTTGAAATTTGCTTCATTCAATCAGCTGCCTAAGGAAATTCACTAAAGTGCAGGGTAACATTTTTGCTGAGATGCTGAGTTCACAGATGATGGAGGGAACTCTTCAAAGGAGCTCACTGATCCAACTTATCTTCTTCCTACAGGAGGAGATGGAATAAGGGTCCATGAGTCTCAAGTTATGAAGCATCTCTCAGAATGGACAAGTGGACAGTAGAGGACATCCTCATAATGTCCAGATGAGAATGAGGAAGTATCTTTTACTTGCTGATGCCTGGGCGCAGAAGCACCATTTAGGAATTTGTGATGGGCATGAAGAGGGGTCCACTTTGGAAGAGTAAAACCGTGGGACAATCCTCATTCAAATTCCTGGGTGGTGAGACCTGTGTCCTCAACAATCAAAAATAGATTTTGATACATTCACTCTGAGTCCAGCCTTGCATGATTTAGTCAGATTATTTAGTGTTCTTTATGAAATATTTAAAAAATTAATGGGTCCCAAAGAGGAGAATTTCCCTAGTGGTTTTCCTTAAATTGAAACCAACAAGAGAAAATATTTGAGGAAAATTTCCCCAGTTGATCAATAAAGCACAGTTAATGGGCCACTCTTCTTTGTAGTCAGTCAAGTTCTTCATTCCTGTCCTCTACCCACCAGGGACTTACTGATGCCATGTTCTAGAAAATCTCCCAGTGGGTATTGTTGAAGACGGGCATTCATACTCACATTTCATAGAACATGTGAAATGCACTAATCAACCCTAGCCTGGGCATCTGGAAATGTCACGTCTAGTACTGGCTCTGCCAGATATTAATGGTTTACCTTAGGCAAATAGTGAAGTTCTTATGTTGGCTTCCTCATCTATGATTTGAAGTGTTGGTTTAAATGGCCTCCATCATATTTTCTATCTATAAAATTCTATGAACTGTCCTATTTTCTAGAGAAGCAGAAAATTTATGAAAGATTTTGCCACAATCATTCCTTCTGATATTTGTGTTCATTTTTCCTTATCTTACCTATTTCCATTTCTTGATCAGGTTCTCCTCTCTTCAGTCTTTCCTACTTCTTGAAGAATTTTTCTTAATTGTAGCTGTAATGCCAGCTCTAAGCTTGACGATGTTTGTTTCTCCCTTATCCACCTCCCTCCAGGGCACATGTTCTTATAACACATTTTCTATTCACTAATGGCATCAAACTTTAGCCAGGTTCAACCTCCCTGTCTCATGTCCATTATCAATAATGCCCTTACTCAACATATAACAGATATTTGAGTTCTCACCATGAGCCAAGTCTTATTCTCAATGCTTGGGAGATATCAATATACAAAATAGGTAAAGCTTTTGCCCTTGTAGAGATTATATTCTTGCAGGGAGGCAGACAATAAGCAATCAATATAAGGAGAACATTAAATAGTATGTTAGAAGGATTGAGTGCTGTTCTAGTTTGCTAGCTGCCAGAATGCAATATATACCAGAAATGGAATGGCTTTTAAAAAGAAGAATTTAATAAGTCACCAGTTTACAGTTCTAAGGCCAAGAAAATGTCCCAATTAAAGCAAGTGTATAAAAGATTAAGGCACCAACAAGAGGTTACCTTCACTCAAGAAAGGCTGGTGAAGTTCAGAGTTTCTCTCTCAACTGGAAAGGCACATGACGGACATGGCGACATCTTCTAGCCTCCTCTCCAGACCTCTCGCATCATGAAGCTGCCCCAGAGGCATTCTCCTTCACCTCTAAAAGTCGCTGGCTGGTGGACTCTGTAGTTCTCATGCCTCTGCTGCTCTCTTCATTCTCTTTCTCAAGCTTTCTCCAAAATGTTTCCTCTTTTAAAGGATTCTAGTAAACTAATCAAGACCCACCTGGAATGGGCAGAGTCACATCACCCTTGAATCAAAAGTTAATACTCACAATTGGGTCAGTCACATCTCCATGGGAACAAGAAGAAGTTTCCAGCCAGCCATATTGAATGAGGACCAAAGGACATGACTTTTCTGGGCTCCACCACCAATGCAAACTGGCACGAGTGCTACAGAGAAAGTGGAGCAGGGCAAGGGGCAACTGGGAGTGTGAGAGTAAGAGACTGAAGTGATAGAAATGGCAAGCGGAAATGGTTACTTCATGTATGGTATCCAGGAAGACCTCTGCAAGGTGAGAGATGACAAGGCATCCAGGAGAGGGGAAGGAGAAGTGATTTTGGACAATGGCAATAGCTTACCAAAAGGTCTTTTCTGAAGCTAAAATGAGTGTATCAAATTTATCCATATGGGTCCAAAATATATAAAAATCCATCTGAGTGAGGACAGCTTGCCCTTTATACTCATGATGATGACTGATCAGGACAGTCCCCGCTGGTTCCAAGTATGGTATGCAATTTTGAGGGCCGCTAAGTGGAAATGGAAGATATATTCAGATGTATTTTCCTTTAATCAGCTCCTTAATAGAGGTCCAGTTTTTTGACTTTAGTGGAATTAGTTATGACAGGTTCAAAGCTGTATAATGGATATATTCCACTGAAATCGCAATGGTAAATTGGTCTGAGATTATTAGCATGAAGCTTGCTGTGGTCAGTGATTTTTTGGCAAAGGCAATGGCTAATAGCATTGCTAATACTTCTTGAATGATTGGTCTATTCCAGGAAGTTGTTGTAAGCAAATATATTGAAAATCAGATATGATTACTCTCAAGTGTGCATGAAGACAGAAAGGTGAAAAGGACCAAGGACTGAACCCTGGGGTACACTGAAATTTGGATGTCAGGATAGTAAGGTGAATTCATTTAAGGAGAGTTAGGGTGAAAATGATTAAAGGAAGTTCAAATATCTATATGCTGATGATTTCTAAATTTACGCACGTAGCCACAACCTTCTGAACTCATGATCTAGATATCCAAAATATATTTCAAGTGTAAAATATAATTCTTGATTTTTCCCACTACATTTACCTTTTGCAGAGGCTTGCTCAACTCATCATTCTACTTTTTAGTTCCTCTTTGATTCCTCTCTTTCACTCATACGCCACATCCAGTCCCTATCAACTTCTGTTGCCTTTGCCTTCAAAATACACCCAAAATATGGCTCCTTGCTTAGATTGGTACAACAGATGCTTAACAGTACCCTGCTTCTCAAGTTCCCTTAAAACAGTATATTTTCTACTCTGCAGGTGAATGGTTTACTTAAAAGGAAAGCCTGGCAATATTACTCTGCTGCATTCTCCACGACTGAAATCCAAGTCCTACCTTTGGCCTTGAAATCCCAGGTGATGTTGATTTTGTGTAATTTTGACCTTATCTTGGATTCCTTCATTCTCTGCTACTCTACTCTTCACCCAGCACTTTCAGGCAACACAGACTCTTTGCTGTTCTGTGAAGGGACACGGATACCATGCAGCGTGAGTTTGACCCATGGCCGTGCCACTAACTAGTTTTGTATTTAACCTAGTCGAGCACCAGCTTCCTTATCTGTGAATTAGAGAGAATAATAGTATCCCTCTCTTAAGGTTTGGGTAAGGATTGAATGAATCACGCCATCTAAGAGCACAGCAGGTGTTAGCTGACATCATCACGATCATCATTATCTCATTACCACTGTTATCATCATCGACATTCCCATCATCACCATCTTCACTATCTCCATTACCCTCACCACTATCATTACATCAGTGGCCATAATCATCTTCATTAGTCACCATGGTATCTTCGTCTCCATCGCTACCACCATCATTATCCCCTTCCCTTTTCTCTTTGTCCTCGGCAGCTTTGAGCATGCCAAGCCAATTCCCACGTTAAGGAATCTGTACTTGCTCTTTGCTGTGCTTGAGCTGTTCTTCTGACAGATATCCGCACGCTTTGCTTTCTCACTACCTTCAAGTCTCTGCTCAATACTGCCTGTTCCAAGAAGTCTTCCCACGTATTTCTTTATAAAATACACCCCTGTTGCTTTCCATACCTCTTATCTTGCCTTATTTTTCTTTACATCATACAATACCAACTGACATATTTTACGTTGTTATATATTTTATTTTATTGTATCTGGGACTTTATTTTATCTATTGTTGAATTCACAAAGCAGGTGCAATGCCTGTACTTACAAGGTGTACAACATTTGCATTAAATGCTTATTGGAACCATTTATGAATCTTCCTTCTCTCTTAAGCTGTCTCACATACTTCAATACCCCAATGAAGCATGGGTATTGGCTGTACTCTGTGTTTCCTCAAACTCGTTTCTGAAATTTACTGATTCTCACTTTAACTTGTTTTTGTGAACTGTTTGTGTGCCTATTAAGAACTTTAAAATGCAATGACTATGTTTCCAATTTTCATTTTCATTTGTTGTTTTTCACATCGTTTCATTTCTAACTTGTAATTATGTTTCTTATTTCAGTGACTCTTGTTCTTGTTATATGGATACCATTTCCTGTTTTATCTTATTACAGATTTATTGTACTTTATAAGTTTTTTCATTTGTTTAAAATTCTTTTCACATCTTACACTATTATTTTTTTCCTTGCTTTTGTTTGTTGTGAAATATTGAGACTCTTGTGGCAACAGAATCCCAAGAATGCTTTGTAATTTTAGTCTGGTTAATCTCTTAATGAAGAAGTTCTTCCTTTTTGTCATTTGTTCTGTTCTTTATTTCTCGGAGATGTTTTCATTTTCATTGGGCTGTTTTGTGGATGTCTTAACTCTTCTTCCTGTGGTCCGCAATTTTCACTGAAGAGTCATGGCTTTTCCCATGGGAACTATTTTGGTTCACAGCACCCAGGCCAGTTGATGGCTTGGCTAGGTTACTATGTAAGTGAATATCTTGCCTTTCAAGGGAAAATGCATTGTTTATGGATGCAACCATCCAATATGCTCCGGCAGTGCAACCCAGATCCTCTAGTCGTTGTTCTAGTGTTCTAGCTCCACAACTAATAGGTATGGATGACCACTTCCATGTTTGGGCACCAACACTTTCTCCCATCACTGTACACACATACCACTCCACCTACCAAAAGATAGAGTTTATGCTCTGCCTCCCACCCCCAAACCCCCACACTTGAATCTAGATTGGCTTTGTAACTTGTTATGACCAATAAAATGCAGCAGAGGTGAAGGTCTAGGACATGCTAGCACTTGCCAGCACTTGTCTTAAGAGGGTTGCAGGTTCCACTCTCAATTTCTGGATCCATAAGCCATATAAAGACACTGTGCTGAACTAATGAATGATTAAATACCATGTGGAGAGAAAGGTACCCCAAAAGCACTCAAGATATCAATAAGGATATGGCACTTGGCATTTAAGTTAAGATTCAAAAGTCTTTACCCTCCAGGTAAGGATAAATTGTAGAAAAGTCAGCCCTCGCAAAGGCTTGCAATCTGATTTCTAGCCATTCAAATCATCCAGAAAATTCATGCCTTAAACTTGAATTTACGTGGCTCTAGATTTGTAGAACTGCCAGAAATTTGGTAGAAGCACACACCAAAATAATATTTCTCTAGTGCAAAATAATTTATTCTTGCACTCATTAATTTCTAATGTTTTTCAAAAACAAGAGAAGAAGTACAAATAACTGATGCCAGCAAGATGTTAAAGACATTAAAATGTTAATAGATACATTGTTGTGAGTTACCATTTTCACGCAACGTCATGAGTCTTCACTATTAATATTTTCAGATAGATTTGGTCTGAAGAAAGGGTTGATTTTTGTAGATACTTAATGTAACTTTGTAATTAAATCTCATTGAAAAAAATTGGGTATTTTTTACGTAATTTGGATGGGAAGCATGAAAAGACACATATCCATTAATAAGCAGCAATCTCTGTTATTGAATATTTCTTATGTATTAAAATAGAAAAAACTTATATTGATTTTTTCCTTTGAAATTTTGATAACAGGTTCATAAGCTAGTAGAAAATTTAGACATATGATGGTATGAAAAAATGTTAATAGAATATTTTCAAGTTCTTTAATCTGCTAAATTAAAAAATTTAGATAAAGTGAGTAAATTCTCATAATAAATATTTCACAAAACTAACCAAAGAAGAAGTAGAAAAACTTACAATGAACTGAAATATTTTCCCAGAAGAAAAATCCCTAGTGAGATAACTTCAGTCGTAAAAAGCTAAAAAACGTTCAACAAGTAAGATATTTTAATATTACACAAACTCTCAGGAGAAAAGAAAAATAATTACACTCTCTAATTCATTTTATGAAACTAAAATAAACATGATACCAAAATCCTACAAGAGTGTTATGAGAAAGGAAATTTACATACTTATGAATATTGTTGTAAAAGTTCTAAACAAAGTATCAGCAAAGGAAAACATGCAATTGTAACACAGATGAATTAATAACAAGAATTCAGGTTCAGTTTAACATTTGAACATCAGTTACTGAAATTCATCATATTAACAAATCAAAGGAGAAAAATCACAAAATTATCTCAATAGATACTCCCAAAGCATCTAATGAAATTCAATATCCATTTGTAATGAAAAGAAAATAATATTTTAGTAAACTAGGAAAAGTAAGGTACTTTCTTAATGGATGAAGGGATTTAAAAAGGGATACTAAAGTAAAAATCATAATTCTTGATATTATATCTCTCACCAATTATATTTACCATTAGAACAGAGACAAAATCCAAAATTGTAAGAAAAGAAAATAATGAAGGTTATAAAGATTGGGAATAAAGAGACACAACTCATAATTTGCAGATGATATGACAGTCTAAATGTAGAAAATTCAAATAATATACAGATAAACTCTTAGAATTAATAACAGAATTTGGGATTCTGAGTGCAAATCCATACACATTAATCAATGGTGTTATTATATACCATTAAAAACTTATAACATTAAGTATTAATAATATTCCCGCTTATAGTAACCTAAAAAATTTCCTGGAAATAATTCCAGTTGAAAATGTGTATGAGAATTTTTGGTTCTTGCCATGAGAGAAAGGCTGGTGTGTGTGTGTGTGTGTGTGTGCGCGTGCGTATATTTCAGATTTGGACAGGATGATTCTCAAGAAAAGAAAACCGTAAAAAGTGAACTCTACATTTATTAGTGGGCATTTTTCAAACTGTGACAGAGAGAGGTAGAGCCCATGCAGAGAGTCGCAAGTTTGCACAGAGGATCAGGCACTGAATACTGAAAGTATTAAGGCAGGGGAATTTGTGTGGGAGAGCTCCTCAGAGAAACAGACACTGAAATGTGCCTAATGCTGCCTCTTGGGTCATCGGCCAGATCTTTAGATAAGTATGCATGCACAGGGTAGGATTCTGAAAGTTTAGCAGAAAACAGCTGAGAGCTGAACAGAGAGTTCATAGAGTACAGAAAACTGAGGAGACGTTGTAGCTTTGTACCAAGAAGAATGGACAGGAAGTGACAAACACTGTGATGATACAGTTGCATCTAGAAAGTCCATGCCTTTGAACTTTCCACACCCTGTCAGGGAGGACAAAACTAAAATAGACTATCCCTAACAAATAATATAACCAAACCCCCAAAGGAATAAGATAATCTTTCAGTAGTTTAACAGTCTATGTGAACAAATTTCAGCATTTTTTGGGAGAAATTTACATAATACGGAACTACAGATTTTCACTAAAATGCCCAGGAAATAATAATAATTTCTAGGTATTTGAAGAAGAATCAGGAAACTATTGCATACAATCAGGAGAAAATCAATAATTTGTAGCAGAATAAAAGATAACCCACATGGAGGATGACTCACACGTTGAAATTAGCAGACAAGTACTTTAAAGTAAAAATTATAAATATTTAAAAAAATTTAGAGGTAAAATGCAGAGGATGAGTTGGCAGAGAGTATTTCAGCAGAAAAATGTGAAACTACATGAAAGGGAAAATTCAACAAAAGGATAATACAGTTTCTGAAATAAAGAATTTGTTGGATGAGCGGAACAGAATATCAACCAGAGCAGGAAAAAAAAATAGTGAACCTGGCAATAGGTTAATAGAAATGCTTGCAATTGAAGCACAAAAGAAATATAATGAGAAATAACAACATTATCTAAGACGTGGGACAATAGCAACTGTTCTAATATATATGATATTGGAGTCACAGTAGGAGAGGAAAGATACATTTGGAAGAAATATTCAAAGAGATGGTGGCCAAAAAATATTCAAAACTTACTAAACACATCAACCCACTAATTTAAGAATTGGCAAATCCTCCACAAGTTAAATACAATGAAAACCTCCTTTAGGTTCATCAAAGTGATATGTCTTGAAATCAAAGATAAAGCGAAAATAATTTTCACACTCATGTGGGAAATGTAAGATTAAAAGTGATTTCTCATCAGAAATAAACTGAACCAAAAGGCAGGAGCAAATATGTAGAAATCAAAAGGACAAATAACATATGGCATGCAAATACTAATCGTAAAAGACAACATGTAAATTAAGATCAGGGCAGGAGATGTTACCAGCAATCAAAAAGAACATTTCATCATGATAAAGTGGTTCATTTATCAGCAAGGTGTAAAAATGATAAGTACATAGGTGTCTAATAATAGAACTTCAAAGTAAAGGAAACAAAAATTGTTAGAAATAAAGGGAGAAATCACAAAATCCACAATCTTTGTTGGAGATTTTAACACTCCTCCGTTATTTATTGATAGAACAAATAAGCGATAATTATGTAAGGACATAGATTAGAACCACACTGTTAGCTAATTTTACCTCTAATTGACTGCACTAAACATGTACAAGGACACATAGCTTTCAAAGGCATATGGAACATCACAACAGACATAGGCTCTGTCATCTACCAAATTTCAGTGATGAAAATTACAATCCAGTCATAGAATCAGGCTTAAAATCCAGGGTCTTGTGATAGCATCAGTGTCCCATTTGAACCACACCAAACACTTCCATTTAAGGACAGGAGAGGAACAGAGGGCACCAAGTGGTCATTAGTTGCTATGGCAACTCTGAAATTCAATCAGCACAGATAGCCAGGGTTTTCTACTCTGGAAGCAGGAAATGATCCTTTCTTACAGCCAAGTTCTGCTTCCTGAGACTTGTTACCTAATCCTTCGTTATATGAAAATTTTGGCTCTACTCTTGGTTCTGTCTGTTTCTATATAATATGGCTCATATTTGCAGCTGAGTGACTTTCCTAACCAGCTTGCTGATTATAGGAAGTTGGGAGCCTGGAATCCTCTTTTCAGATCGGACTGTACCTGTCCTTTTAATCCATGTTGATTGCTCTTATCAATAGAATACAATAATGCTGTGTGCTACAGTCTTTGGATTTCCTGTGAATTCTTCTGAGAGCTACTCCATGGGCACCATCTTTTTGGCCTCTACTGATGGTCTGCCATACACCTGCCTTCACCAGTAGCTTCCTTGCTACTTTTCTAGTCCTGGATAATTCCTAAATCAATGCACATGTTTTATGTTACTTTATGGCAACACGCCACTTCTGGGCACCAATGTCTTGCAGAGACAATTCTTGCTTCTTTTACTTGGGATTAGACATGAAGCTTCAGTCATAGGGTAGGATGTTTGGGGGTGAGGGTTCACTGAGGGTAGTGGAGCCCTGCATTCGACATGGTCTTCCTTCTTGGCTTCTTCATAATATGGCTATAGTAATTAGTTCAGGTGTCAACCTGGCCAGGTGAAATGGTGTTCTGTTGTTTTGTGGCTGTGGACTTAAATCATCAGCATGTGCAATTCGTCTTTGGCTGATGACATCTGAGGTTGGCTAAGGGGCATGCCTTCCATACTGACTGACATTCAATTTAATTACCTGGAGGCTTAAAGGAGAGAGGTCAGAAGAGAGCTCAGGAGCTCAGACTCAGATGTTGGGAGATGCAGAAAGGACACACCCTGGCGAAGGCCATGGAACCCAGAAACCAGGAGAAAATTCCAGCAGATGTCACTGTGTGCCTTCCCATGCGACAGAGAGAGGCTAAGATGAAAGCTAGATGCCTTTCATGGAAGGAGCTGTAAATCTGTAACAAAATAAATCCCCTAATTAAAGCCAATTCATTTCTGCTGTGCTGTACTCTGGCAGCCTTAGCAAACGAAAACAAGGGTGAGCTCATAAATCTCAGGATGCAAACTCCAATATGAAAGTGTTTATCAAGCCATTTTTGCATCATGTATGATGGTGTTTCATTTGACAAAACAAGTCCAAAATCATTGTGGGAGGGCACATTATAGACAGCGAGAGGTGCGATTCCTTGGGGACCATTGCCACAACCACCTGCCTCAGAAAGTACAGTTATTTTTATTCACAGATGACATGATTGTGTATGTAGAAAATTTAAAAGAAAGTACAACTACTAGAATAAACAAATGAATTTATCAAAGTCCTGGCACAATATGAATATATTCACAGTATTCCCATACACTAATAGGCAATAGTTGGGAAATAAAATGAGGAGAAACATCTGTAATAACATAAAACTGAAGCAATGTAGATGTGAATTTAGTTAAAAATATGAAATATATCTATAGAGAAAATTTAAAAGCTTTAGTGAGAAAAATTAAGGAGAACCATAAGTAAACACTAAGTTTACAATTAGAAGGATCCATATTGTTAAGATATCAATTATACGCAAGTTGACCTCTACAGTGTCAATGCAATGCAAAATAAAATCTCAGCACTTCTTTTTAGAAATTTTAGAAAAAAATACAAGTAACATATAATAGCTGAGATAATCTAGTGAATGAAGAACAATTTTGCTCTCATATTTTGAGGAAAACTAAAAATCTAAGGAAATTATAACCCTTTGTGCTACCACAGAATAGACAAATTTGTTCATGGACCAAGACAGAAAGTCCAGACATAGACATTCAACTATATATACAGCTAACTGATTTTTCACAAAGGCACTAGACAATTCAATAAGGAAGCAAAAATCTTTTCAATAAATGTCACTGATGCAGCTATATATATAAGTAGAGAAAATAAACATTGACCCTTACTTCATAACATACATTAAAGTTAATTTGGGATATATCATACACCTAAATATGTAGATTAAAGCTGTAAAACTTGCATAAGAAAACATAAGAGAATGTCCTCACAAACTTGGGGAAGGCAAGTATTTCTTAAACAGGACCCAAAAGTCATCAACATATAGGAAAGAGATGAGAAATTAGACTTCCCAAAAACTTAAAAGTAAACAACTTCTGCTCATCAAAAAATATTAAAGTGTTAAAGGTAAGTCACACATGGGAAGAAAATTTTAACTATATATATATATATCTATATCTGACAAAGGAATTATATACATAATAGTATAGTTATCAAAAGATAAATAACCCAATTAAAATAAAAAATGAACAAAATTTAAAAGATACTTCATAGAAGAATTTATCCAAATGATCAATAAATCTGTGAAAAGTTGCTTATTATCATTTTATAAGAGGAATGCAAATTAAAACCTCAATGAAATAAACCTATATCCATTACAATGGCTAAAAAACAAAACAAATAGAAAACAAAATCAAAAACATCCTGAACAATGTTAAGTATTAACAAGGTTGTGAAGCAACTGGAATTAGCATACATTGCTGGTAGGAGTGCAAATTTGTTCATTTTCTTTTGAAAAGTGGCAGTTATTAATAAAGTTAAATATACATTTATCCTATGACTCAGCAATTCCTTCTAGGTGGAATTTATCCAGAGAAATTGGACCATATACCTAACAAAACTATTTATGTGGAAAAAATTTTTAATTTTTATGAAGTCTAATTTATCATTATGTTGTTTGACATTTAGAACATTTGGGTTCTGTCCTGTTTAAGCTTTATTCCTTAATAATCACAATTTGGATCATCAACAGAAGAATGCATAGATAAACTTTTATATTTATACAATGAGACATGAGTCAGCAATGAAATAAAATGAACTACTGATAGAGGTAATATGCATGAATTTTTAAAACTATATGTTGAGCAAAACAAACCAGACACAGGAAAATATGTACCACATGTATCAGTCAGGATTCGGTCTAGAGGTAGAAACCATCACCGTTATTTAAATAGGGAAAATTTAATATATAGAATTATTAATCTAGTAATAGGAAGTGAGCTAATAAAAAGGGTATAGAGAACTCTAAATAACAGTAACAGAAGATATAGGGAGCACTTATTTTCTCTAGGGCTGATGCTGATGACTCACTGAAGAAACAAACTTGGAAAAACAACTCCTCATTCCCAATGCTGAGACTCAGACCTCAGTAGATAAAGTGTGGCTGTATCCCATTGGAAAAGTCCAGAAATTTGCTGAGGTCACAGAGGCAGGTGTGATCACTGGTACAGGTGAAATTCTTTAGGAAGCTGCCTGCTGAGATGCTGGTGAGACTGGCTGGGAATCTGGTTGGGGCACTGAGAAAACTCACCCGGAAGTGACTAGCTGGTAAGACATCCTCTAAAGTGCTGGCAAGAGGTGCTGAAAGTTGAGTGTCTTTGGGTTTCCCATATGTCACTGGAAGTGGCATCTTCAGAAGTAAGAAGGAAATAGTCCACTAGACTAAGGAAGAAAAGCTTCTTCCTTTGAAGTGTCCTTTGACGTAAACCCTGTAGAGCTAGAAGTTTAGTATGGTGCCAGTTTGCCAAGCAGCTGGTCCAGTGTCAAGAAGCAAACCAAAAGAGAATGGGGTTGGAACTGAGAGACAAAAAATTATTAACTGACATACTGTATTATCCAATTTATATGAAGCTCAAGAATTTAGCAAAACTAACCTAACATAATAATGTAAATAATGGTTGCCTCTGGAGGGAGAGACAGACTGGAAAAGGGCACGAGGCAGCTTTCTGTGGTGTGGAAATGGTCTTTATCTTGGTCTGAGCCAAGTTCACACACTTGTGTGTATTTGTCACTCATCATTAAGTGGTGTGGGTTTTAGATTTGTACATTTTATGGTATGTATATTATGTTTCAATAAGGTACAATTAGCACTAAATAATAGAAGTGCAAGTTCAAGATTTCTATATGGAAAAATACATAAGTCTATTGAAAGATATATCATAGTCATGGATGGTAGTACACAATAGTTTAAAGTTGTGACTTCTCTTCAATTTGATTTATAGTTTCATTGCAATCTCAATAAAAATTCTAACAGGTATGGTGTGTGTGTGTGTATGCTTGTGTGTGTGTATGCTTGTTCTAGTTTGCTAGCTGCCGGAATGGAACACACCAGAGACGGATTGGTTTTTAATAAAACGGGACTTATTTTGTTAGTTCTTCAGAGGAAAGGCAGCTGACTTTCCACTGAGGTTCTTTCTTATGTGGGAAGGCACAGGATGGTCTCTGCTGTCCTTCTCTCCAGGCCTCTGCATTCCAACAACTTTTCCCGGGGTGATTCCTTTCTGCATCTCCAAAGGCCTGGGCTGAGCTGCGAGTGCTGAGATGAGGTATGCTGAGCTGCTTGGGCTGTGTTACATTGTGCTCTCTCATTTAAGCACCAGCCAATTAAATCAAACATCATTCATTGCAGCAGGCACGCCTCTGAGCTGACTGCAGATGTATCAGCAACAGATGAGGTTCACGTATCATTGGCTCATGCCCACAGCAACAGAACTAGATGCTTTCATCTGGCCAAGTTGAAACTGAATCTAACTACCACAATGCTTGTGTGTGTGTAACTTGATGAGTTGTTTAAAGATCCTAGGACTTTACAAAGGGCCTAGAGTAGTGAAGATGTTCTTGAAGAAAGACATGAGAAGATCAATTGGCCTTGTGTCAAAAGTTATCATGAGCCCATAGTGAGGAAAATGGTGTAGTATTGGTGCAGAGATAAATAAGGGGTTATATCAAATACATGGGCTATACTTCTTGCTTGTAAAGCAGGACTTGGGTGATAAAACTGTGCTGGGATTCTGGGAGACGAAGCTAGACACAGGGAAGGAGAGAAACTGAACTGTAGTTTTATGGTGAAGAGCCCAGGAGAACCACAGAAAGAGAGAGGTAAGGCATGTCATCATCAAGCCTGAAAGTATTTTTGAAAGAAGCTGCATAATACAGGGGTAAGTAGATAAGAGTAAATGGGCAGATACCAGAAGACTTGGGACATAGTAGAATCTATAAGACATGGCTGTATATAGCCAGAGGAGCTGTTGGTTGTGCATTTAGGGTCCTATATATAAGAAAAGTAAGTGGTTTTCAGACATTCTGACCTCAGATTCCTAAAGTGTCTCAAATCAAAGAAAAAGAATCATAAGAACAATCTTATGCTCTGAAACATATAGGCCCTATAGGGACTTACTGAAAATTTACATCCAGGCAGACAGGTGTGCTTTTTCTCCATAAACTTTAGGTTATTCTAGCAAGTATCAGATTATATTAAAATCGTTCATGTGTTTGGTTCTTCATTTAGTTGCCTTGCTTAAGACAAATATACATACACACACACACACACACACACACATATTTTCCATCAAAAGCTTTTTTCAGCCCAGTGTGTTATATGTCCCCACTCCCAACTTCTGTTCCCATCATGCTTTATCACCCTCTTATTTTATTTTCTTCAAAGAACATACAAGTATCTGCAATGGTAGGATTTATTTGTTTTCATACTTATTGCCTGCCTTCTCAGTGGCTCTTAAATTTCCTGAAGACATGGGTTTTGCCTGTACACTGATCTGTTTTCAGTGTCTAGAAGAGTACTTAGCATATAATAAGTGCTTGACAAATATTTGTTGAAATAATGAATGAAACAATCGCAATGAATGTCCATTACATGAATGAAAAGATTGTAAGGCGAGGCGCTGTGTTATCACAGCCTTCCACTGAACTGCAATGGGTACGACAGATCAAAGAATGACTATCCAGCTTGGTGAGTGGATAGAAAGTTTACTGGGGGCTTACATGAGGTCCTCATCCTTGAGGATGGGAGGAGAGACAGCAGTTCCATGCTTGATGGTCCACACGGATCAGAAGAGAAGACAGGGTTTTATTTATTTATTTATTGTTTTTTTTTTAAATTGTGAAATACAACATATATACAAAAAAGCAATACATTTCCAAGTACATTTTAACAAGTAGTTATAGAACAGATTTTAAAGTTTGGTATGATTTACAGTTCCACCATGTTTTGTTTTTTTTCTTTCAGCTGTTCCAAGACACTGGAGACAAACAGAAATATCAGCATATATCAGCAGTCACACTCATTTTTAAAATCCTATCTTCTCTGTTGTACTCTACCTTCTCTTTAAATAACATATATGCATAAAAGCAATAAATTTCAAATTACATGGCAACAATTAGTTGCAGAACAGATTTCAGAGTTTGGTATGGGCTACAATTCCACAATTTTAGGTTTTTATTGCTAAATATATCTAAGGTATTGGAGGCAAAAAGAAATATCAGTATAATGATTCAGCGCTCATACTCATTTGTTAAAGCCGACCTTCTCTGTATAACTCCACCATCACCTTTGATCATTCTTCCACTTTTTAGGGGTATTTGAGCTATGGAAGGCAGGTCTTTATAGTGGGAATGGACAAAGAAGTCAGGGAGCTAAGAGAATATATGCACATAATTGCTGAAAAAGCTGAATGTTTCTTAATGTTTGTCCCTCTGGGCATAAATTCCCACGAAGTCAGCCTTGGGGAAAGATAACAAAGGCACAAAGCAAGGAGAGAACATGCAGGAATGTGCATAACTGCTGACACAGTTGGAAGAGTTGGGGGATATTGAAAGTGTTAAAACATCATTATGTTACATTGAGGGGTCTCACCTGTTTTTAGTAATTTTATGAAGGCCACGAAATGTGCAGTCTATGGGGAAGATTTTTCAATGTAAAAGCAAGCTGTATATTCTTTTCCCCCCAGTACTTGTGCGTCTCCCCAACAGAGGGTGATGGAAATGGTAACAGGCAAGTAGCAAACGTCACATGTCGGAGCTAGAGGATAAAGTGAGAACCAAGGAGCAATCCACAGCATTCAAAGCTTTTACTGTACTGTGGTGACCCTGAAAATTTTGCAGTGTTATTGCATAAGTCTCATTGTATGAGCTAAAAAGAAGAGTTTTCAGAATCTTCATTAAAATATGATGAGTATTATTGATTATTTGAAGCATAATAGGTCAAATAGCTATTTTATGATCTTGATTGCCCTGGAATGGTTTATTCCAATAATTCCTCTCATCATATCACATCCATCAGCTGCCTTTCCAATTAGACCAAACAGATAAGCACAAATACAGTCTCTTTACTGCTTGCTGTACAGCCCCACTACACCTTGCAAACAAGGTGCCAAACATCCAGGCAGTCTCAGCAAATTTTGTTGGTGAAGCACTTAGTGAGCAAACTGTTCAGGAAAAGGGGAGCTCTGGCAAGAATCTAATTTATTTCACTTTCAGGGGTTAATGTTTATACACAGGCATGAAGGAAAATTTCAGCGCTTTCCTTTGATGCTTAAATAAGTCATTGAAGGTGTGATCAGGTGCAATAGTGTCAGAGAAAGTAGGTCCACCTTTGCATTGAATGGGAGTGAAATAGCTTCCCCCCCTATGGAAGGGGGAAGCTGAAAATTATTTCTCTTGAATAAAGGTAGACAAATTTAGAGAAAACATGAAACATTGTAAAAAGAAAAATTCCCTCCAACCATCACAACTACAATCATCTGTTTAGGATATTTCCTTCTAATATTTCTCTATTTAACCTTTCTTTTCTATACCACTGTCATCAAACTTGACACACATTTTCATATCCTACTATTGCCTTTTATTCTGACAATTATTTTCTAATTATTTTTCTGGTATTCACAAAGATAATTTTTCATCTTTGTATAATGGATTATTGATCAGCTGTAGTTCACTTTGCACAGTTCTAATACTGTTAGGTATTTAGGTTGTTTCCAAGTTTCTGTGATGAAAACACTGCATTGCACATCTTCTTAACTAGACACATTTCCTTCTGTATTTAGATTAGGATATGTTGCTCCAGGACAGATTGTCAGGGGAAAGAACAATATGTTAAAGACAACCATTTTGTTAAAATAAATTTAGTAGATTGAAATACTAGTGATCAATGAAAGGGAGAGGTAAGGAGTATGGTATGTAGGAACTTCTTTCTTTTTCTGAATTGATTCAGATGTTCTAAGAAATGATCATGATGATGAATATACAACTATGTGATGATATTGTGAGTTACTGATTATACATGAAGAATGGAATGATCATATGGTAAGAATGTCTGTGTTTGCATGTTGGTATGTTAATAAATAAAATAAAAAATATTGTAACTTGCAATAAAAAATATAAATAAAAGGGGAAACTGGGTATGGGGTATATGGGAACTCTCTGTACTATCTGCTCACATTTTCTGGAATCCAAAACTGTTCACAAAAATAAAGTTTATTTTTAAAAAATGGCCCCCCCCAAAAAAAACACATTTTCATGGCTTTTGACTTTAGTTGCCAAGTAAGTTTAAAAAATAGTTAAAAAATTTACATTGCTTCCAGCAACGGATGACAGTGCTAGTTTTTCTACACTTTCATTAGCATCTAAGATTGTTAATTTATAATAATATTTTAATTGCCATTAGCATTATATTTGTGTGATAATGTATGAAATTAATCTGAGTGGTTTACTGGTTATGCTTCTGATCTTGTGAAGTTTTATTCAAGCCTCCAAGAAGTTAATTTTTAATCTCAACAATACAAATAAAGGAGATGTATAAACTCCTATCAAAATATGCTTGTTTCTTGTTTCTCATTGAAGTTGTATAGAAATTTTATACTTTTCATGGTTAATGATTCTATAGAAAGACTCTTATTAAACAGCTAGACCCGTGTATATGTGGAGTGTTTTTTCATTACGGAGGTAAAGCTCTTCCTTTATAGTCGAGAAATCTCAATGAAGATGTCCTGGGTGAACAGTGATATGGGATAAGCCCTTCAATGATTTCTCTCTAGTAGCCATCCAATTCAACTCTTTCTTCTTCTTGTTTTCTTTATTTTTTGAATTCCAAGTTAGCTTTTTTTTTTTTCGCACGGGCAGGCACTGGGAATTGAACCCAGGTCTCCGGCATGGCAAGCGAGAACTCTGCGACTGAGCCACTGTGGCCCCCAACTTAATTTGAACGATGATTCATGACATCAAATGCAGAAAAAAAGGTAGCATTAAAATTCGATTGAAATCCTACTCCTCTCTTTCTACCTTCTTTCCTTCTTCTCTATTTTGCTTCCTTCCCTTTTCCCTCCTTCTACTCTTCTTTCTTTCTGCAATCCCCTCAACAAACAGAACAGTGTGCATTTGCTACTGATGCATATCTTGAGACTTTGTCCAGGCATCTTGAAAAGCATCCCTTCAGCCAGAGAATTTCCTCCTCCCCCCTACACCACTTCTTTTGAGCCAGAGGCATTGTCCTTTGACGTTATGACTTAACTATTTCCAGGGAGGAAGGGATAGTACCAAAATGACACACGTTGTAGTCTTTCTCACTATGACTACGTAAAATTAAGTTAAAATGATATATTTATTATATTTCATCAGAAAAGAATTCTTGCTGGGAAGATGGGAGATTTATGGGCTAAATAAACACGTTAGACTGAAACATGATATTGCTTCTTTGTAGATCAGAAGTGGTCAGACAGCGGTAATTTCACATGCTTCAAACCAATATATGAACAGATCTGTTCTGGAAATATTTCTGAAAATTATTTTTCTGAGCTTAAGAATAATACATTTGTATTATAGAAAATGTGGGAAGAGCTAAAAAATGAGAAGTGTAGAAAATAAAGTCCACTAGTTATCCCTCTAATCAGAAATGATCATAAACTATATTTTAATGCATTCACACCTATTTTTTTTCCCTGCATATATGTACCTATGCATGTTCTTCAAGTATTTGAATCATGTTGTAAATGCGGTTTTATATCTTGTTTTTGTGATTGGTCATAAGTATTAACAGGGCCTCTGGAACTAGAATCTCTGAGTTCAAATCCCCACGCCACCACTATTAGCTGTGTGACCACATGGTTCCATCGTTGGAAAACAAAAATAATAACAGTCTTCCCTCAAGATTTTTTGGAGACAAAGAGAATATATGTATGTGCTATATTCTAGTTCAGTTCCTAGAATATAGCAAGCACTTATTGTTAACTATTACTTAAACTCCTATTTGAAAAAAACATAAACGTAAGACTGCATAATAGTCCTTCATACAATAATTGTTTAAACAATACTTTATTATGGGAGAATTGTATCATTAATATATTTTCATTGTTAATATAATACTATAGCAGTGTTTTTTCTCTGGTTATACTACGTCGGCCCTAATTCACAAAATCCATTGTCAGCCCTTCTCTACCCTGCCCTGTGCCCCAACAGGCTGACTTCTGTGGATTGAATCCCTAGTGTCTCTTTCCCTCTTGTTTCCAGTTGGGTTTGGCCAATAGAAGACAAGGCAAGAGAAGGGAGCATGGGACTAGAGAAAGGAAAGGATATTTACAACCCTGTTCTCTCTTTGCTTGGCCATAGCTGTGTCAATAGATGCTTTTTCTCTAAAGCCATAGCTTCTATCAAGTGGCCTCTCTCCATAGCTCTGGCTCTCCCTGTTCTCTAATAGTATTGCACCTTCCTTTTGCCTTTCAAGTATAGGGATGAAGACGGCTTCCTGCTGATCCTAATAGTTAATGCTTGTCCAACCCTTATTGGTTCCCTACTTTTTCAACCTTATATTGCTTTATGCTAATTTTCATATATATTTCTTGCCTAAAAGAGAAATGACTGAGTTAAATAGTGAAACTTTCTTTTTAAGAAATTTTTTTTTCAGGTCCCGATACACATGGCTCAACAGTTTTCAGGTAATATATACAAATATTTTAGGTCAATTAACATCGATTGAGAGGAATCCCAGTTATAATGGACTGGCACCAAACCCTGGCCAGAGAGGTTATATCCTACCCTTGCTGTTGCGGGAGAGGTAATTCCTGGTAAACACTCTCCCCAGGGCTCCCTTCACCTCTTTGTTCCTCAAAGTATAGATGAGCGGATTGAGTAGTGGGGTTCCCAGTGTGTAGACCAGTGAGAGAAGCTGATCTTGCTTGGCAGAGTAGCTGGAGTTGGGGCGCAGGTACATGACGGCGCAGCAGCCGTACTGCAGCAGGACCACAGCGAGGTGGGAGGAGCAGGTGGAGAAGGCGCGGCAGCGGCCAACCGCTGATTGGATTCTGAGCACAGCAGCCACTATGAAGGCATAAGAGGTGGTGATGAGGAGGAAAGGGAAGGCAATGGCCAAGGTGGCTGCCACCAGCACGGACTGCTCATGCATGTGGCTATTGGCACAAACGAGCTGCATCACTGGGGGCACGTCACAAAAGAAGTGCTCAATACCCCGAGCATGGCAGAACGGCAAAGAGAAGACGGAGGCCACCAGTTGTGAAGATAAGAAGAACCCAACGATCACAGAGGCCACAATCAAGCAGACACAAAGAGTCAAAGTCATGACAAGGGGGTACTGTAAGGGGTGACAAATGGCGACATACCGGTCATAGGCCATGGCAGCCAAGATGAAGCAGTCAGCACTGCCAAGTCCAATGAAGAAGGTCATCTGAGTGGCACAGCCCAGGAGGGTGATGGTCTTTTGTTTCTGTAGAGTGTTAGCCAGGATATGGGGCACAACCACAGCGGTGTAGCATATTTCTACCCCTGACAGGCTGCCCAGGAAATAGTACATGGGTTTGTGTAGGTGGGCTTCGGTTTGGATGGCTACCACAATGAGGACATTCCCGGTGATGATTAATGCATAGACCAGGCTAATTCCAAGAAATGACAGAATGCACAGCTCTGGGCAAGAGGGATAGGCCAAGAATGCAAATTCCATCGATACCGAGTGATTTTCCCATGTCATTGAGCCAATAGCTTTTCTCTGGAGAGGGTTACAAGGAAGAGTCAGGCCAATGATATATTGGAGCCATGAACCTAAGCCAGTTAGGACTTGAAGTATAAATTAGAAAGATTAAGATTAGTTCTTTTTTTTTTTTTTACCTCCTTTTTCCAAGCCCTCTCCATATAATTACAAATTAATTTCTAGTTGCCAAAAGTGGGGCAAAGTTATAGAGGAGGTTTTTGAGGAAAAGAGGCAAAAGTGGGTGGAATTCAGGAGCCATTTTTAGGAGTGAAATGAAAATTAAATTCTCTCAGTAAATTCTTAAGAAAGTGCCAAGGAATTTTTTTGGAGACAAGGGTCATGGATGTGGGAACAGGAAGCATTTCATTCATTTATTCATACTCAGTACCTCCTTCAGTAATACGTAGGGGATATATGGCTGTAATCCACAAAAATTCATGATATGATGGAAAAGATATGTAATGTGATTATAAAAGAAGCCAGATGTGGTCATAAGAAAGATACAAATAAGATGATTGAATTTCAGAGAAGGAATGCATTATGGGTTGGATTCTATCTAACACCCCACCCCTACAAAAGTAAAAAGAAACAGTCAGGTCCCAATCCCTAGGCACTGAATGTGGCCTTATTTGGAAATAGGGTCTATGAAGATGTTGTTAGATGAGGTCAGACTGGTTTAAAGTTGGCCATAATCCAATATGATGGTTGTTCTTATGAGAAGAGGGAAATTTGGACACATAGACAAACACTGGGGAGAAGGCCATGTGAAGATATTGGAATGATGCATGCACAAACCAAAGATGCCAAGAATTGCTGGCAAACACTGAAAGATAAGAGGCAAGGAGTATTTTCACCCGGCAAGTTTCAGATGGAATATGGCTCTTCTAACACCTTGATTTCAGACTTCTAATCTCCAGAACTGTTAGACAATAAATTTTTATTGTTTTAAGTCTCATAGCTGGTGGTGCATTTTTACAACTCTAGGAAACTTAAGACAGTGTTTGGTACTGGGAGGTGGGATTCTGCTATGACAAATACCTAAAAATGTGGTAGTGGCCTTAAAATTGGGTAATGGGTAGAAGCTTGGAGAATTTTTAGGTGATTCTTAGTAAAAGCCTAGATTCCCTTGAAGTGAATGTTGCTAGAAATATCAATGATATGGATGTTTCTGTTAAATGAGAAACATGCCATCAGACACTGGAGGAAAAATGATCCTTATTATAAAATGGTAGAGAGCATATTTAATTGTATTTTGTTGGGTGAAAGGTATCACTTTTACAAAATGCACTTGGATATTTAGCTGAGGAGATTTCCAAGAAAATGTGGAGGCATGCCTGGTTTCTCCTTGCTGCTTATGGTAAAATGCAAAAAAGGAAAGAGATAAATTAAGGAATGAACTGTTAAACACAAAGGAACCAGCAATTGATGATTTGGAAAATTCTCAGCCTATCCAGATAGCAGGCTGTGGAGTTGCGCCACGGTGTGACTGGACAACCATTTGCTAAAGAGACTAAGAGGGTGACTCATGGATCCAATCAGCCATCCTGGCAGAAACCAGGAATAGAAATGCGGCTATGGAGGAAAGATTTGTGGAAGACATTCCTGTGTGATGGCTTGGACTCCTATGATGTGCATTGCATACTGACAAGCTTTTTGAGGATTTTTATATCAGCAGAAGCATTGCCAACTTGGATTGAAAGGGACATAGATGGGATGACATGAAGTAAGAATCTCTCTGAAGGCGGGGTCATGGATGCAGAGGTCTGGGTCATTAAAACTTTCTTGATATTTCTAGCAGAGAGGCCAGTGATACTGACCCCCAGGATAGAGCATTGAGCTACAGAGGATTATTTTTTAGGTCCTGAAATCTAAAGGAATTTGCCCTGCTGGCTTTCAAACTTGCTTGGAACCCATGAACCTCTTTTTCCTTATAATCTCTTTCTCTTTGAAATGGGAATGTATATTTTTTGCTGTTCCCACAATTGTTTTTTTTTTCTTGTTAGCTGGATATATTTATTTTCTTTGTTGTTTTTTTCTTGTCACAGAACACTGTTGGCAGTAGAGGAAACTGGCATTGCAGTCTGGTGGTACAATGGCTTGTTCACATAAGCCATTCTTTAGTGCAAAAAAGCCCTAATGGCACATACCCTATAAGATTCAGGACACCTCCAATATTTTCTCTCTTTGCTTTTCTTTGTCATATTTTCAAAATAAAAATTTTCAAGGTTTGTACAAAAGAAGGCCATGTAAGGTTTTTGACTAGCGGAAGACGATTCACAACAGTTGTGGCACACGTGGACTGCTCCAGGCAAGCAGTTGATATCTTATTCTTTTTCCAACTCATTTTTATTTAAAAAAATAAAAAAAATGATTGGACTATCAATTTTATAAAATCTCTAAGAAAAACACAAGAGCAAGGTGCTGAGGTAAAAAACACCTGAGGTAGCTTTTTGCGTGTGTTTTTCTCGTTTAAGAAATCTGTAAATTTAATACCCTGGGCCAATGACCTCTAGTGAGTTTCTATTTTCCTCCACATTCTTTTTTAAAAAGAAAGACATCATTTTGCCAAATCCTGATGGCTTACATGCCAAAATGTAAAAAAGACAAAATGCATTCTTTCTTGGTGGAATTTTTGTTTGTTGGTTGTTTGGTCAGTTTTGGTGGATTCCTGTTTTCCTCTTCCAAAATGCTAGGACAAGTCCCACTGACTCTTGTTCTTTTAAGTAACCAAGTGTATTTCGAGGCTGGTTTGTGTGTTTCGCTTTTGTCCTTTTGTGTGATGTGATACTCAGAGTACTGCTTTGCTGGGGGCTGGAGGTGGGGGGGAGGTAGGTGGGTATAAGAGGGGGGGTTAGGAGGGGGTAGAGTGAGTGTGTAGATACAGGGAATGGAGACAGAGGGATGGGGCAATTAAAAGAATTGGGATGGGAAGGAAGGGGATGGAGAAAGGGCAGGGGAGAGGTAAACAGAGAGAGACAGAGAATTATATAGCAGTATGCAAAAACCAGTCTAAAACCTATGAAGCAAAGAGAAATGGTTATGTGAGCTAGACAGGGGTGCAAAGACAGGGTTTCAAAGAGACTGTATCCCTTCTGTTGACATACACACATTATCCAGAACTGCTCTGAAGTGTTCTTTAGATGAGATTTCCCTCTGGGTGAATTTTGTGTGGGTGGCCTTGAAGTTCCTTATTATAGCATTTAGACTTCCCCAAGAATGACTTTATTACTAAACGTCTAGAAAAGCCTGCTTTCTCTTTAAAAAGAAAAAAAAAAAACATAATTGATTTAAAATGGGAGCTAGTGGAGTTATTTGATATATTATTTCTAAAATATATTAATGCTGCAGTCACCCTGTGTAACCCATAGGTCACATATCTTCACATCTTTCCCCTTCTAATATGTACACACATGTACGGAGACTATTTTCCACACAAAAAAGAAAGGGGTATGAATTTTGCTTTGCTTTGGAACACATTCACCTATGTTAGTGCAACTAAAAGGGATAGCGTCGTGGGAGTTTAGGAGAGATCTGAGTGGATGGTTATGTGGATGGCTGGGGAGTCTGCGGAAGCCCTGGAGTGGGCCCACCTGCTGCTGCATGGTCCTGGGGAGACTGCTGAGCTCCCCCCTGCCTCAACCCTGAGGGATGACCTTTGGGTGCCTGCAGAGCCCCTGGCCAGCCCCTCCTCAGACTTGCCATTCCTCAGGGTGGTCTTTGGCTTCCTCCCGACCCGGCTGGCTGTGCTTGGTCTCCTCCTGTCAGGCAGTGGAAGGGCTACATTCATCCGTGGTTTTACTGGTGCCTTGGGGACTCCCTGAGGCTATTTCTGCTCCTGCTGCTTCACCTGCCGTACAATTTCCCTGATCTTGTGCTGTGCAGCCTGGCTAGCAAAGAAATGCCCAATAATTCTGACAGTCACTTCCTCATTCTCATCTGGTGAGGCACGACGACTTCTGCACTAGTTAAGTTCTGCAGTTCGTTCACGGTTTTGTCACCCTTGCCAATCACCCAGCCGGCTGCAGAAGCAGGCACTCTGATGTGGGCTTCAAGCGTCACTTCTTCTTTGGGGTTAAAGAAGCTTTTTTATTTCAGTTTCCCAAAGATCCATCTCTGGGCCTTAACTGGGCTTCTGATGGCCCAGTTATGATTACCATTCTTTTCCTGATGTCAGGACCTTCTGCTGGGGCCATCTTGATGGGGGCCCCAGCGAATCTTGCTAGCTGTTTAATGTGTACCCCCTTCTTCCTAATGATGGCACCCACAGCCTGCGCTGGGATGAAGTGATTTACCATCTCCTGCTTTGGGTAGGAGTGATGATGTGGGAATGGGCTGAACTGGTGAGAGACATACAGGCTGGAGAAGTATCCAGAGCGGGTAGTAAAGGGGTGGTAGAGGGAAGCGGGGGTTGCGCCACGGGGCCCTACTGGTAGAGGCAGCATGGACAGTCCTGTTGAAAAGATGGCGAGTGTGTTGAGGTTCAACCTAGGATCAGATTGGCTTGTTGGTTATTGGCCAGCATGTCATTTTCAAAGGCCTCGCACAGCTTCTTCGTGATCTCCACCTCGGCATGGCCACAGCCCTCCGGGGTGCCCTTCACAGTAATGGTTCTCTCGGGTTGTAGATGCTCAGATCCTGCAAGGATGAAATTGTCATCTTGGTCCCCTCTCGTGTTCAATTTTCTTCAAGTTTCTGCTTTCTTTTCCAATCAGTCTTTCAACCAAGCCATTGTGGGCCAAGATTTTCAGAGGACTCTCTTCAGTTAATTTGGCCTCATTAGCCTCTTTCTGAATGATTTCAAGAATAATGCAGCATCCTTCAGAGGTCCCCTCTGGGGTGGCATGGATGATGGCAGGTTTCTCTGCAGCCCCGGAGTTCTCCTTTCTGTGGATGTCTACCCCAGGGGTGAGAGGCCTTGCTCCCAGGAAGAGTGGCCACCGTGCTGGGCTCGCTAAGGGGGTGGAAGGGAGCTCACGTTTTCATCTGGGAAGTAGGAAATCTTGAAGGAGCAGTTCTCAAACTGATGTGCATATTGATGACGGCAGTTTCTGTGTCTGGTTAGCTTGTTCCACATTCTCTACTGCCCATACTGAGCCAAAAGTCCATCCAACACCTCCAACTGCAGGTGAGGAGGGATGTTTCAAATTTGAATTTTCCTGTTCCTTGGCTTTTTAGAGACTGAGTAGTTAACTTGATGATTTTCCCATGCAATTCTACTTTACCCAAGAGGGTCTCAATGGCATGGATGACCCAGTTCTGGTCGGGGTGGTCCACGAAGGCCCAGCCAGACTTAAGTAGGACCTGTCCCGCTAGGGGCAGTTTTCTGTCCCCGAAGAACTGCTGGACATTGTTGGCGGTGACGGCAGGGATCAGGTTCCTGATGTGTATCATCCATCTCTTCCCCAAGAGCCCGCAGTTTCCCTGGCCCTCACCTTCTCAGCTGCCCTCCTCTCTCCTCCTCCACCCTACCCCTGCCCGGCCACCACCTACCCCCACCCAGACTCCACCCCACAATTTTATTTTGGAAGCAGATAACTTGTTTTTTGGTTTCATAGGTTCACAGATAGAGAGGAATTTTACCCCAGGCTATACCATAACTCCAAGTCTCAAATGATATAGATGATACTTTGGACTTAGGGTTGATGTTAGAATCTTTAAGATTTTGAGAGATATTGGGATGGGATGGACATATTGCAAATGTGGGAGGAACAGGCCAGAGGGTGGACTGTTAGAGATTCAATCGTGTCACCCCAAAACATATGTTAAAATCCTAACCCCCAATCTAGTGAATGCAACCTTATTTGGAAATAGGGTCTTTGAAGATGTTATCAGTTAAGATGAGACCAAACTGGGTTAAATAAAATGGACCATATTAAAATGGTTTCTTTAATAAGAAGAGGGAAATTTGGACACATAGACACAAAGGAGGAGGACATGTGATACTTTAGGAGGCAGAGGTTAGAATGATGCATCTAGAAGCTTAGGAATACTAAGGATTGTTGGAAAACACCAGAAGCTAGAAGAAGCAAGAAGGATTTCTACCTTCCAAGTTTCACATGGATAATGGACCAGTCATCACCTTGACTTTGAGCTTTTAACTTTTAGAACATTACAATAAACTTCTATTGTTTTAAGTCACAAAGTGTGTTGTATTTTGTTATGATAGCTGTGAAAGACAAAGTAGGGATGCATTTCCAATTTTGAGAATCAAGTGATACTTTGTGGAAGAGAAAGCATGGGTTAGTAAAGACATTAAAAGGAATGGAACTTTGTTAGAAAACATCATCAAAAAGTAAAAAGTATGAGAATTTGGGGTCATAACAAACAGTGATTCAATCTGGTTGGAAGGTAGGGTGCTGAGAAAGAACAATAACAAGATCCCTCAATGGGATCGTAGAGGGTTGAACACTAGGTGAGGAAGGGTGTTCTCTACTCTTTAGGCAGGGGTGGTATGGTAGCATGACACCTTTGGAGCTGTGCTGATGGTAGATCAGTAGCAATGTTTGGAGAAAAAGTGTTAAGATCTATTAGAATTAGAAAATGAGGAAACAAAACAAAGGACTATCCAAGGGGTGAAGGGCATGCATAGGTCTGAGCTTGACAGTGTCGGGGTTAAACTTCAGAAACCAAAGCCCTCCCTACTTCTGCTTTCTCTAGCAGTATCCAGTGAGGACCTCAAAGAAGCAGAGCATTTTCTTTTAGGACACCTCCAAGCTTATGCAGATAGAGGAAAATATGTGATCAAAGGCTATTAGGATCTGAAAACCCTTTCTCAGAGTTTAGGGTGAATATGACAGGACAAGTCAGACCCATTTCCATATTTCCCTTCCCTTCTAAGAAGCAAAAGTGAAATCTGGTTGAAGCCATGTAGCTTCCATCTAAACTTTCTAATGCCCAGATATAACTCACAAAGACAGTGTCTTCTCTGAGAAGGGAAATTTCCCATTCATAAATCTCATGTTGATGAAACTTACTGGGATCAGCAGATGGGAGAAGATTGTTCTCGAGGTAAAGACCCCAGACTTCCTTCCTTCTTCAGGTCTTCCCAGCTACATCCATTCAAGATTTTCCCCAGAACAATTCATATTCAAGAGTGAGGAAAAAGTAAGGTGTGATTTTGTTAAAACTTGCCAATAACAATACTTGCTGTTACTCAACATGAGCTATTAAGGTAAATCTCAATCTGGAAACACCACTTCCAGTAAAAATCATTTGCATAAAAATACTTCGTTGTCACAAGCATAGGGAGAAATTTCTCAGAGGCCATCATAAACATTGAGAGCATCTAGTGCACGAATGGCTCTTTGTTGCTTTTCCAACAGTTCACAAAATGATATCCATTTCATCCATTCTCTTTTCCTCTTCTGAACTTCAATAATGCTTTAAATTCTTTCTAACACCATGTACCAGTGTCCACATTTTACTATAACATGGGGTGGGGAGAAGCAGTGTGTCACTGTGAAATTAGCAAACACTTTTAAGTTAAATAATATGATATGATTTGAGAATGCAAACGAATTTTGATAGTTAATCAAATGGTATTTAAGATTCTGTTTAATATTTAAAATTCAAGGAACTCTGATATCTGTATTTATAGATTTTTCTCCTTCCATGCTTTAATTTTAAATTGGTTTATGAAACATATTGTACAAACAGGCTTTATGATGATTACTTAGATGAATACTTTTAATATGTCTATGGATAATTAACTTAGATATCCATTTTAGAAGGTTAAGATTTCTAGAATTAATTGCAAAAATATTTGTATCTTCATATTTTCCTGAGATCAGGAATGCAGATATTTGTAAGAACTTTCTACTTGATATTTTGAGAACATTCAGTTTTGACAGCTGATCAAACGGTATCTAAGTTACTGTTTAATATTTAGAATTTAAGAATATTGCTATCTGAATATGTATATTTTTTCTTGTTGCCTTAATTTTAAATTTATGAAACTTACTATGAAAACACAGGCTTTCCAATGATTATATGGATATTTTGTTTAAAAATGCTGATGGTTATTAAGATATCCATTGTGGGTGGCTACAAGTGTAATGTTTGTTTTCTTAAATAAAAAACTAACAACAACAAAAAATATGGTTTGAATCCCATATCCCAATTCCAAGATGTTAGGAAATATGTAATTTTCAAAAATGTGGATAATGACCCTTAGCTCATAGGGTTGTTGTGAGGTTTGAGAGAGTTAATAGTGTAAAGTATTTATCCACCCTGCCTAATTCATAGTAATAGCAGCCTATTAAAAAATCATCATTGTTATTAATATAACTTGTAAATTCAGAGGCAGCCGTTACTCTCTCTTTTGTATGTTTATCTCCTCACATCTCCAAGCATAGTGTTGTTCAAATTGTAGACACAATAAATTTATGGTGAATGCGTAAACATGTGAAAAACCTAAACCATTTATACTTCCATTACATTTTTCTCTGTTCACTTTTAGGATTATTTCATAGCAAAGTCATCTGTTAAGGTGCCTGTATGTAAAACAACTTGGCATACAACACTTGGGATGCACTTTGGATAAAATCATATCACTCAAGGATATAGCAATATACAAGGCTACAAAACACAGATGTTTAAAGGTTAGTCTGCCCCTATGGTACCATGTTATTAATAATGTCTTCTGAGATTTTTATTATAAGCAGTCACATTCAGATCTTGTCAATGATGTTTTCCAAGATCTATAATAAAATATCCACCTCAAAGCTATCAGACGTCATGAATTCTTAGAGTTGGAAGGAGCCTGAGAAATGTCCCCATTTAGTCCCCCATTGGTGCTTGAGATTCCCATATAGAATCTGATTATTCAACCTCTGGCCACCTTCAATAACCTTCAATTACTCCAGACGCACTTGCTCCACTGTTGGACAACTCAGTTTTCTAAAAGTGCTTTCTTATAATCAGCTGAATCCTGCCTCCATGTAACTTCTTCATATTCATTCTGTTCTACCTGATGAGACCATTTCAACATGAAACACTTCAGATCCTAAAGAGCCATTATCATGCAGCCTTAAATTTTCATCCTGATTCCCTTTATTCTTCAAATGACATGGTCTTGCTACTTTTCAATATTTGAGCTCTGGAAATGCTGTAATTCTAAATATTTCTTTTAAAAGTATGAAAAGATCACAGGAACGAGAAGCATTAAAAATAACTACATGTGCCAACACCACAAGCAAACTCACCACCCTCCCCCTGTCTACGTGGGACATGACTCCCAGGGGTATGGACCTTCCTGGCAACATGGGACAGAAATCTGAGAATGAACTCAGACTCAGCATCAAGGGATTGAGAAAAGCCCTAGAATGAGCTGAGACCCAGCATAAAGGGATTGAGAAAATCCTCTCGACCATAAGGGGGAAGAGGGAAATGAGACAAAGTATCAATGGCTGAGAGATTCCAAACAGAGTCCAGAGGTTATCCTGGAGATTATTCGTATGCATTAAGTAGATATCACCTCGTTATCTAAGAGGAAATGGAGAAGCTGGAGGGAACTGCCTGAAAATGCAGAGCTGTGTTCCAGTAGCCATGCTTCTTGATGATGATTGTATAATGGTGTAGCTTTCACAGTGTGACTGTGTGATTGTGAAAAACTTGTGTCTTATGCTCCCTTGATACATTTTCAACAGATGAGTAGAACATATGGAATAAAAATAAATAATAGAGGGAACAAATGTTAAAATAAATTTACTTTGAAATGCTAGTAATCAATGAAAGGGAGGGGTAAGGGGTATGGTGTGTATGGTTGTTTTTTCTGTTTTCGTTTTATTTTTTCTGTTTTTTTTGTTTCTTTTTCTGAATTGATGCAAATGTTCTAAAAAATGATCAGGATGATGAATCTGCAGCTACGTGATGATGTGAATTACTGATTATATATGTAGAATGGAATGATCACATATTGGGAATGTTTGTGTTTCTTCCTGTAATTTTTTTTTAATTAATAAAAAAATTTAAAAAAATAGCTGAATGTGGACCATTTGGTCATTGGAAGACTGTTTCTTCAGTCTAAAGAAATAAGATTAATTTATTGGCTTGTGTTTGAATGCTTTGATAATTTCCTCACACTTCGGTATTAAGTTTCCTAGATGCTAAAACTCCTCATTTTTCCCACGTGCAAAGAGGCAAAACATCCTCCATCACTCCTATAACATTAGTTCATTGCTCCAGTCTGTTGAGATTGAGATATTTAAACCTTACCTAGTTTTCCTGAAGTCACTCACATTTATTTTTTTTTATTTAACAAGGTCCAAGCACCATATATAATGATGAGCCAAATAAGCACAGTCTGTGCCCAAGGGGAGATTATATCTTAACCAGAGAGGCAGGTGCTGTTAATTAAAGAATCTGGGAAAAAATACATATTAGAAAAACTATGATTAATCTTGTGAAGGAAAGTACAGTGTGCTATAAGACCATGCAACATGGGGTGCTGGCCTCCATGGTGGGTAGGAGATTCTGAAAAGCCTTCCTAGAGGAAGTGATATTTGAGATATAAATCTGAGGAGTAGAAATTAACTAGGAAAAGACAGGTAGACAAAGGGGTGGGGTACATGATCCAGACAGCTGAAACAATGTTTTGTGATTCCAAGAGAGTGAAGTTTATTGTATCAAGATATCATCAACAGGGAATGGAAGGGTGGTTCAGTGATAGAATTTTTGCCTGCCATGCAGGAGTCCCAGGTTCGAATCCCAGTCCATGTACTTCGCAAAAAACAAACAAAACGAACAAAAATTCAACAAGAGGTGCTTCAGTAATGGGATACTCACATGGAAAAATAATGAAACACGACCCCGCCATACAGTATACAAAAAAAAAAAAGATATCATCAACATGCTATTCCAAGATATTAGTAAATTTGCTACATAGGACTGGGGCATTATAGGAGGACTTCAGTATCATCCTTAGAAATTCAACCTCAGCCTGCTGGTGGTTCATGAATGCACACCTTCTGAGTGCATCCCAGTTATATTTCATATCATGTTCTCATCCCCTTTCTCACCTCTCCAGCCAGTCCAGCCCAGTTGGCAAGGTGTCATGAGAAACATCCTCCCATTCATTCTGGAAAGTCAGATAGACTATGCTAGAACAGCTGCCAAACTGCTTAGTTATCACTATGTACAAAAATAGAGCTATTGGATCGGGCATGAAATAGACTCGAGAGAGACTCTCAGTCTACTATTAATAGCATTATCCCTTGGACAGATCATCTCACATCAATTTCTGTTTCCTCACCTTTAAAAGGTGCAAATGATGACACTTACCTAACACGTCTGTGGTAAGTTCATGTGAGATAAAAATTTTTGGAACACTTGGTTTGACGTATGAAACCTATTAAGTTGCATAATAAATGTTAATCCCTTCCTCCTTTCTTTGAATCCTTGAAAGAGATGATATTAATAATATCTGCCTCCTATTGGAGGATTAAATGAGGTTTCATCTGAGAAAATAATTTTTATTCCTCTTAAGTGTTCTCCAAATTTATATTATTCATTCCTCAGTGCTTCTTTGACTGAGATTAGTTATTGCCATAAGAATTGGACTTTCACTTGGATTCAGAGACTACACTGTAAACTGTGGGCTCATTTATGTCTAAAATCCTAGGGTCCAGCTTATAAAGCCATTACTCACTTTTCTAGTCCGGTGTCAGCAGGTGCCTGGGATGTTTTAAATCCACAAAGGGAGAGGGGTATACAGAGACGGCCTCCTCGATTTTATTTATAAAAGACAGGACCCAGCAGCTGATGTCTGACTGCCATGAATCTGGAGATACTCCCCAGTGCGACGGAGCCTTTATGTAAGTTCCCCAGACAAAAGTCTTGAAAGCAGTAAACTGCCTTGCCTGGTAAATTCCATCTCCCAGGAGACGGTAGTTTAGTGATGTTGGCCTCCTCCCCTGTTACCAGATAAGCAGTCTAATCTAAAGGTCTCTACCCTTGGGATACTCTGTCCCAAAGACGGTCTGGAATATGCTTGTCAAAGTGAAGATTGGTATAAAACTCTTTAGCAACTGTGATACACCCTTGAAATAATTTCCTGCGAAGTGCAAAGTTCCTTAATCCAGGTCGTTTGAGACCCCTGTGTCAGAGAGTTTATTCCCAGCACATTTGTCATAGTTGGGTTCAACCCAAGTCACAAACTGTTGCCCTGGACAGCTGAGATCATATTTTATGTTTTATCTAACTTCCACAGGGTCCAGAGTAGTGCTATGTACTTAATAGAGTTTCAATAAATACCTATTAAATATTTTACTTGTCCCATGGCATTTTTCTGTGTTTAACTCTTCTTGAGCAGAGGCAATCATTTAGATTTTAACAAATTAGCTTAATTGCTCTGAAAAAATGTTAGTCATATGTATGAAAATGTTTGCTTGCCTGTATGCGAATTTATGCACTCAATTGCCCCATTTATTCAAAGGCAAGTCCTCCACAGAAGCCTAGAGTAATTTACATAGTCTTTGGTTCATGTGTGTGTGCAGGAGGTGTGCCTGGGGGCAGGACAGTGGGTTCCTAAAAACCAAGCAGGATTGAACTACCTGAGACATTCTAGGACTTCTGAGGTGTCATCAGTGTTTGCAAATGCAGTTGATGAGGAGATGGGAGGGACTGGAAGCAAAATGCATGTGCCAAGCATTATAATAATTATAATAGCTGAATTTTATATTGTGCTAACTATATGCCATGCTCTTTAAATATAGTCACTCATTTAATCCTCACAACATCCCTAAGAAGGAGGTACTATCAGTATCTCATTTTACACCTTATGTTATTTAATCTCCATAACAACTCTGCAGACTCTCAAGGATGTTATGCCTATTTCAAAGCCAAAAATTAAGAGGGGAAGGATTTAGAGAATTTAAATAATTTGTCCAAGAATAGATGGAGCAAGTAGCTGAGATGAGGTTTACCTGACCCCAAAGCATATTTTCTTTCTTCTACTTCAAGCCATCACATTTCCCTTAATTACTTTTTAGGGAAAGTAAAATCTGGCTTTTATGACAAAGATGAATCATTACATGGTTTACAAGCCATATGAGGTTTGACGCCTCCGAACTTCTAGCCTTTTCTGTACTCTCTTTACATCAGGGACCCCTTCTTTCCAGCAGTCCCTTCTCACAATGCTTCCTCCCACCAGCAGGACTTTGCACACACTGCTCACTCTATCTGGAATGCCTTTTCTTTTTTCTCATTACCAAAGTAGCTCCTGCTTATCTTCCAGATCCCAGCTCCATCACTACTTCCTTAGCGAAGACCCTTCTGACTTTACCCATGTCATGGTCTAATGCACATTTTTGAAAATTCCTTCTGGAATCTCGTGTATCCCTCCATCATTGCAATGATACCAGCTGCAATTTTATAAGTATTTGTGGTTTATTTGACTTCTCCCCTTTTTCCTCTAGTAGGTTATAAGCTCAGTGAAGGCAAGAACTGAGTCTCCTTTTCTTCAACTTGCAAGTATATTGTTTGTGTAGCAAAAGGCTACACCAGTGTTGCCCAACATTGGTGCTATTGGCATTGTGAACTGGACAATTGTTTGCTGTGGGGGGGTGGGTTGTCTTGTTCATTATAGGATGTTTAGCAGCATCCCTGATCTCTACCCACTAGATACCAGTTGGCACTCTCCCATTGTGACAACCCAACATGCCTCCAGACATTGCTAAATATCCCCTGGGAAGCAAAATTGCCCTAGTTGAGACCCATTAGGCTAGACTTATAGAAGATGCTCAAAACAATTTGCTGAATAATTGAATAAATAGCTCAAGAATCAGTTATGGAAGTCTATTGGAATGAATCTTTCAACTCAAGATACAAATCAGGAGATTACTAGGTGAACTTGGAATTATAGCTGATTGGGCTGAAAAAAAGTCTTCTTTAAATCCCTCTGTGATGGCTGATGAATTTTTCATTCTGTGATAGTTATTTCAGTTCAAAGAATTAAGACTGTCTATGTAGAATCAGAGCATCTTATTACCTGATCCATTCTGAAAAAAACACCAATTCTTCCTTACCAACTTTCCATTTGGAATAATATATTATTTATGCTTGTTGTCTAAAAAGTTTCTTCAGAGGCAAGCTGGTTGTGTGTGTCCTTGTTTGAGGAATGAGGTAACAAGTGAATGTTCCTGTTACTCACGTTAAGAAACCAAAACACACTGGAAGGAGAGGAGGGGAAAAAAGAAGACTTAAGACCGTAAGAATATAAAAGCTTCCTTCTTTACGCTCTCTTGAACAATTTCTCCCTATTGTGAGGTACCTCTAGGTAACTTAGGTACCTCTAAAGCTTTCACAGTCCAGGAAATTGTATAACATGGTTGTGTAAGTCACTCAACAGAGAGAGATAATGTTATTACTGTATTACTGTATGTTCTAGTTTGCTAGCTGCTGGAATGCAATATACCAGAAACGGAATGGCTTTTAACAAGGGGAATTTAATAAGTTGCAAGTTTACAGTTCTAAGGCCTAGAAAATGTCCCGTTTAAAACAAGTCTAAAGAAATGTCCAATCAAAGGCATCTAGGGAAAGATACCTTGGTTCAAGAAGGCCGATGAAGTTCAGGGTTTCTCTCTCAAGTGAGAAGGCACGTGGCGAACACAGTCAGGGCTTCTCTCTCAGCTGGAAGGGCACATGGCGAACACGGTGTCATCTGCTAGATTTCTCTCCTGGCTTCCTGTTTCATGAGGCTCCCCGGGAGGCATCTTCCTTCTTCATCTCCAAAGATCGCTGGCTGAAGGACTCTCTGCTTCGTAGTGTCACTCTCTCTGAATCTCTCTGAATCTCTCATTCTCCTTTTATAGGACTTCAGAAACTAATCAAGACCCACTCAAATGGGTAGAGACATGTCATCCCCTAATCCAGTTTAACAACCATTCTTAACTAAATCACATCAACCAGGGAGATGATCTCATTACAGTTCCAAATATACAGTATTGAATAAGGATTATTCTACCTTTTAGAAATGGGATTTATATCAAAACATGGCTTTTCTTAGGGAGCATACTTCCTTTCAAACCAGCACACTGTATATATATGTGTATAAGATGGCATATGTAATGACTCTACATACTATGTGAGGAGACGTTTTTCCTCTTTCAGCCACCTTAGTGAGAGTGGTAATGCATTGGTAGATATGTTTGTATTAGAATGGGATAAAATATACCATACCAGGGAAGTGTCTCCTTCACCTTCTTTCCATTGTCTCTGACCTCTCCAGCAATTTTTCTATCTTTCATGCTATATACTTTCACATACACACAATTACAAACTCACATAATCATGCACATGTAGAATGCCAATCCACAGCAAAATAGAAAGTGCTGTGTCTTTGGAATGTCCTAACCCTGGGTTTGTGTCTTGTTCAACCACACACCTAGTGTGAGCATGAGCTCACACATGTTAGAACCATTTGCCTCCCTCCTAACACCCATTATTCCTCAGTGGAAAAACACTTTGGAAAGTTTATGAAGGAAACTCAGTTATCCTTTAAGCCAAGAATGTGTTTCCATGTCCCACATATTATAAAGTAACTACTGGAAATTACTGTACTGACGCACCAGACACTTCACAGAATGAGTAATTTTCATTCTGTATAAATAATTTTACTATTTCTCCCTGATATACAGGGACTGGATTTTAATTAATCCCAAAGGGAATTTAGGTGAAAGAAATTAAGTCTACTGGCACATTTAACTTCAAGAAAACATACTTTTAAAGCTCAAACTTAAAAGTAAAAATTGAATACATTGAGGAATGTGAGTAGTTTTAATGATTATCAACACAGAAAACGTCTCTGAAGTTTCTATAAATGCCATCTCCCCAGGAAATTTCATGTCCTAGTATAAAGAAGTACAAAACAAAAACAAGGACTTCACAAAAGAGAGACTTCACAGAGGTCAGTGGGGATGTGACCTCAACAACTGAAAGCTAAGTATTATCAGCAAAAATCCAGGAAGATCAATAAAAATGAAGATAAATAAACCTTGATATCCTAATGTGGGTCAATGTAAAAGGAGATTTGATTTGTAAAGTTTGATTTACAAACTTTGGTTTACATAGAGCCTCTTGATGTCTGTTTCAAATGGAGCTTCCCTGAGGTTTTAAATGGGTTGCATTGGTTTGCAGATTTAGGAAGAGATTAGGAAGAGTTTAGGGCTGCCATAACAAATTAGCACAAACATGATGGCTTAAAACAACAGAAATTTGTTCTCTCACAGTTCTGCAGGTGAGAATTCTGAAATAAAGGTGTTGGCAGGGCCATGCTCTTTCTGAAGTCTGTAGGGAAAAATCCTTCTTTGCCTCTCCCAGCTTCTGGTGGTTGCCATTAATCATTAGTGTTCCTTGCCTTATAGCTGCATTGCTCCAGTTTCTGCCTCCATCTTCACCTGCTTTCTTTTTTGTGTGCTTCTTCTCTTCTTGTAAGGACCCAAATCATATTGGGTTAAGGGCCTACTTTACACCATTATGACTTTATCTTAATTTAACTAATTGCATTAGTAATTTACACCCTGATGAAGACTCTACACACTTTGCTGGGGTTACTTTATGCCTAATTAAAAATGGAAAACATAATATGACATACTACAAGGTCTGATATGAGCTTCTAGTTCCTTATTACTAAGTACACTGGTTTGGGTACTCTGAGAAGCAGAAGTCAATACAAGATTAGATGAATAAGAGATATTTGAGGGTAAAGGCCAAGAAGGGAAAATGGGTACGGAGCCAGAGGAGGCAAGAAGAGCTATTGAACTGTGATGCAGATATGAGCCCTATGGATGAGGGAGGAAAAGAAGGAAGGCTGGATGGGCAGACTATAGTTCTAAGGGTGTTCCATCCAGGCTGATGGAATATACAGCCAAATTCTTCCGTCATAGGAGTCCAGCATCTCGCAAGTATGAATTTGCTTTACCGTCCTTAAAATATTCAAGCACCGGCTGAAAGAAGCTAATGGGCAGTGTGGCTTTGGCATGGACACAGCGGTGGATTCAACAGAGCAGTTTTTGTCATCTGTCACTTACCCTGCAGCAGGAGATGTAAATGGCAAATTTTCATGGCTGTCTGATTAAGAAACTGATAGTGAGGAGGACACCACTATTTCTATCAATAGGACTCCTCTTCTCCTTGCTTTGTGGGGGTTCTATACTCCACACCATTATTGTGCTGTAAGAAATTGTAGAAAGTTCTGAATGTGAGTTTTGATCTCTGAAAGTATAAAAATGATATTAAGGTTTTATCACAGTATCCCTAAGGAGAGGCCTTTCCTCCAATAATCTCTCTAATAAATCGACATTTTCTTATTCTAATCAATCTGGAAAAGATGTAGGTCTTGGTAGTGATAATGACGGTCATATCTTTGAGTGTTCATTATCTATGTTAATTTCCATGATGGGAAACAGAAAGATGCACAATGAACAACTTCAAAAGGAAAGAATAACATTCTGATTAATGCAGAAACATTAAGACAAAAACCATGATACTCTTTGGGTATCACTTCCTAACTTTGTGCCTAGCAATGTTTGGAGTTCAGGAATTTTCCTCTTTTTTTTTTGCATAGGCAGGCACCTGGAAGCAAACCTGGGTCTCCAGCATGGCAGGCAAGAACTCTG
The DNA here is from genome assembly GCF_023851605.1 of Tamandua tetradactyla. Lineage (NCBI taxonomy): Eukaryota > Metazoa > Chordata > Mammalia > Pilosa > Myrmecophagidae > Tamandua > Tamandua tetradactyla. Next base: position 19,369,659 of record NC_135335.1, on the reverse strand, counting down.
CCTGCTGAGCCACAGTGGCCCACCCAGGAATTTTTCTCTTTAACAGTTTCATTTCAAATACTGTGTGGATTATACAAACAGAGAGAGAAATGGTGAGCAGGAGAAGACTTGTGGGAATAACCTGTATTGGTAAATGATCCATTCTCTTCTAATCAGTGATGTAAAGTTAGATTTAGTGAGGGAATGGGTCCTAAGGAATCAAATCTGGAGACAGGAAGACTGATTAGAGATACCTGTGGTAACTGAGATGACTGCTGATAATGATCTGGATTAATGTAACAGAATTAGAAAATGTATAACCATTCTCTTGCACTGGTAATTAATCAAGTTTTGGTCCTGGCCAATCAATTCTTCATTGAGGACCTCAACCAGTGACTAGGAAATTTGGGGACCAGATCTCAATTACCTTTCTCAGAGGTCAGGGGACTGGTGAGAGCTAGGCAAGTGTTAGAGCCCCATTGTATGGATTATTATAAAAGAAAGGGGTCTATTTTCAGTGAAGAATTAATGACTAGGCAGGGAAACTATGACAGAAGCCAACTATACAGAATGTAATTGACATCACAAAGAATTATACTGGTGAAGGGAAAGGAGCATTATGGCCATTAAGACAGATGCAGGGATACAGATTGGCAGGCAGTTAGTATCAAGTAGCTTATCAGCAAATTCGTGCCAAGTCAAGACAATGCATAAGGACTGGTGAGTAAGTGCCAGTGAAACTTGGAAAGTTATCATCAAATAAGATTGCCCTTGAATTTTGCAAAAGGAACCCTCGTCTGACCTTTCCTTCGAAGAGCTCTTTCTCACAGGGGAAATATCTTGCAGGAACAAAGGAACATGCCCATTCCAAGCCTGCAATGGTGTCAACTTATGCTTCAAGAATTTGGATCCCAAGCTTTCATGACTGGCATGGGCCTCTACACCAGGTAGTATTCACCATGTGTGCACACTAGCTCAGGTATGGTGAAGGGACACACACACACACAGTGACTGATTATCTGGACTTCTAGGAGGAAGGAAGTAATGGCACTACTGGAGCTAGGGAAATACTAAATCTGTAAAAGGGGCTTCTAGAATCTTGGCTGTGAATGAAGGAAAAATTCAAAGGTAAAACAATTGGCAGGAATTTAACTTTTCCTAGTTTAAAAATAAATCACTTTTTTGTGGTCTTACAGAATTTGAAGAAAGCATACATAAGCACTCAATATACCAAATTAATTTTATAGTTTTTGATCATGTTTCTGCTCAGATTTTATCTTTTCATCTTAAATATTGCCAATTAAAAAAATCTTTATCCTTATTGCATTTCTCTTTCCTTTGGTTTATTAGATGTTTTACAATGGACCACATTTTTGCTGTGTTCTCTTCAAGATGTGACAGTTATTGTAGGGGGTAATTACATAGTCTTAGGGATCACCCATTTGGAGTTTGGCTCATCGTGGTTTGATCAACTAATTAAACGAATATTTATGTATTTTAGTTTGTTAAAGTGGTTGAAACGTAATATACTAGAAATGGAATGGCTTTTAAAAAGGGAATTTATTCTCTTTCCCTAGATTTTATGGCTCTTTCCACAGATTTGATGGCTGGCTTTTTCTCATGATTCAGGTTTCTGCTCAAATGCCACCTCCTTGAAGATGTTTTGGATGACTTTATTCCTCTAGTTACTGTCTATCCTACTAATCTAGTATTTTTTTCACATTTATGCTAGTTTACAGTTTCTAAGGCTATAAAAATGTCCAAACTAAGGTATCCAGGAAAAGACCCCTTTGCTCAAGAAAAGTGATGGGTCCAGAACACCTCTGCCAGCTGAGAAGGTGAGTGGCTGGTATCTGCTGGGGTCTTTGGCTTCTTTTTTCAAAATGGCTTCCCTGGGCATTTTCTTCTTCATCTCTAAAGGTCTCTGGCTGTGTGGGCTCTGAAGCTTTTTCCAAAATTCTCTCTTAAAAGAGCTCCAGTAAGTGATCCCACCTTGAATGGTGGAGACATTTCTCCATGGAAACAATTTAATCAACAGATCCCACCCACAGTTTCTTGAGTCACATTTCCATGGAAACAACTTGATAAAAATGATCCCACCCAGCAATAGTGAATGAGGATTAAAAAGCATGGTTTTTCTGGTGCACATAACAATTTCAAACCAGCACATTATGTACACAATATGCCTAACACTATTCTATGTTCTAGGGATACAAAGATGAATAAAATAGACAGGATCCCTACTTTCATGGAGCTTACATTATATCTGATAAAACAGACAATAAACATATGCAAAAACATGATATATTATCAGACTGTGATAAACTCTGTGAAAAAAATACTAGATTAGTAGGATAGACAGTAACTAGAGGAATAAAGTCATCCAAAACATCCTCAAGGAGGTGGCATTTGAGCAGAAACCTGAATCATGAGAAAAAGCCAGCCATCAAATCTGTGGAAAGAGCCATAAAATCTAGGGAAAGAGAAATGCAAGCATAAGGAAAAGCTGATAGAACCAATAAAGGACTAAAAGCTGGAAAAAAAAAATATTGTGGTACCTAAAACAACCAAATCTTATCATTCAACCATATCCAAGCATGAGTGTACCTTGAGCATCTTATTTTCAGAGATTTTAATGAGGAAACGGAGATTCAGAGAAGTTACCTGATTTGTGTGAAGGTGTCCAGCAAGTGGCAAAACCAAGACTACGCTTGGTGTCTTAGAATTCCAGAGGTGCCATAGTAAATACTATTGACTGGGTGATTTAAACAATGGGAATTTGCTTTGTCTCTAGAAGACAAAAATCAAGGTATCAACAGGCCATGTTTCCTAAGGAGTCTGTAGCATTCTGGTGGTGGCTTGTCAGCAATCTTCTGTCATATGGAAATCTGTCTCCTTGTATCTCCTCATTCTTTCTCCTACTGTGACCAATTTCCTTTGTGTCCAAGGTTTCGAGCCATATTGGGTTAAGTACCAAACTGATTCTGTTTGGTCTCATCCTAATAGGATCGTCAAAGATCGTACTTACAAATAAGTTCATATCTACAGGATTTGGGGTTTAGGACTTGAACACGCTTTTGTGGAGGGCATGCTTCGATTTACATCATCAGGTCTCCTGATTTGACCCAGTTCTGCCCTTTTATTGACTACCCATCAATAAAACCCAGTAGCTCTTCAGAACTTCAAAGGAAGTGAGTGGAGAATGTATCTATTTTTTTTTAAAGAATGTCACACTTCTTTAAATAGCTCATTGGACTGAGATACGAATTGTGTCTAAAGATTAAATTTAATTAACATGAGATGCTTACGATATAAAATATATTTCTTAGACCAAATGATGACTGTGTATTTTGAAGGGATATTTTGTGTGATGAGTTTCTTGTAAAATAAAACAGTGTTAAAATCCTTTCCTTATAGTTTGCTATGATAGGAACAGTCCCACTGAGATTTAAACTTCGATCAGGATACAGATACTGTGCTATTGGGGACAGTGGGAGACCTGTATGCTTATAGATGTTTTGGTTTTTATTTATTTATTTATTTATTTATTTATTTATTTATTTATTTTTACATGGGCAGGCCCCAGGAATCGAACCCGGGTCCTCTGGCATGGTAGGTGGGAACTCTGTCTGCTGAGCCACTGTGGCCCACCCATTTTGGTTTGCTAAAACTGTCAGGATGCAGTATACCAGAAGTGGAAGAGCTTCTATAAAGGGAACTTATTATGTTACGAGTTTACAAGACCAAGGCCAGAAAAATATACAAACTAAGACATCCAGGAAAAGATACCTTAACTCAAGAAAGGTTGATGTCTGTCACATGGGAAAGCACATGACTGACATCTTCTGGTCCCTGTTCCCAGTTCCATTGCTTCCAGATTCTGATAGCAATGGTTTCCTCTCTAAGCATATGTGGGCCTTCACTTAGCTACTCTGGGACACCACTCTGGGTTCTGGTTAGCTTATGGGGAAGGCATATGGCAATGCCTGCTGGGTTCCAAACATCCCTGTCTAGGCATCTGCTCTCTCTTTTGGCACTCTAAGCATCTCCACACATCTCTATCAGCTCTGAAGCAACTGTTTTCTGAGTGTCTGCATCTGAAGTTTCTCCAAAGGACTCCAGTAAACTAATCAAGACCCACCTGGAATGAGCAGAGTCAAATCTCCATCCAATCAAAAGGACTCACCCACAATTGGGTGTGCCACATCTCTATGGAAGTAATCCAATCACAGTTCCCACCCTACAGTATTGAATCAGGATTTAAAGAAACATGGCTGCCCCCACAAGATTGGATCAGGAAATAGGACATGGCTTTTCTGGGGTACATAACAGCTTCAAACTGGCACATAGGTTTCCCAAGAGCATTTAAATTCTTTAAGAAAAGCTAAACCAAACCAAACCAACAACAAAACATTGTGCTTACCAAATAAAACCTATCAGCAAGCCGTATTCATGTACTGAAATCTTTCGCATCTCCAAAGTCTGTATTTTTAACTCTGGAATAAGATTTTACCCATATATAGACTGTGAATGACCATGAACAAATTTAATATTTTGGAAACTGAACACATGATACAAATGAGAAATCATTTGTACTGGAGAGATATCACTTATTAGTAACTACAAGTTACAGTATGTTTGCTTCTCCATTTAACTACTCTGTTAAAATATCTCTGTGATACAGGCTATATAAGCAGCAGCATCACTCAGATTAAAGCAATAGGGACAGAGAATGGACAGGTAATTAAAGTATTGAGGAGAAGAAAATTCTCCGTTTAGAGGTTGCCCACAAAAATTGAATAAAATAGTGTCAGTGGCTAAGAGATTTGAAATAGAGTCAAGAAGTCATTCTGGAGGTTACTCAAATGTAAGGTTCAGCCAGATATTGCAAATTGTCACAGTGTGCTAGCCACCAACCAAAAATGTTCTTGAAAACTTTAAGAATACCATGGGGTCTATTTAAGAGTCTATTAATGTTTTACCTAGTAAGTTTTTTTTGGTCAGAAACTTAAGGTCTCTGGATTGTTTCTAAGCTGGATAAGCCCTGAAACCCAGAGGTACCAGTATCTCCAAGAAAAACAGTCAGTTTCATATCTCTAGCCCCTTTCCAGCATGAAGTTAAAATGGTCACCATCCAGATATCCCTGAAGATTGAGAGAATGAATAAATGAGAGGGAGGATGTGTAATGGAGAAATTCGAATTTAACAAGTGATTGTGACTACTGACTCATTATTTAGATATTTCTTTTTAGTTTCTAGTTTATTAGAATATCTAGAAGGAAAAAGCAGAAATTGTTGAGATGTAATCCAGTAGCCCTGACATTTGATAGCGATTGTATCGCTATATAGCAAAGAAAAAAAAAGTTAGTTGCCAAAGTTTATGGCTACTTCTGAATGTTTTATTCTGTTACACTGATTTAAATATCTATCTCTGACAATACTACACTGTCTTAGTTAACTTACCTTCATTGTATGTCTTTAAGCTGGGTAAAATGTAATATTGGTGATGAATAAGGGCAGAGATAAGGTGTATAGGATACTTGGGGTTTTCTCTTTTTTTCTCTGGAGTAATAAAAATATTCTAAGATTAATCATCGTGATGAATGCACAACCATGTGATGATGCTATGAACCACTGATTTGTACACTTTGGATAGAGTGTATGGCATATGAATATATCTCAATAAAATTACATTTAAAAAGAAAAAAGGAAGGGACCTATCTAAAATCACACTAAATTTATTTAAATTTCAAAAGAAAAGCTTAGAGTTTGACTATTGAATTGGCATTAGAAGATTGCTGAGACTCCTTCAACCAGAATTCATTGTCAGTAAATTCCCTTTTTCCATAAAAAAACATGGTAAAACCCATCAAATCCTTCAGTTCCAATATTTTCATTATCTTAGTATTTGTCTGTATCCCCCCAAAACTTTGCCTTGTTCATGTCTGTATTGACAATACCCAAAAGCGTATCAGATACACAGCAGGCACTCAGTAACATTGGTTAAATAACTTATTTCTTTGGAGAATGACAAATATATGGATTTAAGCAGAAGTTTTGTCTAGACATCTTCTCAATAGCATTCTGCTATTGCTCATAGCTTCCATTTGGAGAAGACATTTCTTGTGAGAACCTTACTTAAAGATCCTTTTACCATGCTGTTCTCCAGGGATCTACCTGGAGAATAATGTGGTGGTGGGCTCTGCTCAGGTGTGTAGTGCATTGGAGCAGGCACGTAAATGCAACCACATGGGATCAGGACCATGGGGTGGTAGGAAAGGCAGGTAGAGAAGGTCTGGTACTGGTCAGAAGCTGAGCTCATCTTCAGCATAACACTGGAGACAGCAATGAGGGGTAAGAAAATAGCCATGGGTGACACCGTCACTGACAGCTTGTAGAAATGACTTTGGTTTAAACCAAACTTGTTAGTGATGGCACGTCACAGAAGAAGTACTCAATGCCTTGGACAGACAGACAATGAAGGTAACCCACTATATGGATAGGAAAGAACCAGTGATCACAGAGGCTACAACCAGGTGAACACAAAGCCTCTGAGTCATAATGGGAGTGTACTTCAAGGTGGTAAATGACCTTGTACTGGTTTTAATCTGTTAGGTACTCCAGAAAAGCCACATTCTTCTTCTTCTTTTTTTCATGGGAAAGCATTGGGAATCAAACCCAGGTTTCCAGCATGGTAGGTGAGAATCCTGCCTGCTGAGCCACTGTTGCACCACCCAAGCCATGTTCTTTTAATACAATCTTGTAGGGGTAAAATTATTGTTAGGTGGAAACCCTTGATTAGGATGTTTCTACGGAGATGTGACCTTGTCCATTCAAAGTAGGTTTTAATCTGCTATTGGTGTCCTTTAAGAGAGAGACATTTTGGAGGAAGCAGAGAAAGAAATGCTATGGGAGATGTTAAGCAAGGAGCCTCAGAAACTGAAGGACCCGGAACCTGGAGAGATCGGAGAGAAGCTAAGAGATGAAATCCACAGTGCCCTAGAAAAGCTAAGAGAGGAACAACAGATGCTTAGAGAAAGAAATGCTCCAGTGATACTAAGAGAAAACCTTCAGGACACAGAGAATACCACTGGAATCAAGTTAAAAGCAACAAACCAGAAGCAAGGACCAGCAGATGTCAGTCACATGCCTTCCCAGTTGACAGAAGTGTTTCAGATGCTGGTGGCCTTTCTTCAGAGTCCAGGTATCATCTTGTTGATGCCTTAAATTCAGACATTTTCATGGGTTTAGAATTGTACATTTGTAACCCAATAAATCTCCTTTATACTATCCAATCCATTTCTGGTATATTGCATTCTAGCAGTTTTAGCAAACCGAAACAGGTCTCATATTAATTATAAGCCATGATGGCCAAATGATAATAATAAAAACACCCCAATCAGCACTGCCAAGTTGGGTTCAGAGAACTGTGTGGTCAGTACAGCCCAAAGAGATGATTTTCCATTCCTGTTGGCCAGAATATGGGATGTCACCACTGCAGTGAAGCACACTTCTTCCATGGAGAAGCCGTGCAAAAGCTGACACATGAGTGTGAGCACAAGGAGTCTGTGCTGGTTTGAAAGGATGTATGTCCCCTAGAAAAGCCATATTTTAATCAAAATCCCATTTTGTAAAGGCGGAATAATCCCTATTCAATACTGTATGTTTGAAACTGTAATCAGATCATCTCCCTGGAGATGTGATTTAATCAAGAGTGGTTGTTAAACTGGATTAGGTGACGACATGTCTCTACCCACTGGGGTGGCTCTTGATAAATTTCTGGAGTCCTATAAAAAAAGAAACATTTTGGAGAATGAGAGATTCAGAGAAAGCAGAGAATGCTGCAGCACCACGAAGCAGAGAGTCCATCAGCCAGCACTTTGGAGATGAAGAAGGAAGATGCCTACTGGAGCATCATGACACAGGAAGCCAGGAGAAGAAGGTAGCAGATGATGCTGTATATTTGCCATGTGCCCTTC